>NC_086069.1:28955049-29280049 GCF_948474715.1 Cydia amplana
ATCTTTAGAAAATAAACATGAAAATCTCTACTCTCATATCCACTCTCTACTATCCTGTACCAAACTAACTGTTTCTGTTAAGCCCAATGGTTGACTGGTAGATAATGCCTTAAGCGTTAAGTCCTCCATTTGTAGGTACTTTTTTGTGTAAATTTGTGCAATAAAGTTTAAATAAGTAAATAATATTAATTCTAGAACCACTTCTTCCTCGGCCAACGCAAGGCCCTGGAGCGCCCGTGACTACACAAGTCTCTCTTTTAATGAACGACGCAAGCACTGAAGAAGTGATGTCTCAAAATAATGAAAAAAATGCAGTTAATGATATAAGCACCGAGCAAGTACATAATGTACCAAACTGGGACCAATTAATTAAATTATCTTTATAATTTGGCCATTTTTCTCTCTATTTCGGAATCTATTAAGTAAATATAATGTCTTCATTGGATAGCAAGTGTTAGCAAATTAGAGATATACCCAAGGCGATGACATGTCTTAAGATTGATTGAAACTACTCAAAAATTCTGACGATGACATTGAGCCCAGTGAACTAAAGCGGTTTCACATTGGACACCGATCTGCACACTGGTCCAGTGTGCTCCTGTTATGTTGTGCGACTGGCTCGCTGGCTGGTTCTGATTCAGACGAAGCCTTTGTAAGTATTCCTTTAATATAATGACATCTATTTTCAATTTATTTCACAGATCCTACCGCATTGATTTCAATCGCACTACCCCACCAATTCAGCTTGAACCGGCCAATAATAATGCCTCACCAATTAAACTTGGACCAGCAAATAATGTGCCAAACTGGGATCTATTGGCCAGAAGCAGAACCCTAAATACCCAGCACTCGTTTTCTTCATTTTCAAATAATAATAACTCAACAATTCAACCTGGACCAGCAAATAATGCACCAACTGGGCTCGATTGGCCAAAAGCAAATCCCTCAGTCCCCAGCAGTCTTCTGAAAGCCAGGAATACAGCAATTTACTGCCTAACCAACAGGAATAATCCAGTAGGGCACAAGATAAAACATGTATATAAGGTTGCTAAGACAAAAGTGTCACTTCATGGCAAGCTCATTTCATCACTCAGCCTTCGAGTCGTGAATCTGGGCGTGTCGCGAGTAAACAAGAAGAAATCGGCCTTATGAAATCACAGTTTTATCTTAGCAACCTCTGCCTAGCTATGAATCTCTGTAATAGGGTTCGCCTTTTTTACCGACAATATAAAATATATTGGACGGTGATAATTAGGATTTACTTGTATACATACAGTACAGCACTTCTGCGTTAGGTAGTTAAATTTGTAAAGTTAGCACTAAATATTAAAATCGTATAACTGAATGTATAAGCGGTTTTTAATGTTACCGAACCATGATCCGTCAAAATGTATATACGTAGGTAATTTATGTAATAAAAAAAAATTGGTTCAAAAATATCACTTTGTTAAAATAAATTTGAAATCAACTAGGGTTGCGCACAGATTTAGTGTTCACATTTGTCCTTTTAGTACACAAAAGTAAAGAAAATATGTTTCCCATATTTCCATTCACGATTTGACATGGGCCTATCTGTTTTACCTATATCTAATTTACCATTTTGTTATCCTATCCTCATCCTGGGATAACACTGGCATCGACAAACCACTGTCCTGTTTTACAACCACTTTCAAGTGACTATCTTCTTTCCCAGCATTTTTCAGGTCACAAAGCTTTCCGGTCACTGCCCTCTCTACCTGGTCATAAGGTAACTTAGCCACACTTCCCTGACCACAGGGTATGTCTAAGCCACGGTTTCCCTGTTCATAGGATATTTTAGCTGAAGAACTATGGTTTCCCTGCTTAAAGGACTCGAGCTTTACAAATTTCTTTCTTTGTTTAAAGGGTCTTTTGGTATCTACGCTTTGATCTCCTTCTTCATAGGGTATTTGGGCCTTTGCACTTTGCTTGCACCCATATGGCTTTTTTGTCTTAGTTCTTCTCTTACAAGGCTTTTCGTCCAGACCTCGCTTTAAATGTTCACTGGCTCTTTCAAACCCATCGCTCGGGACTGCCTCCTGCCCTTTATCCAGACCTTGCTTAAAATGTTCACTGGTTCTATCAAACCCATCGCTCGGGACTACCCCCTGCCCTTTGTCTAGACCTTGCTTAAAATGTTCACTGGATCTTTCAAACCCATCGCTCGGGACTACCCCCTGCCCTTTGTCTAGACCTTGCTTAAAATGTTCACTGGCTCTTTTAAACCCATCGCTTGAGTCCCCCTGCCCTTTGGGCTTTTTCGCTTCAGTTGTTTTCTTCAAGGGCTTTTCGGCTAAGTTAATTTTCTTTTCCTGCTCGCAGGGTTTTATAGATAAATTACTTTGCTCGGCATCTTTTATGCAAGCATCAGGTAACGCGGCAACAACGTTGCCTGCTGCCACCATTTTTAAAATCTTCCTGTCGTGGAATGCATGTATGTGGTTAAACATTCTGGAAATATGAAAACAAAATATAAGTGTATAGAATTTTGGTTGTAAATACTTTAAGCTTATTCACTATTGGGAAGGTGCGAAGTCGGCGGAGGAAGAAGTGGCGCTGATTGTAACAAGCACACGGGAGTCTTATGGAATGTCAAACAATAATGCTAGTAGTCATTGTAGTGTATAGTATAGGTACTAACCTCCTTACTACCAAATTGTCCTTAGTAACAACAAAGGCTTTGCAATTAAGGTTCCTATTACTGCAGCGCCATTTGCGTCGACCGTCGCTATAGCGGTACTCGGCGGAGTACACGAACCGATTCAATATCAGACGGAGGACGCCGTTCTTTGATACTGAATAGTTCATTGTTGTTTCTGAAACAATATCATTGAGATATCTAGTTATTCGACAATTTTTTTTTCAAATTTCTCGAACTGTATTAAACTTACTTTAACCTTTTGAATGCCAAGAACACCTTAAGGCGTCGTTACTAGTCGTACCTACCCACAGCGCCATGTGTTCATGGTAACGCATTGACGAATCTCTCGAAAGTGTACTGACAAAGCAAAATGTGTATAAACACCTACTCATTTAAAAGAAGCAACAATCCGAAACTATTAAACTTGTCCTTAATAAAACATCGAGGTGTCTAACACAGTCCACTGAATCTTGTACAATGTATATATTTTCGAGCTAGTTAAATAAAAATACAAATAACGTAATGGACCCTATAATGGACGTGGAACCGGTAATGGGACATAAAACCACAAATCCTCTAAAATAAGTATGTAAAAGTAGTTTATAAACACTGGCAATATTTTACCATAAATAAGAGTCATAGAGCTGTTTAAGTTTGACTTTTTATTAATTTCGGTTAATTTTTAAGAAATTGGCGCCAACACAAAAGTTGTCGTGTCACTGGAAAAAATAACCAGTAAGAATTCTTAACAACTTCGCTAAGAGAGGTGAGTTCATATATTAAATTGTAATTAATTATTACTTGGTGTAAACTAGAATGTGTTTTGTTAATTGCATTTACCATGAGATAAGGTATACAACACATTATGTTGTGACTCTAGAGATGTATAAAAATAGTAGTATTTTGCCCAATCCCATTATAGGAGCTGTAAAACTGCATACCTCCTATGATGGGATAATTTATATAATGATGCTTGCCATGGCGTAATTTCATGTTTAAACAATACAGAAGTATAATGTAGTTACTCGTACGAACTATGTCAGGAGGTCTTCTCGGACTTCGGATAAATTAATATCGTTTTTACAAAATTTTATTTAACTTGCCCTGTTAGTTTGTATACAGGGTGGATTTTCTTTTTGGGTCAGTGAGGGTAGCTACCAGATCCCGTGCTGCGACGAGAAAACGGTCTTAGAAAACCTTCCCTCGATTTCAAATTAATGAAGATTGGCTTTTACAGATTTTGGAAAAAACATACGGGGTGCGAGAAAAAGGTAATTTTTGACAATCTTTTTTTTGATGCCAATCGATCCCATTCCTATTGAGGATCAAAAGCTTGTATGGAGCTAAAAAAAATTCCGACTAGAAAAGCCACAAATCGAGGAAAACTTTTCCCATACAATTTGTATGAAAATCAAAACTTTTATTTTTCACATGCTATTTTTCTATGACAATTCCATTTCCATTCTTATCTAGTATCAATAGTTTCTTTGGGGTCAACTTACGATAATGTACTAAAAAGCCACAAATTAATAAAAACTTTTTCCATTGACCCCAAAAAAACTATTGATACTGGATAGGAATGGAATCGATTGGCATACAAAAATAGCATGTGAAAAATATAAGTTTTCATTTTCATACAAATTGTATGGGAAATGTTTTCCTCGATTTGTGGCTTTTCTAGCCGGAATTTTTTTTTGTTCCATACAAGCTTTTGATCCTCAATAGGAATGGGATCGATTGGCATCAAAAAAAAAGTTTGTCAAAAATTACCTTTTCCTCGCACCCTGTATGTTTTTTCCAAAATCTGTAAAAGCCAATCTTCATTAATTTGAAATCGAGGGAAGGTCTTCTAAGACCGTTTTCTCGTAGCAGCACGGGATCTGGTAGCTGCCCTCACTGACCCAAAAAGAAAATCCATCCTGTATTAGTTAGTGTGGTTCAAATCTTGGAAATGGCATTTGAGCCACTTTCGGATTTCCGATTGAGTTGAAATTTTGGATACGTATGCAAATCGGATGACAATGCAATCGGGTGACAAAAATGACTAATAACTAGTTTTTTGCCAAAAACTTATTCCCTATTCCAATATCTTATACTGATAGGGTATGCCCATTATAGGGGGCCCATTACTGGATCCACGTCCATTACCGGGGTTCCATTACTGGAGCTTTGGTGTCCATGACTGGAGAAAAAAACCATACTTTTAATTTATTAATTATGTGGAAACTAACTGCAGTATCTTTGATACAACACGCCTGAAACATGAAAGAAGGATAGGATATTCATCTTTTAACAAGCTAAGCGGTAGAACTTTTACATGTATCAGGGAAATATCACAAATACTCAAAATTTCCTCTTAAATGTCCCATGACTGGTGCCGTTACTATATAAGTTCATAAGTGTATTCAACATCTAAGAGAACAAGGGGTCTACATTAGGTTGAGTTCATTTCGGATTTAAATTCTATAGATTTCTCCTCGGCGTCCTTCAGAACGCTATATACGCAGCCGGCCACCACTTTTTTCAGGATCTTCTGGTCGTGGTAGGCGTGCGTGTGGGCGCCGATTCTAAAAAAAAACAAATGAAGTGTCAAAAATTCTGTCAAAATCAGAACAGACAAAACGTCCGTAATGCAGCACTGTTGGTGAGAACTAGGTCAACGGGAATCACTACATCACTACGAGTAGTATAAACAAAGTCGCTTCCCGCTGTCTCTCTGTCCCTATGTATGCATTTTTTTAAATAGATAGAGTGATTCAAGAGGAAGGTTTATGTATAATTTGTTAACTCGTGCGAAGCCGGGGCGGGTCGCTAGTATTTTAAGTAGTAGTATAAGTAGACTTAGATCCCCGTGCGAGCATCTAAAAATGCGCCATAAACGGCCTTATCTTGAGATTGCGTGGATTTCAATGTTTGACTTTTTACTGCTCCAAGTGTTAGAATAGGCACCTATAATGTCCCACTGCTGGGCAAAGGCCTCCCCCCACTTTTTCCAGTCATCCCTGAGTAATTGATTTTTATTTTAGCTTGATACCTCCACGTGTGTCTGACCGGTATAATAGAGCTTATTATGACAACAATAAGGTCCATTTTCGACTCACCTCCGTATGACGATGTTGTCTCGAGTGACGACATTAGCAGGGCACTTGCGATCTCTCGTGTCAATACACTTCCACTTTCGTCTGTTGTCTGTGTACCGGTAGGCTTGTACATACATGTACCGGTTTAATATTAGTTGCGCAGCGCCTTGGTTCGATAGCGTGTATTGCAATGACGAGTCTAGCCCTACAACAATAAGATTGGTTTTTGATTGTGAATAAAGGCAAAGGATCACTTACATAGACGCGGTTATTTGGTGGGTCTATCCCGAACATCGAAATTTCGTTATGTGCCTCTCTATTGATGTCGCATATTCGAGCGATAGAGACAAATTTACGAACGAAGGATAAGTCCTCTGAGGGCCCTACCGATCAAAAAGCAGAAAAGACGGCCTACGCCAGAGGTTGCTCGGGACAAACCAGTGAAAAACTCCAAATTACTCTTAGATCATCATCAAATAAATGCATTTGATTTAGATTTACACAGCAAATTTGAAAGTCTAGCCTGTTTGTAGGTAAATTACCTATATAAAAATAGTTTTAAAGCACTCATCTTGTCACGTCATTAAATCACTTGGATCACAGATCAACTTGGCACATGTAGTAACATCAGAACATCACAAGAGGTATTTATCCTCCTAAGGCCCAGGCAGGCATACAAATGAAAAATTTGCCACTGAAATTTGAACCTATAGTATTGTAAATAGAGTGGATTTTGCGTTGTTGGAAAATTGAACGAAACAAAGCAAAATCGACTCTGTTCCAATTGAATAGGATTTCAATTTTATCGAACTGAAGAGGTACTATAGGTAGGACCTTGGGCCTTAGGAGGTTAAGATTTATGATGATCAAGAACGTAAAATGGCGTGCTCTTGTGTTGGAGACCAAGACTCATTTAGGGACATCGACCGACCTTTGGATGGGAGGTCACCAACGCTTCTTTATACTATTATATAATAATACAACAAGATACTTGTTTGCTTATTTATTTAAACCTACTTACATAAAACACGATAAAAAATTGATATACATTATTTTGTAAATAATTATCACTAGTGCTACAGCTAGTGCCTATCAAGATTTAGGATATTTGCTAGTACCTACCTACCTATTTATGTACGGTGTGTACCTATAGCATATCGATGCTACCGAGCAATGCCGAATCGTATCAACCGAAAATACAGTTATGGCGCGGCGGAAAAGTTCTGCGCCATAATTGGCTACTCTACTAGTCAAATCAGCTTCTTTTTTAGAACTGTCAAAACTATTTGCTAATATGGTATTTATATGAAAACGTGTGTAGTGACGTCACAGTCAACTCACCTACTTTTTATTATACTTCCATCCGATTTATTAAATAGCAATTGTGTTTAAAAATAAGTGCTATCTATGTTTTTCTAATAATTATCTGGTGCTTTATTTCGTGCACAGTGTGAAATAATTTATTTTAAGTAGAGGAAAGTACCCAATTAACTTTATTTTCGGTTGGCACGATTCGGCATAACAATCATGTGGCACGATTCGGCAAACAAAAGCAAAATTGATTTCGGAAATAAATCTGCCGTGGTTCGGACAGTAATGTTTTGGGTAATTTCTCTGAGAATATGTCCGCGGTTGCATCTAATTGCCACGACTCTTACATCGATACATTTTGTATGAAAATATATATGGGTCGTGGCAATTATAGCGCAGACATATTTTTTGAGAATGGCCGTTTTTACGTTAAATATACTTACAGTCGGAAAGAAAAACGTTAAGATTTTAGACTTAATCTTCCCAACTTCCAATCTGACACATACCGAGAGTATTTACATCAAATCGCGTAATGATAAATGTTTGTGCAAAAAAATAATTTAGTAACAAATAGTTGTGCTTCGATTTTGACAGCTAATATATTATCTACCGTAATGTGTCTGTCAGTTCCCTCTTGACGGAATCTCGAGGTTGTATGTGTATTTGCGTCACACATTTTGCTCGAATGAGAGAGTGAGACGCACTGACACAGGACACAGAAATTGGACAGGTGGAATACAAGATAGTTTTTATAACAGAAGCAATCATTTTACGCAGACAAATTTTGTTGGTTATCCTATAGTTGTCAGATTGTTCCGCCGCGTCACATTTGCGCGGTTCCTGTCCGCGGCCGTTACGCGTGCTTTGGGCTTCTTGTAGGGCTACATACATTGAATCAATGGCAGTTGCTATTGGTTACAGTATTTATTGAGTAACGTCAGTTTCCTGGTTGTCGGATTGTTCCGCCGCGTCACATTTGCGCGGTTCCTGTCCGCGGCCGTGGCGTTACGCTTGCTTTGGGCTTCTTGAAGGGCTGAATAAATTGAATCAATGGCAGTTGCTATTGGTTACAGTATTTATTGAGTAACGTCAGTTTCCTGGTTGTCGGATTGTTCCGCCGCGTCACATTTGCGCGGTTTCTGTCCGCGGCCGTGACGTTACGCGTGCTTTGGGCTTCTTGAAGGGCTGAATAAATTGAATCTATGGCAGTTGCTATTGGTTACAGTATTTATTGAGTAACGTCAGTTTCCTGGTTGTCGGATTGTTCCGCCGCGTCACATTTGCGCGGTTCCTGTCCGCGGCCGCGGCCGTTACGCGTACATACTTTTGTCGTCTTGAAGGGCTGAATAAATTGAATCTATGTGGAGTTGCTATTGGTTACAGTATTTATTGAGTGACGTCAGTTTCCTGGTTGTCGGATTGTTCCGCCGCGTCACATTTGCGCGGTTCCTGTCCGCGGCCGTGGCGTTACGCTTGCTTTGGGCTTCTTGTAGGGCTACATACATCGAATCAATGGCAGTTGCTATTGGTTACAGTATTTATTGAGTGACGTCAGCTTCCTGGTTGTCGGATTGTTCCGCCGCGTCACATTTGCGCGGTTTCTGTCCGCGGCCGTGACGTTACGCGTGCTTTGGGCTTCTTGAAGGGCTGAATAAATTGAATCTATGGCAGTTGCTATTGGTTACAGTATTTATTGAGTAACGTCAGTTTCCTGGTTGTCGGATTGTTCCGCCGCGTCACATTTGCGCGGTTCCTGTCCGCGGCCGCGGCCGTTACGCGTTCATACTTTTGTCGTCTTGAAGGGCTGAATAAATTGAATCTATGGGAGTTGCTATTGGTTACAGTATTTATTGAGTGACGTCAGTTTCCTGGTTGTCGGATTGTTCCGCCGCGTCACATTTGCGCGGTTTCTGTCCGCGGCCGCGGACGCTGCGCGTGCTTTTCGCTTCAGCTTCTTGTAGGGCTGAATAGACTGAACCAGCGCGGACTTTCTTTAGGATGTTCTTGTCGTGGAATGTGTGGTTGTGGGCACCCACTCTGAAAATGATATGACAGTAAAATTATTACTTGAACAAAGTATACATGAGGAGAAAATACTTGTAATAAACATTGGAAATGAGGAAAGAAATATATATATATATATATATATATATACATATATACATGTGTAGGTCATTTTTTAACATTACATGTGAAATTAATTTTAAAAAGCGCTGGTGTCCTAGCGGTAAGAGCGTGCGACTTGCAATCCGGGGGTCGCGGGTTCGAACCCCGGATGGCAAGTTTGAGTTTTTCGGAACTTATGTACGAAATATCATTTGATATTTACCAGTCGCTTTTCGGTGAAGGAAAACATCGTGAGGAAACCGGACTAATCCCAATACGGGCCTAGTCTACCCTCTGAGTTGGAAGGTCAGATGGCAGTCGCTTTCGTAAAAACTAGTGCCCACGCCAATTACTGGGATTAGTTGCCAAGCGGACCCCAGGCTCCCATGAGCCGTGGCAAAATGCCGGGACAACGCGAGGAAGATGATGAACACCTTAGAAACTCATAACCTCACCTTCTCAACACAATGTTGTCCTTAGTAAAGACGGAGGCCATGCACTTGTTGTTCCGGTTGTCCACGCAGCGCCACTGTCGGCTCTTGTCTCGATATTGGTAGTACAGGAAGTAGAGGAATCGGTTCAGGATCAGTTGGAGGCTGCCTTGGTTTGACACTGTGTATTGGACTGACACTGCAACAAGGTTGATTTGACAATTATAAAATTAAACTGGAGTTCGAGTAAAATTACGTTTGTGGGTATGTAGCTTGGAGGATATAATCAAACGGAGACGCCATGTCTGTAATTTTCTGTACAAAACAGTCTGCCGATTTTTGCGGGGGAGGGGAACGTCAAATGTATGCGTAACGTAAAAATAGCCATGTCAGATAAACGTCAGTCCATACATTGTGTATGACCGTTGGCCGCCTATTTTCGACAGAGGGGAAAGCCTGTTAATGGCTACTCCGTTTAGTTGTATCCTCCAAGGTATGTAGGCAGTCTGTTTACCCTTAGCCATGTTTAGCGAATGTACATGTCATACTAAAAAGTACGGCTATGGGACCAACTTCGAAATCGCTTTTTTTACATTTCGGCTGATTAGATGTATACTGTAGATGTTTTCTATGAGGCTTCTAACATTTTTTTCGCGATCAAATTGCCACCATAAGTTGTTTCTTAATATAACTTACACATTCACCCATCCTTTTTTTTTTTCAAATAAAATCAACTTAAGGTAGCTGAAACATAGGCGTGAAAAGTAGCTAAAGATCCAAAGTATTACATTTCGACAAAGTTTAGTTATAATTATAACGAAATGACTATTGTATTTGTTGTCAAAGAATTGGAATTTTTTATCATGGGATCACTCGCTAAACCACGTCTCATTGAACTCTTGTAATACTAGAATATATTTGGAATTAGGGTTTTTTTTAAAGACTAATCGCCTGATGGTAAGCAATTATCTTCGCCCATGGACACTTGTAACACCAGATGGGTTGTAAGTGCGTTGCTGGCTTTTAATATGGGAGTACGCTCTTTTCTTGAAGGTTCAGATTTTATTTTAATTCGCTAAAACAAATTCCATGAAATAAATTTTCGATTTAGATGATAAAATATTATAAGAGCTCAATTTAGGCCTGAATTACACTTGTAAGTTATACTTACGTAAGTAGGGACATAGCTATACTAGAGAATGAGAGATGAAAATCGTTATCTCATTCTAACAAATAGCTTTGTCCCTACTTACGTAAGTAAAACTTACAAGTGTAATTCAGGCCTTAAGGCAAGTATAAGCTGTGAAAGAGTAATAAAAAGCTGTACTTATCTGTTGCTCTTTCACAGCGCCTCTTCAGCTACCGGAAGCCAGGTGAGGTTACGTTTCCGCTCACAAAATAAACGCGCACTTTTCAATAAAACAAACATTTAAGCACGCGATTAAGTGTTTTTAAAAGCAGTGAATCTGAACAAACAGAATCATGCGTCCAAGAAATCAAGACTTTTTTTATGGTCAAAATGTGTTAGTATGAATGTATTTCCAGACAAGTGTTGTAAAACACGGATCTATATCTGAATCCCTAAAGTCTTTTCTCCTATCTTTGCATTCCCTAATATTGTTTGTCATAATGATCAGTTGTCCTAACACTAAAAACCCTAATTTTGGTTTCCCTAATTATTGATTACTTATCCTAATGTTATTAAGCATATTTTCTTTTTTGCGAGGGTCGCAGTTATAACCCTAACCTAACCCACTTTTGTGGCAGCAAGTTCTAAAACCTAACCATTTTTCAGAACCTTACATTATGGAAAATAATAGTTATGACAATTGATCGTTAGGGCATGTGCCCATTAGGACAAACCAGTTAGGGCAAGTGACTTTAGGACAAACGTTGTTATGGATTCAGAATGACACCCGTAAAACACGGGGTACGCGACTGTATGCGGAAACTACGAAATAACCCGGAGAAACGTATTCACATATACCTACAAGTCCTACAACCCGCCCAAATCCAAATTTCCCATTTTTACATTATCCCGCCCGCATGTAGAACCCGGTTACTAGGATCACGTTTAATACGATTTCCCGCGTCATGTTACAATGGTCTTGCAACTTGTTTTCATACTTTCACGGTTAACACGTTTTCCCGCTTAAGATGCGTCAGATCATTCCTCCTTTCTTCAGATCCTTTCAGAATCTTCTTAAAACTGCATCGACCGTCCACTAGCGCCCTCTTTGGGGGAATTGTGTTTTCTAATAGGTAAACCAATTAATGTATGTATCAAGTATATTACTATTGTTGTCCTACTGATTCCCCAACTTTTGAGCTAATGTAAACCTTACTTGAAAGTGTGAAGGTTACTTTTATAGCGTCCGCCATAACACATAGTTGTCCATGGTGCTGTGGGCACGACTAGTAACGACGACTTTAGGTGTTTGGCGTTCAAAAGGTTAAATGAATATTTCGACATCCATGTTGATCAACTATTAGAGTACAATAGAATACATTAATTTGTTTTTATTCAGTTTTTTTAAATGTTAGTTTTAAGACATGTATATTATCTGGGTCAAAATTCTTTTTGTTGTCTTATTTGTGGACACTTTTGTACTGTAAGCGTGACACCGCTTGTATTTTTGTACTTTATTAAATAAATAAATAAAGTCTAGTGCCATTGCATGTCTTTCTAGCTGTAGACTATAATTCACAGAAGAAAAACTAATACAAAAAAAAAAAACAAATAAATAAAACGTTTATTCAGAGATCTTCCTTATAACTAATTACATTGTTGGCAGACGAGGCTCCTTTATGTATAAAAGCCTTTGTGTGTAAAAGCTCCACTCCGTCACATTTTTTGGGGACAAAAAACAAGACAACGAAAAAAAGAATGTTGACCCATCTATTACATACTGAGAATACTAATACAAGAAGTTCACTTACTTTGCGGGTTGTCAGCTGAAGGCTTACTAACTGCCACTGTCGTGTCCTGGTCGCCATCATCATCATAATCATCCCGGTCATCAACATCCAGCGGGTCATCATAATCAACCTCCTTTTCTGTCCCATCCTTCTGTAACACGGGCATATCTCTGTTTTCTGTCTCCGATTTGTTTAGCAAAACTCTTTTCCGTATCGGCATACTGGATAGGGACTTATTACTCTCGAGTTTTCTCTTCAAAGTGTTTAACGCTGAGAATTGTGGGGTGGATGTCTCGGGTCGTTGGAGTTTAATTTGTATTTCTGGAACCTCTTTTGGCACTTCGAAATCTACTTCCACTTCTGTTACGGATGGTGCGCCGCTGACTGCTTTCTGAAATATTTTACAGTCAATGATAAAAGGCTCGTTTTAAATAATTATTAAGTGACTTATATTTGGAATGTGAACTACTATAGAATAGGTAAATCTAATCTACCAAAAGGTACAAATATACATGTGTGTCACTATTACATTTTTGAGCCTGTTTATCATCTGCAAGTTTTTTAAGAGTAAACATATGGATAATTAATAAAATATTTACCACATCATATTTAATTACAGTTACACCAACTGTGGTCACGGAAAGACTCAACTCAGCTGAAACGTCGGAATTTAAGGTAAAAACAATGAAACTATATCGCGGTAGACCCGTTTGTGTAATTAAATATGTGTACAAAACGCGAGTTTAAAGTGTTATATTTACCACATCCTCAAGCCCTTTGATGTGCAACTCTTTGGCAGCGATGATCAGGTCGCTGATGTCATCAACGGCAACCAACGCCTGACCCGTGTAGATGTACTCCAGTATTGAGCATAGCGTCTTGTATGATACCTTCTGCAATGATAAGGGGAACAATCTCATTATTGAAACTTGAAATAACTAACTAAGACACCAATTTTGGTGAGTTTGAGAAATTTTTGAACTAAGAATTATTATTGTTTTCAAATATTTCATTTTTACCACCCTGAACTACCGCGAAAACCGAATTTCGCAAATTGCGGGGATCTTTCTCTTTTACTTCAATGAAGGCGTAATTAGAGTGACAGAGAAAAATGCCCGCAATTTGCGAACTTCGATTTTCGAGATAATAGCCCTGAATGTCATGTTCAGCAGCGGTAGCACGGTTGCATTTTTATCGCTTGTCACCATGCCTGTCGACAATGTGTGATGGGCATAGTGACAAGCGATAAAAATGGAACCGTGCTGCACCCGCTGGGTGGCTGAGTATAAATGTTTGAGCAGATACTTACATTTAAGAAGATAACGGGATGCGGACAGTTGGCGGTGGAGATGAGCTCCTTGATGTACGGGCTGGCGAGCGCCATCACCATCTGATGCACCTTTACATGGTGGCCGTCCGCCGCCAGCGTCATGTCCACAAACTCACCATTCTGAACAAAAAAGAAGTAATGATTGAATTTTATTGTGTTCTAAAACGCCCCGTACTAACTTCCGGTAATAGACGTACTAACTTCCGGTAATAGACGGCATCCTATGCTGTATATGTATTCAGACATACTGAATATATGGAGAATAGGTAAACAACGGAAATGAGGAATAAGAATAGGAATATAAGACAACAATACCAGAAATACATGAATTTAACATAGGGTAGGTAATCTTAACCCCTTATATCCCGCAGCTGTCCACATTGTCAGAAAAAATATCCTGAAGTACACATGCATGCAATATTACACAAAAAGAATTATAGTAGTAGTAGTAATAGTAAACTCTTTATTGTACAAAAAGACATATTAAAAATAACATACAATTAGTAAGAAGTACAAAGGCGAACTTATCCCTTTGAGGGATCTCTTCCAGTTAACCTTTGAGTAGATGAGAGGAGAAAGTAAAAAGAGGGTGACAAATGCAGCAAAATGTACAACAAGGTACCAGAAAGATAAAGGATATAAAGACATACAAAATTTATAGGATAAACATACATATAATACACAAAAAGGAATGGGGAAAATACACAAAAAATTGGAAAGAATTAGAAATATATAAAGCAACTATACAATAGAAATATAGACAAATTAATCGGTCAGATCAGATAGCCATAGCTTAACGTCTCCTTGAATGATGCAACCGATTGTGCCTGCCTGAGCGAAACAGGCAGCTCATTCCACAGCTAGCACAGAATTATAAGATAAGATAAGATAAGATAAGAATAGCCTTTATTGACCAAAACAAATAAAATTCATTACATTACATTTAAATTGATTCACATTTCATTTAACATTTTTGTTAAGTAATTTTAATAAATATATTTTTTAATGTTTTTTTTTTTTTTTTTTATTACTTATTTAGTCTGCCTTCTTGGCATAGGCCTCCTCCAGCTCTCTCCATAGCTCTCTATTCTGTGCTGTCCCAATCCAGTTTACTCCCGCATGCTTCTTGATGTCATCCGACCACCTCTTTATTGGTTTCCCTCTTCTCCTCTTTCCATCTCTAGGATACCATTCCACTACCTCTCTGTCCCACTTATTTTTACCTTCTCTTGCCATATCAGCGACTGTAAAAATGTTAAAATGGAAATGGGCTGGACATATGGCAAGAGAAGGCACAGAATTATATAAAGTAAAAAAACCGGCCAAGTGCGAGTCTGACTCGCGCACGGAGGGTTCCGCACCATCAACAAAAAATAGAGCAAAACAAGCAAAAAAACGGTCACCCATCCAAGTACTGACCCCGCCCGACGTTGCTTAACTTCGGTCAAAAATCACGTTTGTTGTATGGGAGCCCCACTTAAATCTTTATTTTATTCTGTTTTTAGTATTTGTTGTTATAGCGGCAACAGAAATACATCATCTGTGAAAATTTCAACTGTCTAGCTATCACGGTTCGTGAGATACAGCCTGGTAACAGACGGACGGACAGACGGACAGCGGAGTCTTAGTAATAGGGTCCAGTTTTTACCCTTTGGGTACGGAACCCTAAAAAGGATTTTTAACTTTTCATACAGAAGCTTTGGACATTGTCTATGCCTGGGACATGAGAGGTTAATAACCTGTTTATATAGGGACCACTTTTCCTATAATCAACAATTACTAACATAACAACAGGATCAATTAGAATAAAATGAAATACAATTTATTCGTAAGCACAAACAAACGAGACAATACATAATATAAAACACAAAATAAGATTAAAGTGCCACGAAATGGCCTCATCTCAGCATGTTGCTGGTGGCTTCCAGCACTGGTCTTCCGATGAGACCATCAAGTGAGAAGAATCACGGAGGGTAACGCACAAGAAGCGCTGGAAGCCACCAGCAACATGCTGAGATTAGTTATCTTATGTTGCTCACAAGGGACACCGACCACCCAACTTCACCTCTTCTGCATTAGTCTCACAAATCGCTACTGTTAAAAATACCTATTAAGCTATATAATGGAGGTTCCTAATGAACAGTCAATGGTATGTTTATATCGTTTTTATTAAGTGATGACTTCAAAATACTTAATAATATTGTTGTTCGTAAAGAACGAACAAAATTGAAAAACCCGGCAATTTATTGAGATGGAAACCCTCAACGGTAGGTCAAGCTCAGTTCCATTTCGTTATTTTTCTTCTAAAAGTCTCTAATAGGGTTAAGGGTTATAGGTAATCCCGAAAAAATTTAAAAATGCATTAACACTCACCTGTTGTAGAGAACTTAAACCATTACAAATGTTTTTGTTGTGGGAGTCCCACTCCAAACAAAACTGCGAGTCTGCCATTATATATGTACCATTTAATTGAACGATTACTTCTCTTTTTCAACAATTATTCTAATTATAATGATAAAATTGTATTTCGGGAGGCGAAAAGTCGAAAACCAAGCTAAAGTCAAGCCTAATTTGATTTGACAGTTGTTTGTCGAAAATGTTACTATATTAAAATAATGCTGTCAAATTATAGTTGGTCGATGGTCAAACCAATTTCCAGTAAATAAGAACAAAAAAAACTATAATCATCCTTTTCTTTGGGGTCCACTAGGACCAGTACTAACTAGTGTAAGACAAAGTAAACAAGTAAGACAAAGATAGTATGATTCTCTCTATGTTTGAAATGAGACAGACAGTCCTTTGACAAACTATAGTTTTAAAGCCATCACACACTACCGCACCGCACCGTGATCTTGAACGGTACGGTAGAGTTTGTTAGGGCTATTAAAGGCAGTCCAGACGGGATGATCAGAAAATAAATTGGCGCCAATCTCCAATTTTTTCATCAATTTATATTTAATTTTATGATGATATTTGTGCGCTCTAAAGCTCTCTCCACACTCGTGCGCAAATCAAGGCTACGCGCCGCCGCGATTCACGTACATAGTCTAGACAAGTCTGGAGGGGGCTTAGGGTGGTGGTAGATACGGCTCTCGTTCGCAAGTACCCGGCGACCAACTCGCGTTCGTAACGAGATCGCGTCATCGCCCACGTAGGACACTTCTATAGGTATCAAAGGATTGATTCATGATTGATTCGCTTCGCGTTCGCGTGTTGTTCGCCTACGTAGTACGCTGCGTAAGCCGAGCATGAATTAGAAAATAAATGTCGTCCTAAAAAAACAGAGCCCAGGGGCGTAACCAAAAAACGTTTATCAAGAACAAATGTCGGATAGCGCGTCCTATTTAATTTTTTTGCTTATTTAATAAACTCAAGGAGAAACGGACCGCAATGGTCATTTTATTTTAAGATTCGGCCGGACCCCTGAAAAAACGAATTGGTGACCCCTGGAGTAAGGAGGATGCTGCAAAATATCGAAGAACCTTTGTAAGACTCCCTTAGATACGTTATAACAATAAATAAAACAATTTTAATAACTCAACAATATTTTTGTTTTTACGATATTAAAACTTGACGGCTAATAGGTAATTAGACTAATTAGCCATATGCAAGTGGGCCTTAGAGTGCTCACTGCATAGTGCATACATAACATACAATAAAAACCCATTTATAATAAGTTTTAAGCGAGCTTTGCGAAAACTTATTGGTCATAATATTAAAGCTTATGAAGTATATATTCAGTTTTTGAAGTGTTTCAAACTTATTAATATAGTGTCTGGCTAGCTACATACGGTCTCTATATGTTAAAGAGATGTACGAGCTAACAGCTACCCCTATTGATTAATGGGTTGGCTGGTCGTAGGTTGGATAGAACAAAACTAGAGGCAGGCAAAACCTATGACAGTTGCCAACCCTATTGTTGAGTAATGGCCAGACTTACAATCTTTTTTTTTTAATTTTGGTCACACATTTTCTCTGGAGTTGCTTTCAAATCTCATTCCTTTCCTATCGGAAAGATATCTGTACAAGTAATCCGGTGCCAACGTAGCGACTATGACCAGACAGTTGAGGGTCCAGAATGTGACAGAAGCGAGTAGGCGAGTGTACGTGCCGAGGATTGAACCGTGGATGTTTCTGGAACAGGTAAAATAATTGCCTTTAGAGTCTGTTCGGAAAGAGAAGAGTCGTGGAATGTATCGGGCACCTTACATTCCACGACTCTTCTCTTTCCGCACTCTTCTATCTTGCAATTCGAGCGACAGAGAGAGGCAGATAAAAAAACCCGATTTTGTTTTACGCGCTAAAGCCTTGAGGCACTTTTTCTTTCGTGTATGACAACCTATTATTTCAGTTTATAACTTATATAGGTACCTGTTTCTACAAAAAAATAATACAAATCTAATTTATTTATTCCATAATTCTACTCACACATTAATAGCAGCATACAGGGTGTTGCATGCGACGTAGACAAGCACGGAAAATACGACGCTCGCGGCTAAAGCCACGGTATGGTAGCGGGCTTGCAGCCACAGCTTTAGGTTCACAATCAGAACTAAAAGGTGGTACAGTACTCCTCCGAAAGACCTGAAACAATAACATAATAATCAAGCATATAGCATATAAAACCGTTCACGTGATTATGGAGTCGTGCACATTATGCTTCTCTACTGTTTAATGTTACATATTTTTAACTTTTTTTTTTCCTTGTTTAGTGCCTACTTTTCTACCGTGCTGGGCCCATAACGATTATAATAATTATGATGAAAAAGAGTCAATGGTATCTTAGCTTATTAAATACTTATACGAATTGGCTTTTCTATTATCGACACCTCGGATACATGACAAAAAATATTTACAGTAAATATGGTGCTTCTTTCTCGCACATGTGCGGGAATGAGCACTTCTCGTGCCTATGACGAAAGTTTAAAGGGCCATATGTACTGTAAAACAATACACGTGTGAATGGGTAAGTAATTCGCAAATCGTGTCGATTTAAAACACACCCTTCTATCATGACTCGTTGCGAATTTCCTACTTTCCGCACTTGTATCGCAAATACCTATTTCTTCACAACAAGTAACACTCTTGAAGAGGGCTACAGCTTACCACAGATCCACAGGCTTCATGTCAGCACTGATGGCTGCGTCACCCACGGCGAACGCTGCAGCTACATAAATGACCACAGAATGGTACACAGCTGCTAGCATCCAGCAGCTAAACCGCGACCAGGACATCAGGCTGTTCTTACTGATGACCTTGTACAGCATCGGGTTCCTGCAATTGGACGCAGACGATTGCATTATTTATGACATATGAATCGCTGCCCACACTCAAGTAATGATTGCCAATTTATAGTTGTGCCGTTCTCGAGAACATTCTCAATTTACTATGGGAAATATTCTCAAGCGTGAACATTCTCGAGAAAAGGGACAACGTTCTCGAGAACGGTACAACTCTATTGCTAATTCATTCCTATACTAATATTAAATGGCGCAGTCGGTAGGATCCAAAACTTACTCCTTCTTCTTTCCCTTTAAATAAATTGGCCATACAATAAAAAAATTACGAGCTTTAACTATCTAAAATTATGTAGTAGTATATGGTAGTAAATTCTTTATTGTACAAAAATACATATTAAAAATAACAAAAAAAATAGTAAGAAGTACACAGGCGAACTTATGCCTTTGAGGGATTATTTACATGTGAAGCTGCCATTTTATGCTCATTTCGGGGTTCTTCCCATAATGAGGGTTATAAACTTTACTCGTTTACTTATTAATGTCTAGCTAAAACCATAAATCCACAGTCCGTGTAATATTTTGTATGGCCATGGACAATGGATGATCCATTTAGAGTTCAAGCTAATTTGATTGTTCAGTACTTGCACTATAAAATCTCTAACATAAAGTAAAAAACCATCAATGGCTTTTAGTAACAATAAAAGCCCTTGACTGTACTTAAAACTGACTTGAGAAGTAAATCTGCAGGCCACCTCTGTTCGGTCACGGAGAGCACCATGCAAGGCAGTGCCGTGAACAAGTTGTATATAGTCAGGTACATGGAGTCATATATCGACTGAGTAGAAAACGCGGCATTTATTTGGTAGAACAACTGGAAGAAACAAGACATTGATAGTAATGTTTGCAACAGTTTTAATCATAACAGATCATAAAAAAACAGTATCTTAGTAACAAATGGTTATCAAAATATTGATGGTAAAAAAGTTGGTGTTTAGCTATTGCCAATGGAGTCGCCTAAGCCATTAGCAAAAGGCTAACAGCAAAAGCTAGCTGGAAATATTTGAATTATTGCGATAACATATAACTAACTGAGCCAAAAGGCAATGAAAACTGCTGTAGTAGATCCATTACTAGTTTACTTACCATTAAGTTTCCTAGAACTAGATTCTTATAGAACGAGTAATGTATTAAAGTGGCGAATCTTTGGTAATACCAATGACCCATCACCAGTAGAATCTTCTTCAGCATGGAAAATTTCGTGAAAGCGTAATCTGCAGATCTGTAAAAAAGCAAGAGAGTCGTGCTTGAATCCCCTTTTAATACCTATTCCCTTTTCTTTAAATCTTTATTTAGGAAAAAAGATCTTCGTTGCTGAGCGATCAACAACGATTACATCAACTTACTTCAATATAAACATCAACTTTCTAACAAAGGCATAGGTATATATTCTAGAAGACAGCTCTTATCATAATTCTAAAAGATTTCATACCTCCAGGCTATTTATTTACATTTCCCCTTGCCTAGATGGGTAACAATAGTTCTATTCAGTTCACAATTCTGACAGTTCTCCCCTTGAACTGAATGTTGGTCTGAACCTCAACATTCAAGGATTAGATTTCATCTATCTGATCTTCATAATCCTTTGTATTAATCAGATACAGATACACCTACTTCGCCCTTTGAATTTTTCCGAATTTATTAAAATAATGTGCTATACCTACCTCGCAGCCTGATGGCCCTCCTTGCCGATGATCCCGAAGCCTAAGTGCGCCGCCTGAATCATGGAGATGTCGTTGGCTCCGTCACCGATCGCCGCTGTGATCGGCCGACCAGGACTATTCTTTATTAATTTAACTATCTAGAACAAGTTCATCGAATTAACGAGTGTATCTATTGTGTATTGACAAGGCTGATGGTTAGTTTATAAAAAAAATTATATAGGTAATGATAGGTACATACCTTCGCTTTTTGTATCGGGGACATTCTGCAACACAGTACGGCATTACACTTCATCGCAACTTCGACAAAATCTGCTTCTACCGACTTCTCCAGAATCTGGTTGATACTGACTCCATCTACAACCAACGCCATTGATTGACCCTCGTCTGCAATTTTTTTGGATTCTTCTAAATGGGCTTTTATATCCGATTCTTCTTTCGCGCCTAAGATGAATATTTGCTTGGTATTTTCCGAAATATAGGCACATGATTGTGCTACATTCAATGCTGTTTCTACCTAAAAATTGCGTACCAAAATTCTTTCTTCGTTATTTTTCAACTCATTCTGATTATTGATGAGTTTAGCCGTTGTGATCTAAATATTTAAAAAAATATGTCTCACCAAAGTTTAATTATCATTCTGATTTCTATTACAATTTCATATAAAGATTCCAACACAATTATTTTGGACACATTTGATAATTTACTCGTATGGTTTATTTGGCTAAGCTACTTGTCAGTCTATAGGAGTCAAGCAGTTCGTTACTATCTCACCTTGTCTCCAGTAAGCACCCAAAACTTGATGCCAGCACTCCGCAGTGACGCTATTGTTTCAACAACATCATCCTGTAAAGAGTCTTCTACTGCTGTTGCTCCAAGAAGGATCAGGTCACGCTCTAATATCCTGAACTGTTGCGTTATTTGTTCTAGCTCTTCAATACTCTTTACAGTTTGTTTTTTTATTGCTGGAAAATATTTTATATGTAAAGATTCCTAAAATGAATTCATTAGTAAATACAATTTGCCAGCGTCCTCGGCACCATGCCAAAGGGGTATTTTTTTTAGATTTATTTAAATTTTATTTAGTATTAGTTTTTACTTTTAATTTAGTTTTATTTAGTTAAGTTAGTTTATTTCTTTATTAATGTACAATTAACTGTTAATTTATTTATTTAATAAAGTTTATTATTAATTGAGTAAACATAAAAAGATTTTATGTGACCTCAAAATTCAATAATGTATTCTGCAAGTAAACCTCAAGCTCTTTCACAAGTCTATAAATCCTCGTATCATCTGATTTTAATTTGGAGGAGTAGGTATTAAACGGATGGACTGACTTTTCCTAGAATCAAACCATCTTAAAATACATACATTCACGGATTTCCTGATATTCCTCTTCGGGTATCTCTCGGTATGCGACGGCAAGCGTCCGGAGCCCCTTAATAGCAAATGCGTAAATATCATGGTTTATTTTATCAACCATTTCCTTATTTTGACAAAGCGGAAACACTGAGCTTTCTGCCCCTTTGCAGAATAGCCAAATCTGAAAACAAGCATGTGATAATTTTAGAAGAATCTTGGAAATTTCAGTAATGGTCGAGTTAAATTCATATTCATTCATAAAATAACGTTGAAGAAACATTTACAACGTAATTATCTTTGTATTTGTTGGAAAGGAGTATCTACCAAATATTATTAAACTCCATGTTTACCTTTCCGTTTTTATCTCTAACAAGAACAGAGATTCTATTTCGTTCAGAAGTGAATTCAACCGATTCCAATTTCTCGTACACTTCAGTGTCTTCTCTAGTTTTTACGAATACATTGTTTCCTTCTTCTCCGAGAAATGTTACACCAAATCTGTCCGCCGCTTCAACAAGAGCCTTCTCATCCGGACTGGTAGCCTGGTACTGAACATTAGTCTTATAGATATTATTCATCATGTCCCTCGAAGATTTATGTAGAAACCCATTGGGGATTGTACCATTTTTCACATACTTAATTTGGTTCTTGGGTTGTTGCTTGCTTGACCCTGAAATCCATTCACTGAGTTTACGCATGTCTGCCGTGGAAGTCTGTGCAGTATGGCAGAGAGCGAGAATCAAGAAAAATAATTTGATATCTGCCTGAAAGAAAAGTCGGTGGTTAACTTTGCAATAAACGATCTATACTTATCAGTCTCTTTAATAAGAAGTTTCATCACACAATTAACATTTTTTCTATTAGTTTAAACCTGACCTGCCCGGTATCCACCAGTTCTTCAGTACTTATGTCGTATAGCAACTTTTTCCTCTCTTCGTATTCGTACACATTTCCTTTTATAGAACAACCTTTGAAAGTCATGATGTTTTTTGTAAGCGTTCCCGTCTTGTCGGAGAAGAGTATCTCGATTTGTCCGAGTTCTTGGTTTAGATCGGAGGTGTTTGCAAGTGCTCTTAAACCAGTTTCTTTACAACGAAGGTCTTCATCCCATCCTATGTATAAGGCACCTGAAGAGTAGTTTGTTATAATTACCCATGTATTCTTATCTGTATACAATGATTTATAACTCAAGATAGGTTATAGGCGTTCCAAAATTGAAGCGCTTAACTTGTGAAAAATTGGACAAGTTGCCTTTTAGACGCGGCTGGACAAGCGAAAAATGTGCACGTGCTAACGAGAGAGAAAGAGACGACCTTACATCAGACATCAACATTTAGTCAGCAAATAGGCTACAAGGGCACTTTTACACGTCAACATGGAATTTACATACAAGCAAAAAAAAAACACATCAGCAATTATAAAATACATCTGAGCCGCAAATGTCAAATCAAACTAAAGTATTACATAGAGATGTATAAAGTCTCTAAATGTAGAATTACAAAAAAACTATAATAGGTTAAACTATTAAAAAAAAAACACAAAGATACAAAAACCTTATGTTTAACATGTGACTAAACAAATGTCAAATTAAACTTACCAATGAACTTATACATCTCAATGGTAACGAAGAGCGACATTGGAATGATATAGTAATACAACAGCAAGAAAGAGAACACGTCTTGCATGACACCAGAAAATGGTTGCGGAAATGAGGCGCCCAATCCTAGATATAGATCTATGGATTGTTGGTTAACGTCGATATATCTCTTGGCGATGTAAGAGACTGCTATCTGTAAGATTATTATGCCGATGAAAATGTAGAGGCATCGGTTGGTGGCGGATTCACAGAAGGAGAACTTGTTGCTGACGTATTTAGCATTCAGAGCCAATTTCGTTTCTTCCCCTGAAACACGGATATTATTGATTCCCATATATTTGGTCATTACTGTTTCACGTAATGTGGACCAAAGTCTTTGCTTCAATGCTGAAAGGGTTACATTTTAGTCTTTGGAGTTACACATTTAAAGAAGAATAGTTATCTGAACTTATTGGTGAAGGGATTTTTAGTTGTTCTTTTTCTAACAGCGGGCTCAGCACGGATCCATTTTTATCCACTATCACTAAGCCCGTCACTTTCTCACTTACATACTTGTTAGAACGTGACAGGCATGGTGATAAATGATAAAAATGCGACCGTGCTACTAGGGCTGGTGTTGCCACCTTTGCAAATTGGATCAAATACATTTCAGAAAAACTTCTCTTCTCCCGGGTAATATATCAGGTTTTTCTTTTTGAGTCTCGACTGTCTCAATTCTGTGTTGGCAATGGTGTTCAGCTGGCAGAATTAATAATCAAGATAGTTCTCATTCCTTGCGTTGGCAATTAGCATCTAAATAGATTTACTTAACTACTAAACCAACCTGTATAGACTGCACATCCTAGAGCCCACTCCGTGTTCAAGACTCTAGATCCACGCAACATCAGCTTATCAGTTGAGAGCGGTAGACTGTCTATCCCAGGGATTTCCAGCCTCCCGTAAAACGTGTACAGATCTGCTATCGGATTCGGTATTTCTATGTGTAAACCTTGAGGTAAATTTTCTGTAAAAGAAGGTAAAAAGATTTAGAAATATGAAAACTCGGAGCAAAAAAGGACACTGGCCCTATTTAATTGGATGGCAATGTCACGGTTGGCGATGTCGTCTTATGATCGCCTTAAAAATATCACTATGGACGTTCCATCACAATCTTGATAGCTATCAAGCTAAATAGGCTAAGTGCCAGTGGTGTAGGCTCCTACCATTATGACACCCACAAGTCCCACAACGCCTTCTGACACATTCTCAAATCAAATTAGAACCCATAACGAACCAAAACGACTATAAACCGACCAAGTAACGAATTAGCTATACTCGTACCATCATATTTAACCATTATTTAACAAACAATTAAACCCATCAAAAACATTACATGTAAAAAGGTGCAAGTCTCGCAACGCTTTTACTACAAAAAAGTTTTGAGATGTAATGTGAAACCAAGTCGGTTATTTTAATCATTGCCAGGGGGTGTTAATACAAATTAAAGATATCTTATTGATACGGTTTTAACACCCCCTGGCAATGATTAAAAATTAAAATAACCGACTTGGTTTCACATTACATCTCAAAACTTTTTTGTAGTAAAAGCGTTGCGAGACTTGCACCTTTTTACATGTAATGTTTTTGATGGGATATCATCTCTTTTTGTAGGCAGTCCTTCTTTTCGGGTACTCATACCCATACTATGTATACACATATCATAACTAAACATAATATATTCATTCATACTCACATCGTAGTGTACCTTTACCTACTATTTGTAGGAACTGCAACAGTAACTTTGTAATATCATATATTTATATGGGATTACAAACTTACTTATGCAGTTCTTAGATCTTTAAAACGTGACTGATATTGCAATATTTTTAGGTTTTCTCTTTATGTGGCCATTAAACCCTAACTCTGTACCAAATTTCAGCTCTCTGAGTTTATGGGAAGTACTAGTTCTACTGTGATGATCATGAGTGAGTGAATGAATGAGTGTCATAAATGCGAAACTTTGCTTTCGCTTAACTTCGGAACTAAATGACCTACAGACTTGAAATTTTGGATTTTAAGTATGTGATTATAGCTTACTGGATGACGAAAATTTCTGCGTTCTGGTCTTATCCAGAGGTTCTCAAATAGGGCCCTGAAAATGCGGCGAAATGGTTCCAGTAAAGGATGGTACGGCAGTGTTTGCTTCGCGCTCGACTTGGCGGGGGCACTGCCGTGCCCCCAGATTTATGACGTTTTGCAACCTTCTTATTTTGGCAAATATATTCCGGGCCAGCCGAGCATGCATATTGCATCTGTCCAATCTTAGTCGAATGTGTATTTGCGTCTCACATTTTGCTTTATGAGAGAGTGAGACGCAAAATGCACATCGGACAAAGATCTTGAACTAGTAGAATACCACCCGAAGAGAAAAATTGAGTCTCCGGGTTGTCAGGAGGCTCCGGGACGTGACCGGCCCGGGCCCGCACCATGCCTCTCCTGGGCCCCGGTGATCACGTGATGCTTTCCATAGAAAACGAAACTCCGGAAGCTCCGGCCCGGCCACGGCCCGGTCTAGCGTGAGTCATCCTTAAGTGTAACTTTTAAATAATTTAAGCGTCAAGAAACCTCCTCAGAATCATAAAAGTTTTTTGTTTACCAGGAGTGCAGCCCACAAGAGGTAGCGGTACCCTCAGCGTCTTCAGATTCGTATCCCCGTCCAAATTAGCCGTGGTCACGAAACACTTGCCCTTGACTCCCTCAGAGCATAACAGAACCAAGTCTGCCGGGACTTCGGACCCCTCCTTCACCCGGACTAGGGTGCCGGGAGAGATGGCGGAGTTGCGAACCTCTTTGATCTTGCCTTCTTGAAGTACTTCCACTGAAATTAAAATTGGAAATGAAGATACATTGATTATCGGACATATAATAGGTTTACATTAAGAACAGTGGAGTTGGGTAAGATTTATAAAAATATTTAAATTAGTGTTATTTATTTCAAGTAGAAAAACTACTACATTATATAAATTATAAACTGATTTCATATAGGCATTTTGGCCGTTTGTCCCAAGTTTGGCCAGAAGGCGCCGTGTGAGCCCTTAGGAGATTGCATATATTACTTGTGAAAAGTCGACCTGTGTCACCGTGACCCGTGTGACCATTCTGTATCTGCCGCAAATGCAGAGGACGCTGGTTCGATTCCAGCCATTAGCACCTTGTAGGCCTTGGTAGCTTTGACTTTCATATATGACTTCTATTTCAGCTTTATAGATATAGGTAATGAAAAAAAAATCCCACCGTATTTTCTCGGAAACGTTCGTATTTGTGATGCTGCTTCAGTCGTCTCACTACAACAAGTAGGTACTTGACTTAATATTTTGGCTCACCCATCTGGTTGTTGACACGGCCATCGTTCTTGTGCCGCCGCCAGTCCTCGTAGGCGCTCTTGACCGCCGTAACCATCACCATGAAGGCGAGGGGCACGATGCTTGTGAGTGGCGACACTGGGCTATCTGTAAAATGTTGTGAGTCAAGAGTCTCCACGAAAATTGAAATACTTGCTGGAGAGTGTTAGCTTTAAAGTCGGCAAGTAAAGGATGACTCACGTTAGACCGCGCCGTGTCCGGGCCGGAGATTCCGGCGCTTACTTTTCTATAACAGATGACCAGTGATCATGTGATGCTTTCGATAGAAAACGAAGCTCCGCGGAAGCTCCGGGCCCGGCCCGAACACGGCCTGGTCTAACGTAACTCATCCTTTAGTCGCGTAAAATGCAAATTGTCTGCTACAATGGGTATCTACCATTTATACTGCTATTTTTTATAATTTACTGAATGCCTAATGTTGCTCCTGCTCACGTCTTCTGAATCACCCTGTAGCTGTAGTCTAATTTCCGTGTGATTTGTTCTTCTTTCCGTGTGAAAGTCGTAAAAAATCCAAATAAAAACTACGATTTTGTGTTAGCCCCCTCTAAATTTGGCAAATATGCTGTCTAGTAAGTATACTTATTATAATTTCAAAAAGAACCCGGAGTACTTAGGTTACCTACATGACCCCTCCCAACTCCTCACCTCCACACAGTTTTTGTTATCAGTACTTACCGATAGCCAAAGAGATGATGGTAACTATCACGAAGTAAATATGTATGACTCGCCGGAACTGCTCAGCCAGGTTCTTGGGCACGAAAGTAAGCAGCGTGTATCGAGACGTTTTGATTTCGTTGTGTCGCTTGCCAGGTGTTGGCGCGCCGACCTCGATGAGACGGGTTTTTGCTGTGGCATCTTCTTCCTTAGCCTGAACAATGAAATAGAAAAACTATAGGTCTGACTAGAACTCAAAAATGACTCCACGTGTGTTGTGCTGCGGGCGATTCAACTGTATTGCGCGCAGCTTGCCAATGTTTAACCATTCTTTAGTCAACACCCTCACCATTGCCAAGGTAATTAAACGTGCTTTAATTGATACCAATATTAATTAGCCATTTCTATTACGCTAAGAGCTCGCTAAGACTCAAATAAGTCCGATTTGTGAAAAGTGTGATTTTTTCGATGGCGAATGTATGAGAATTCTAAAGGGGAAATTCAAAGGGCCTGGTAGGGGTTACGGCACCACTTATCAGCCTGGCAACATCGGGATTCTAGGAGCCTAGGAACACCACTACAAGGATCAGAATTCAAACTGCGGTCTAATAATTATGCATACGACACAGTTCTAGAGATCCTGATGGTCTACATCTCTTTACTAAAAGCAGCTACCGGTACCGAACAACGTCATGCTCTACGAGCATTCTTTTGACATGCAAGTCATATTTTAAAAGGAGAAAAAAACTTACCCTACATCCAAATATGGTCCGGAACCACATAAACCAGCGAGGTAGCCCGCTAAAAACTGATTTCGCCTCCATCGTCACTAAGTCATGCGTGTTACACCCATGTTTAAAACATGTGTTATATGCACGCTGCGAACTAACTTTAACAATCCGATATCTAAATCCCTTATCAATAACTTATCTTGTCACAGTCGTGGCGTGTTCATCTCATTGTTAGGTACTTTAGGTACCATCGGCGTAAATGATAATTCATAGCTCTTATTTCAAAGACATAGGGCCTACCTCTGGTCAGTCTGGTTCCTGTTTACATTAGATATATGAAAATCCCTCTCATGCTGTCAATTTACGTGGTGCTTTGTAATCGGGCTTTTAGGCGGGTCAGCACAGTTCATAATGTATGAGAGCTCTACATGAATTCTCACACTAGAGATTTTTTGAGATGTGATAACCTATGTTGCAAATACTATATTTAAAAAAAAATCTCCACAAAATATGTCACATGGTTTTAATAAATCCAAACTATTATTAAAATAGAAAAAATATATCAAAACATGAATCCGACACTCGAGATTTTTTAATATGCAGTTCTCAAACATATACTCATTATGTATTTATATTTTCTCCCAGCTTGACACCAAAACCAGCTCCCAATAATTTTCTTTATTAAAAATATTTTTTTATATAAAAATAACAACTATGTGTACATAACAATTACATGTTAATTAAGCTCTGTATATTTACTATATCCTACAAAAAAATCTCTCACGTAAATTAATCCATTTAATTACTATTAACCATTTTTGTTTTGAAAATGTTTTCGTTGCTTCGAGAAAATGGACAGTGGGTTTGTTTTTCACTTTCTCAAATCTCTTTCTCATGTTAGTGTAACAACAAAAAATCTCCCACGTATATGTAACATTGTATGGAATAAAACCATTATTAAATCATCCAAGCTATTTAAATTACCCTAAATGGCGGGTACTGATTCACTGTAGAGAACGTTTTATCGACTTCCATATCTCCGTCTCACTTCAATGTTCGCGGCAGACGATTGTTCCGCTTCAACAGCCGAGAGTTCGCGATCCGGTCGACCGTTAATTCTCCCATGACTATCTTACCCAGTTTCATCGGTATGCGTTGCGCGCTTACTTAACACACCTCAGGCCAAGCTCCTATAAAACGCGCAATGCATGCATGCATTGCGGTATCTCCTATACGTCACATATGTCAGCTATGAGGCTATGACATGGCTATGACAGACTGTGGCAGTTAGTTCCATAGATGTATTATTTTTAAAGATGGAGCGTAAGCCACCTGTCACCGTAGCCTCACACACACAGACACATTTTATGTACGATTTACAATGAGGAACCAGAGGCATGTGGCCACGACGATAAAGTCATATCGATAAACTATACGGCCTTTTTACAATTTAAATTTTACTTGAAAGGATCTAAACTATCTAAAATGAACAGATAACTATTATAACATTAATTTAGAAGTTCTTTACTTATAAGTTGCTCTTAATTATGACCCCGTTATAATTATTTGAATTATTGTCTAAAGGAGGCATGGAACGCCACATATATGTATAAATGTTACATTAAAACCAAATAAAATATGTTTTTCGCAATAATAGAGTTTATTATTATATTATAAAATTTATAAAGTATTCATTATCCATTAGCATTTCCGGTTGTTTATTTTTAGTGAAGATATCGAAGCTTCAATTAATCGCTATTACGTTCCGCTGTGTAGAGAGTATCGATATATAACATGATTAAAATCGACAAATCTACATCCCTAGAAACGTGCAATAAACTCACACATACACATTTTAACGCACACATACACAGCTTGCCCACCACCAAAATGGCTACGGCTTGACAGATAAATTTTGTACTGAGAACCGAGAACGTTGGGGCCTTGGTTAGTTCCAAACAAGTATACAGACTTGTCTACCCACCATAAAGTTTAGCGTAAAGAGAATATATCACTCCTTAGTGAAAAACCATACGGTTTGTGCGAAGTTGAGCGTTATGTCAATGCTAATAAAGATGATGGTTTGACTTACGGAAATGAATAATATAATATCATTTTATTTTATATTTCCAATTCCCGTTTCATTTACACCCAATATTAAATCTTTTTCCGTAATAAAATGCGTATATAATTACTGTCATCATCTGTATTTATTTTATTTCTTTAACCCCCGTTATTCATAAACGCGCTACAAACCTCAATTAGCTAATAATAGTAATAATCGTTTGTCCTTATCTGTCACTTTAACTTATGTATTTGTAAGTAAGGGATAAACATAATTGAACTAAATCAGGCCCGTAAAGTTTATGAATAAAGTGGTTAATCTTTATTGCACAAAAGAAAAACCTTATAGTACAAGAGGCGGACTTAATGCCATAAGGCATTCTCTACCAGTTAACGATGGCTTGTCCTCCGGCCCATTTGATCGATGACCTCCTTTGATTATTTATTTTTAATGGACGCCAAAATCCAGACAGGAACTTCGATTTTGACATTTACCACAGTAATGCAGTCGGTGGCAATGTCGCGCTTCAAAATTGCTGCAGGCGACTGCATTGCTGTAGAAAACGTGAAAAAGGTCATTCAAAGGATAATAGGGTTATATACACCGCGGGATTTAATAACCCGAAAGATTTAAACCAACGATTTTAGAGCCTAATTAGAGTATATAAAGTTATATAACACATAGTCCAAAAACCCTTAATTTAAGAGATATTAATTATTTAAAACAAATCACAAGTAAAAAAATCTCAATTCTAACACACCCTTATGCGTGACGTAGCCACCAACTAATTTTACACGCAGACGCACTAACTACATGGTTATTAGCCAGTTTCACTTAATTAAGTTTGATATCCTACAAAAAGGTTTCACTACCGAAATTTTGTTCTGTTCTCAATCACGAGAGTACAAACTATTTACCTTTACGATAACTGGCTGATAGTTTGACGAAAATGACGAAATTGATGTCAATAAAATGACATATTTCATATGTCACACAAGATATGCGCAAGATAACATCTTTAAATTTGATTGACTGTAATAAATAAAATTCATTTAGCGGATATTCACTTTGTGTACGGATTTGGAAACCCGAAGAACTATGTGCTTCCGGCACGACGGACCCACTTCAGCCTAGAAGTTCGTAAATTGGCTAGACGAACAATACCCTGAGAGGTGGATTGGCCGTGGAAGCAACGTCCTAACCTGGCCCGCCCGGTCACCCGACTTAACGCCATTGGTTTTTTTCTATGGGGAACTCTGAAAGATAAGGAAGGAATACTCAACACCAGTGAACTCTGGAGAAGAATTATTAATAAAAATTCGAACGGCTTCCGAAGAAATAAAGAACACTTTTGTAAACCTAAATAATGAAATCCGTTTAAAATTAAATCTTTGTGCTGAAAACGGTGGTACACACTTCGAAAACCTAATTCATTAAATAATTAAATAAGCGTAATTGTTTAACATAGTTGTTTATTTTACTTTACTCAGTATAAATCAACACATCGAGAATTTAAAATACGTACTGATAAGCATGATCGATATTTTAACAAAAGGTCATTCAAGTAATCATCCCTTTCCAGCTGTAATATGAGTTAAAACAATAAGAGGCATGATTTCTTTCGGATATAATCATGGTTAATGGCTTTGGTTACCTCACTCAAAGGAGAAGATTTTATCGCAAAGTTTCAACAATAATAACTGCACTATACCTACTGTTGTAGTAATTAATAAAGTTTTGATACAATTTGTGGTATTTTGAGGTGCCAATCAATTGAAATAATTTCAACGTAAACATGATCCTAGACATAACTTGACACTTCTTGTCATGGAACACATGTCACTGCATTCGCCGTGCATCGTATGATATCGGAGTGATTCATGAAATGTCATGCTCGCTCTCTGTTTCTCTACTTGAGATTAATTAAACTCGCTCACTCTCTGAATAAAGGTTTGTTCACAATGAAGCGGTAAATTAATATGATTTAATTTGTACTGAAATAGTAGTTTAATTAAAATATATAATTGGACCCATGTTGATATAACATTATTTACTCGTACTGTCGTCAAAAATACGTGATTTAAATCTTTCGGGTTATTAAATCCCGCGGTGTATAAAATGAAATGATGCATTAATAAAACTTTAGTTAATTAACAATATTATATTAAATCATTAACAACTTTGACAGCACGATCTCTTCGCAGGTAGGTGCTCTACAAGGAGTTTATATTACAACATTATTTCCAAGAAATAATCTCTCATTGTTACGAAAATGTTGGTAGGGTGGCTTTAGGTTACTTTTCGTTCATATCGTCTTGGATATGGGTGAACATGGTGTTAATACACTCAGTATCAATCAACCTGTAAAGATATTGTAGCCTGGCCTTTTCTCGAAAAGTCTTCTAGAAAAATTTACGCTCATGTCGTCTCGGATATGAGTATATTTGGTATCAGTGCATTCAGTATAATATCCTGAACACAAATATATGAGATGACAAGCGCGAAAGTGGTGAGGGTAGTTGCTATGACGCAAAGTTTTTACCATTTTTCTTTTAAACATACCATGTGGGGTACCAAATGAAAGGGCCTTGTGAGTAGATCACAAATATATAACACACTGTCACTTTTACTACTTAATCCAACAAATTATTTGAAAACGTTCAAAAATTTCACAATGAGTTGAATTCCAACTGCTCTAAATTGACTAAGATAACTTGATCCCAAGTTTCCTTGCAATTATACGTAATCGAGGGCCAGGCTCATACTAGTTCTCATGTCGCGATGCGCTAACGCTAACAAAAACTAAGCGTTACGAATTGCTGACATTTGCTTCTTTTAGTTTCACTCTACTCAAGCATCGGATGACAGGATCGTTGAAAAGGGACAAACATATCCTTTGACGTTACGTTACTCTTCTCGTGAATTGTCAAATTTTAAAATTCGAAATTAGCTTTGGAATTTGTCCGGGTGGCTATTCGAAGTATAACTTGGTGGACGGTACTTACTAACCAAATAAGCTTGAGATCCAGTATCATAGATAGTTGTAAGACTTCAAGGGTCTATTTATATCTGACTGTGCATCCTGTATTCTAAACGTTTTGTGAATAGATATAAAAATTGACACCTATCATTTTTCACATAAACACAGACACTTTATGCATTGAATTATTAAACCTTAACGCAATGCCATAAGTCATAAGGTATATTTTCCTAATATACCTTGATGCTAATTCGAACTTTGTTATAAAAGATGTCATTTTATATCATTCGCGCGTGCATTTCACTCGTACTAGATGAAATATGTATTGGTGCGAGCGAGACGGTTGGGCGAATGATAACAAAATGATATCTTTTTGACATCTTAAACAAAGTTTGACTTGGCCTCTGTGGAAGCCTGGAAATACAGCATACTTCATTGACTTTTTATGCTGGAAATTGATTTAATAATTGCGAGAAAAATAAGTATGTTATTCTTCAATAACTTGTACAGTTACTGTCAAAAAACTAGAAGTGTCCATTAATTGTGTAGAACATTATTTGCTGTTTGTTTCCAATATCATGCTGCTATTCTGCGAATATAGCAGTTCCTCAGGCAGATAAATTAAACATGATCGAAACAAATACTATTAACCACAATAGTAAACTTTTCTCTCAGTGTGGGATATTCTCGGTCATGAAAAACTTACAAAGTTATTGTTTTTTTCATTAAATCTATAATTAATATTATTGTCGGGAGAAATTCTGACCGTGTAGTCGTGTAAGCTTCATAGCCTATTCTTCAAAAAATCTCTAGTGTGAAATTACTGTTTAGGTAGTATAAAATATAAAATAAAAAAAATGTTATTTCTCAAAAACGGGAACAGATATCAAGTTGTTAATTCGCAGCCGGGTATTCAATATGATATATAATTCACCCGTGTAGAAACATTTGACTGTGCAATTAATGTAACTTTAACTTTATATTGACTCCACTATTTCCAAAACGTTTGTGTTGCATCTCTTCCTTTTATATATGGCAAACAAAATAACGCAACCACAATTAAGTTTTGAAAAATGCCTAGGTACGTTGCGCCAAAATTAATTTCATTTAAATCTTTAAACAGTTTAAACTATATGATAGGGTAAGTATATGTTGATACAGGTGTTAACAACCTTATAATTACGTGATTATTTAATGTGACTAATTATGCCGATATTTATATATAATTATGCCGATTTAAAGTAGAATCAACACTACATTATGTTGTAATAACAATAATAATATATTTTATATTATCTACACAATATTATTTTGATTAATTTCTAAAGTAATTATCAAAGCAATGTTATCCGGTTGCGGTTAAAACCTATAAGAGGTTAAAAGTACATGCCTATTATTTATTTTAATAAAACGCTTTTTTATAAAAAATACAATATATTTTAATTTATTTTCTTAAGAACTATGTCGCTATTTGTTCACTAGGTAATAAATAAAATAAAATAAATTGAGGTAATTTACAATATAATAAGTAGGTAATTAGTCGAGAAAGACAAATTTACATACATTAATTACTATCACAGTGGCACAGCTCTAAATAAGGTAAGGTGGAGTAAAATAATCCCTGGGGCAAGGAGGTACTTCTGCGATTGCCATTCCATTATACCTTAAAAATTACTTACTTACTTAATTAAAAAATAAACGTGCATGAGCCATCACCATATAACACATCATCACATCAACAATCCAAAGTACTCTAATCCATAATACTCAAACACTCCCACCTTGTCAGTAGAAAAAGGCGCGAAGTTCAAATTTTCTATGGCAGAGCAACCCTTCGTGCCTACATTTTTAAAATTTGCCTATATTTATCTATTCCATTATCTATTGATCATAATGCACAGCCAGTTGCAGAGATAACTGACCTCTCCTGCATAGAAATTTGTTTGCAGGAGGGTCGACTATCTCTGCAGCTGACTGTTAATATATACCTACACACTTCGCACGCTTCTGGGGTCATTCTACAAAAATCTCATTCCCCTGGCCACACCTATTCACAAATTCACAGGAAATGCAGAATTTCTTTGGGAATTTGCGAATAGATATAGCCAGGGGAATGAGAGTAGAATGACGCTCTGTGTATGAACTTATTACTCTTATTAGGTTGGAAGATCTTTGTCCAATGTGTATTTGCGTCTCACATTGGACAAATATCTTCGACAAATGGAATACCACCCTTAGACACGCATATACCTACTTAATAGGGTATTTTATCGTTTATTGAAATACAACTGTGCCTTAATTTGGTCCTTCAGTATTAATTAGACCTTAGAAACTAATAAGTTTTATTTTATTTGGCTTAATTTTACATTATATCGCGCGAAATAACTACCCGCCAAATCGGTGACGCCACTCGATATCATAATAATTATACTTATAGGTACAGGGCTATAACCGCGAAAATCGAAGTTCGTCAATTGCGGGCAATTTTCTCTGTCACTCTAATTATGTCTTAATAAGAGTAAAAGAGAAAGATCCCCGCAATTTGCGAATTTCGGTTTTCGCGGTAGGCCCCCAGGTATAGGTAAATACATTTTAGTGCTATGACTTTTCACTTTCTTGACGAGTAAAATATATCAAACAAAATATAAATAAAATAAGTTAAAATACTTATAGGTAATCATTGTTATTATGACGATTTGCCATACCTATTTAATACTATTAGTTACTTAATTATTCTTTAATAAGTACATACATATTATAATTAAATTACTAGTACAAACTTTGACTAGAGAACTATCTAGGTTTTTTCTCTGAAAAATATGAATACCTAGCAGTGGCGGCGCGTCAAACATATCCATAGGCAAGCCGGGGCTAATTTGGCTAAACATATTTCCTTTACAACTCCGCTCAAACGTCCAAAAACAGGCAAGCCGGTGGAATTCGGCTTTTATGGACGCGCCGCCACTGATACCTAGGTATATTACCTATGTATAAATTATTTTTGGCATTTATTAATTATTTTAACTATAAATCTCTTGCATACCTAAATTCACTTACTTATAATATATTACTTTTAATTACAATTATTTCAAGAGTAATTATATTGATGAATGATAAAATTATTCTTTAAAAAAGTAGGTAAAACCGACTTCAATGACACCCATGTTTTTTTTTTAATTCGGCTAAAAATGTAAACATCACAATGTCAAAATGTAAGTTTGAATTGGCCTACTTGTCAGAGCTTGATTGTTAACGCGATAATCGAAATACTAACCCTGTATTGTCATTTAATTATAATATATTTAAATACCTAAGACATAAGTAGGTTTATAAACATATATCATTATTTCTATTTGTACTAACTGGTCTAAGTACCTATGTAAATTGATATATTACTAGTTTTCTAGTAAGTATAAGATTACGTATAATAATATGTGCGTATAAGTATTAACTTGTACAAAAAGTATAAGAAATATCTACAGTACCACCTAATACATTATACTACTTACTATATTTTTTTTTTACTACATACATATTACATATGAAAAGTAGATAGTTAAGGATTATAAGAAGATAATAATATTTTTCTCAAAAATGGACGGCAAAGTCGACGTTACCGGTTAAAAAATAGGTCGCGAAGTGAGTAGTTTATGGTCATTCTAAAAATTAAAAAGTTAAAAACATTGCAGTCTCGATTTCGGGACTGCAATGTTGCATACAAATTCCATTATTTAACGAGTTCCAAACTTTTTAAAACTTTAAATGGCCATATAAAATGAAGGCATAGGTCCATTAAACAGCCAAACAGATGATCAGCACTTATTATTATAATGTTGGTACCGCGACTATTTAGGTGTCTCAAATACGTTGGCGTATTTTCAGCAGAAAAATACACTTCTTTTTTTTTAAAGGCGGCAAGCAAATCTTTTTAATGGTTTTACTTTTTTCTGTGAAAATTAGAACGTTGCTTCTGTAGGTAAAATATTTTTATTTCTTGCACCATTTTTGAGAAAAGCACTATATATGACTCGGCTGGAAGGCTACTTGCTGGCTTCGGATTGAATTAAACGGACTCCCAAGGTCGTCCGTTTAAAACGAATCCTCAGCCTGCAAGTAGCTACTTCCGAACCTCGACAATAATGTACTAATTTTCTACTCCCGTACTTTTATTTGTCATTTAAAGGGTCGTGCACACACCTTTAAAACCCTACCTTATAGTTGTCAAGACAAGTCTTTAGTCTACGCCCCAAAAAAGAATTTGGGCATACACGCAGTATCTTTTTGGCGATTTTACGATACTTCGTGTAATGACCACTTAAAAAATATTGAATGAAATACAGTGTTGCCAACCTTATTTTAAATGTCATCTCTGACAAATAAGTGAACCATAGACATGTTTTTTTTTAATTTCATTCATTCATTCATTCTTTTCCCGCCCGTACCCTCCATTTTTGCTACTTCTTGAATTAAAAATATTTGTTAAATTTACAATTTTCTTTCAAAGTAAGTGCTTGGTCGTAGAAAAAGTATTGTATGCAACGTCGTTTAACTGAGTCAAAAAATACTCGTGGCGTCTTTATTAAAAAATTTCGGCTTCGCCTCAAAATTTGAGGCTCAACTTGTTACTCACGCCACTCGCCTTTTTTGACCTCTCACAACGGTTGCATAAAATACTATTAAAGCTTAGCAGCAATGCCTTAATTAATTAAAGCAAAAAAATTAAAGAATAATTACCTACTAAAATATACTTAAATACTTAATTTACACAAATGTTAATGCACAGCTTTAAAGTAAGTAAATATGTTTTAACTAAATACTTACTTATCACTAATTTCACTTAATCGTCTTAACGCTTGGCGTTCTCTTTGCTGATTAATTCAATCAACTAACTTGACTAATCAATTAATAACCCTGTATTATGTAAGCCAATCATGGCGTGTTTACAAAGATCCATCTATTGTTCTAAACAGCCGAATTTGCTAATACAATCTCGCTACGCTCGTGGTTAAATTTTGGAATCTTTCCGCTTGCTCGGGTATCAATATTAGCACGAGCGGTTAAACAACAACTTTGCCCCCTTGTAAAACAAATGACTATTTTAAACCTTCACAAAATACTCTAGCTCACTATATAGTGGTAAAAACATTGGCACCAGTGTCATCCAGTTGCTAGCGAAGTATCGATAACAGTAGTCCGGTGCTAGTGTATAATGTCTAAGACTAGAGTCAGACCGAGAAAAGTCTGCAGCGATTTTGATAGCCCACGCAGTGCAAGTGTCATTTTAAACGTCAATCTTCTATGAATTTATGACGTGTAAATAACACTTGCACTACGTGGGCTATCAAAATCGCTGCAGACTTTTCTTGGTCCAACTCTAGTATATTTAGTAAGTCCAACAATAAACCCACTTAATGGCCTCTCCAAACCCCCTGGCCTCACCGATTATCGCATTTGCAATACATTGCGGCGTTTGGTCGATGTATTGAATTCGTTGCCCTTACTTAGCCAGCAATTTGCCTAAAATCGTAAGGCATTTGTAATAACGTCTGTAGAAGCCTCAAGAGACACTATTTCACATTCTAGTGGTAAAGACAGTGCCACCGGTATCAACGAACCGCTTGCTCTTACTGTCTGAGAAGTATCGATAACAATAGTCGGGTACTAGTGTTGTGACTACAACTAGCACGTTTAGCAGCCAGAAGGACAGGGACGAGCACAGCCGGGTGTACGTGCCGAGGATTGCGCCGTCTATTTGTCTGAAACAAGTAAAATAAGTTTCTGGTTTTAAAATCTGTTTTAAAATTGCTGACTGTAGGTACTTCTCATTCAACAGGCAAAAACCTACCTACGCATCAGGACAATTCTAACAACCCCAAACACAATTAATTAGGTTGCGTTGTTTTAGGAGTCCTACGGCACCTTGAGTGTATTTCGACTGAATACAAGGAGTTTGACGGGTGTCAAGATATAGCCCAGTAGTTTAGGTGATGGATAAATCTGTTTATAATCATTTAATTAATATAAAAAAACTAATAGAGGATAAGTAATGGACCCTATAATGGACGTGGAACCGGTAATGGGACATAAAACCACAAATCCTCTAAAATAAGTATGTAAAAGTAGTTTATAAACACTGGCAATATTTTACCATAAATAAGAGTCATAGAGCTGTTTATGTTTGACTTTTTATTAATTTCGGTTAATTTTTAAGAAATTGGCGCCAACCTAAAAGTTGTCGTGTCACTGGAAAAAATAACCAGTAAGAATTCTTAACAACTTCGCTAAGAGAGGTGAGTTCATATATTAAATTGTAATTAATCATTACTTGGTGTAAACTAGAATGTGTTTTGTTAATTGCATTTACCATGAGATAAGGTATACAACACATTATGTTGTGACTCTAGAGATGTATAAAAAATAGTAGTATTTTGCCCAATCCCATTATAGGAGCTGTAAAACTGCATACCTCCTATGATGGGATAATTTACATAATGATGCTTGCCATGGCGTAATTTCATGTTTAAACAATACAGAAGTATAATGTAGTTACTCGTACGAACTATGTCAGGAGGTCTTCTCGGACTTCGGATAAATTAATATCGTTTTTACAAAATTTTATTTAACTTGCCCTGTTAGTTTGTATACAGGGTGGATTTTCTTTTTGGGTCAGTGAGGGTAGCTACCAGATCCCGTGCTGCGACGAGAAAACGGTCTTAGAAAACCTTCCCTCGATTTCAAATTAATGAAGATTGGCTTTTACAGATTTTGGAAAAAACATACAGGGTGCGAGAAAAAGGTAATTTTTGACAATCATTTTTTTGATGCCAATCGATCCCATTCCTATTGAGGATCTTTTGATCTTTTGCTTGTATGGAGCTAAAAAAAATTCCGGCTAGAAAAGCCACAAATCGAGGAAAACTTTTCCCATACAATTTGTATGAAAATCAAAACTTTTATTTTTCACATGCTATTTTTCTATGACAATTGATTCCATTCTTATCTAGTATCAATAGTTTCTTTGGGGTCAACTTACGATAATGTACTAAAAAGCCACAAATTAATAAAAACTTTTTCCATTGACCCCAAAAAAACTATTGATACTGGATAGGAATGGAATCGATTGGCATACAAAAATAGCATGTGAAAAATATAAGTTTTCATTTTCATACAAATTGTATGGGAAATGTTTTCCTCGATTTGTGGCTTTTCTAGCCGGAATTTTTTTTTGTTCCATACAAGCTTTTGATCCTCAATAGAAATGGGATCGATTGGCATCAAAAAAAAAGTTTGTCAAAAATTACCTTTTCCTCGCACCCTGTATGTTTTTTCCAAAATCTGTAAAAGCCAATCTTCATTAATTTGAAATCGAGGGAAGGTCTTCTAAGACCGTTTTCTCGTAGCAGCACGGGATCTGGTAGCTGCCCTCACTGACCCAAAAAGAAAATCCATCCTGTATTAGTTAGTGTGGTTCAAATCTTGGAAATGGCATTTGAGCCACTTTCGGATTTCCGATTGAGTTGAAATTTTGGATACGTATGCAAATCGGATGACAATGCAATCGGGTGACAAAAATGACTAATAACTAGTTTTTTGCCAAAAACTTATTCCCTATTCCAATATCTTATACTGATAGGGTATGCCCATTATAGGGGGCCCATTACTGGATCCACGTCCATTACCGGGGTTCCATTACTGGAGCTTTGGTGTCCATGACTGGAGAAAAAAACCATACTTTTAATTTATTAATTATGTGGAAACTAACTGCAGTATCTTTGATACAACACGCCTGAAACATGAAAGAAGGATAGGATATTCATCTTTTAACAAGCTAAGCGGTAGAACTTTTACATGTATCAGGGAAATATCACAAATACTCAAAATTTCCTCTTAAATGTCCCATGACTGGTGCCGTTACTATAATACACCAGTAGGTATAAATACTTACAAGTTTATAAGAGAGTAGCCGAGGTTGAAGCCGATGTAGAAAAACACTGAGAACAAGATGCTAAGCACGAAGTAGAACGTGTGGTAGCGAGCCTGCAGCCACAGCTTCAGGTTCGTGATGAGGACCAGGAGGTGGAACAGGACGGCTCCGAAAACCCTGCCGACAAAAAAAGTTAGGTTAGTAGATTATAAATTTAAATAGATGTCATATATTAAAGTGGTAAAGGCCGGATTCGAACCGGCGTCTTTAGCAATCCGGGCTAACGCTTTGAACCCCTTGGCCATCCCACCACGATGGAACCCGTCCCAATTTCTCGACTATATGCCATCTTACTATGTATTAGGTAAGACTAGGCGTCTTTGACCAACTCTAAGGGCAAGCAATATGTAATATTTAATTAAATAATTTGATTTGTTCCCAAAGTTGTGTAAGTTAGGTTAGGTTATGTATTATCTTCTTCTTCTTCCTTTCCTCATTACTGAGGTTCGCGATCACATGAGGCAATGGTTTTGAGCATCAAGGTTCTCCATTCTGCACGATTTTCCGCCGTCCTAATAAGAGGCGCCTGTGTAGATCCCTGGGATAACTTCTTTAAAATATCTACCCAGCGTCTTCCCCATCCACCATGCCAACCAAAATGTGCTTTTCTAAGTTATCTGTTAAGTTTTATCGCCAACGCGCCGAATATATAAATGATCACGAAATGGTACACTCCTACTACCAGCTGAAAGTGTGTTAATACACAAGAGCCACTTACCAAGCGTCCATAGCGTTCATGTCAGCGTTGATCACAGAGTGTTTTACCGCCAGCGCGCCTAACGTATAAATGATCACGGGATGGTACACTCCTATCAACAGCCAGACGAAACGTATCACATGATCAATACTCACCAAACGTCCATAGCCTTCATGTCGGCGTTGATCACGGAGTGTTTTATCGCCAGCGCGCCGAACGTATAAATAATCACGGAATGGTACACTCCTATCAGCAGCCAAGCCGAGAAGCGCGACCACGACATGAGCTTGTTCCTGCTTATGTCTCGGTATAACGTCGGATCTCTGCAATAATAATTAGAACCTGTAGTATGACTGGGTCAAACACAAAACTGTGTTCACTACTTTCCTGTAGACGTACCTACCTAAAATTTAAGGGCTATAAAGTTTAAGGTATTTAACCCTTATCCACAATATGAAAAATAACATTGGGCATGGAGGTATGTAATGATTTTATCATTACATACCTACATGCCCAATGTTATCTTCACTCATTCATCACTGTTTTAGTACGTACGTACCTTAGGAGTAATTCTTTGGGCCACCTCTGCTCAGTAACGGAGAGAACCAGACACGGCAGCGCCGTGAAAAATAAATTGAAAAACGTCAGATACAGCGAGTCAAATATTGACTGAGTCGACCACGCGCTGTTTATTTGGAAAAACAACTGAAACAATAATAACATCATGAAAAAAATATGTAGGTAAGTAGGTACTTTTTTTGAATAGGAAAATGCGGGAGACACTATGGCGACTTAATGGTGAGAGACCTGCGTTGTTGAAAACGGTGTGTATCCTTTTATACGTTTAAATTTAAAGAATCAGAATGCTCATGTGATTCCCAAAAGTGGGCTACGGCGAACATATGCCGGCCTGTTTCCAAACGATCTTAGTTAGTATTGAAACAATAACAAAGACATTACTTACTAAAAATATACTTATGAAGTATAAATTTGTCGGCATTGGAAGGTAGCTAGATTGTGTATATAGTTTGACTTACCATTAAATTTCCGAGTACTATATTCTTATAGAAAAAATATTGTATTAAAGTAGCTAATCTTTGGTAATACCAGTGACCCATTACTAATAGGAACTTCTTCACCATGGAGAACTTTGTAAAAGCAAAGTCTGCAGATCTGAAAAAATAAAATTTAAATTAGTCACAACACTTACACAGAAGAAACACAGCACAATTAGTCAATCACACACAACAAATACAACGCGACGGCAAGATCGAATTTACGTTTCTAGTATCGTGGCTGCCCATAGTTATAAATAGTTTATTATATTTGTTTGTTATATCGACAAGAAAGAAACCGACTCTGATATCAACTTTCTACCTATTACGGTTTTTGAAATACAGCCTGCTGACAGACAGGTAAAACACACAAAAAATATCAAGATACCTTTTAAAATTTAATTAGATCTGATAACCCAGATTAGAATTAGGGTTAAGGCTTCTACAGGCCACAAAAATGTCATTTTAGATAATTTCTGCCTAAGAAAGAGCAACGAATTCAATCGATCGATCAAATGCCGCAATGTACTATACAGTCGTGTAAAAATATGGGTGCATACAACTTCTCAAAAAGATGTCCCATAGTTCTTAATTCGCTGACATAAGAGCTATGGGACATATTTTTGAGTATGATGTGTGCACCCATATTTTTACACTTGACTGTACCTACCGCAAATCGTCTGCCATTACCGGTGACAACGCGGGAGATATACTGGGTCAACCAAATCTTGACAGTAAATAGGAACAAAAAAACTATACTCATCCTTTTCTTTTGGGTGCTAGTACTAGTGTAAGCAAAGATAGTATGATTCTCTCTGTCTATGTTTGAAATCAAACAGACCTTTGACACACTATAACACGAAATCTTACCTAGCGGCTTGGTAGCCTTCCCTCCCAAAAATCCCGAAACCCACGTGGGCCTCGTGAATCATGGATATGTCGTTAGCTCCATCACCAATGGCCGCGGTGATGGGCCTCGAAGGACTGTGCTTTATTAGTTTTACTATCTGTAAAAAATAGGTACACATTCATAACATTAGTATCAGCATGTGTGTGACGATTACGTTTACGAGTATCTTGTTTATCTCTTTTAAATAATACTAGAACACAAGTCAGTTTCCTAAATACTCACTTAGATGGTGAGAGGATTCGCTTGCCAATTTTAATCTTAATCCAAAAGTTAAAATTGTTCTACCTTCTGTACCAAGCGAATAGCATTTGATACTTACTTTAGCTTTCTGTAAAGGAGATAGTCTGCAGCACAACACAGCATTGCACTGCAAAGATATCTCAGCAAACTCGGGAGCCGCGGGCTTATCCAAAATACAACTCATACTCTTCCCGTCGACTACAAGAGCCATGTCTTTGTAGCTCGGCTCCGCTAATATTCGCTTGCATTCTTCTAAATGTGACTTGATTGCTTCGACGTTGTCTACGCCTATTATGTACATTTGTCTACTGTTTTCTGAGATGTGTGCGCAGGACTGAGCTACGCTTATTGCAGTTTCTACCTGGATAAGACGAAAAATCGGTTACACGACGTTACATGACGTTACACTACAATTCACAAAAAAAAACTCTGTTATATACTTTAGGATACTTATGTTTTTTTATTCAGTAGCTACAGTTTCTGAGAATTTCTATTAGAAAAGTTCTTCTCGTTTTACTTCCGGCTTAATGAAAGGGCATATATAGTAACTGCAAGGCATACGAGCAGACAATTCGCCTGATGGTACGCAATTACCGTCTTCTACTGCCACCTCAATGTAGAGTAACAAAACCTATTCACTAATAAAATTGGCACCCAACGTGGGGCCATTTTTTTGTCTTACCTTATTCCCAGTTAAGACTTAAGACCCGACCCATATCCTGGGTCCTGCATGACGTAGTGAAACTAACTTGCTTGCTACGTTATCTTGAAGGCAGTCTCCTACAGCCATCTCGGTCGAGAGTAACAGAATCTATTCAGTAATAATTTTGGCGCTCAACGTGGGGCCATTTTTTGTCTCACCTTATCCGTGTTTGGGCCCATATCCCGCGTGACGTACTGATGCTAATATATCTGCCAAATCATCTTGAAGGCAGTCTTTTACTTCCATATCAGTGAAAAGTAACTAAATCTATTCATCAATAACATTGGCACCCAACGTGGGGCCATTTTTTGACTTACCTTATCCCCTGTTAGGACCCATATCCTGAGTCCCGCGCGACGTAGTGATGCTAACGTATCTGCCACGTCGTCCTGCAGGCAGTCTTCTACTGCCGTCGCACCTACTAACGTCAAGTCTCGCTCTAGCATCCTGAACTGGTGTGTTACTTGCTGTAGAGCTTCCGCGCTCTTGACGTCTTGTTTCTTTATTACTGTGAATTAAAGGAAAGTAAAAAAAAATCTTCTTATTTTCCTAAACAGAACAGATACCGAATATGCCTTTAAACGGATCCCCACTATTTTTATGACATCCTGTAGATACAGGTGATGCGTGGAAACATTAAGAGTTGGAAAATTAAAAGACTGGCTTTTAAGAAACGGACCCACAGTCACACCTACTCACATTCGAAAACCTTTTCGTACTCCTCATCAGGTATCTCCCGGTACGCGATGGCGAGGGTCCGCAGACCTTTGTTAGCGAACGAGTTGATGTCTACATTAGTGTCGTCTACCATGATCTGGTTGACGCACAGCGGGAACACCGAGCTTTCTGCACCTTTGCAAAACAGCCAGATCTGAAAAAAAAGCGGATAATTAGGATAACATACTCTAGTGTGTTATGAAGCCGTTACCTACTTTGTCCGTCTGACATTTACAAGCCAGTATCTAAGTTGACCGTAACAGAAAGGAGATTGAAAGTATCACATCTGGGTCATCCAAGCATGAGCAATGGCCATTCCTGGTCCTAACACTTAATTCAGACATTTGGTGAGGTATTTGAGAAGAAATGTTCTAGTAGGAGTTAGCTTGTTTTGGCACTAAAACTATGTACGATAATTTTTTACTCACTGAATATAATTTATAAAGCATTTTCATTCGGCCCATTTACACTGGTATGAAGACGAATACTTTCTACATGCGAGTTTTGATGAAACCGCACCCCACACTCTCATACAAGCGGGCATCAAGGCTCACGCGAATTATACAGTCAGTATCAAACAAATACATCCTTATTTCTATGGTAATCTATTTGATGCTGACTGTATACAAAATAACAGACTCACCTTGCCATCTTTATCCCTTAAAACTACAGACATCCTTTTCCTCTCCGATGTAAATTCGATAATCTGCAACCTCTCGTACATTTCAGTCTCATCTCCCATTTTAACTATTAGATTGTTTCCGTCTTCGCCCAGAAACGTGACGCCTAGTCTATCGGCTGCTTCGACTAGAGCCTTCTCATCAGGGCTGCTGGCTTGATAATCGATGTGCCCAACGTTGTTAACACTCATCATAGCATTCCATGTAGACGTATCAACTACGCCATTTCCATTAGGCACAGCTTTTTTAGGTTTCTTTCTCCTAAACATGTTCATAAGTTGAAGATCTCCGGTCATGGACAGGCGAGCGCTGAGTCGTTTCATGTCTTCATTGGATATCTGGACTGAGTGGCAAAGAGCGAGGATTTTGAAGAAGAATCTGATGTCTGCCTGAAATAAAAAGTCAGTGGTAAAGTTATGAAGGGGATTGATCATTCTGAATGAATATGTCGACGGGTAAAAAAAGTAGGTAAAACCCTCTCAACTCCGTCAACATCCAAGTCTTATTAGCCTAAATTAGAAAAGCTAGACTCAGTTTAATAATGCCAAATTTTTGCTTAAAGTCGACCGTATGTTTTGCATATTGAGACGACTTTATAGAAAAAATTAGGTACTTCTGCACAAAAAACCGTGAAAAAATTATCTTGAAAAATCATAAACGATTTCGATGTTTTAAAAACTTTTTGCGCTATCCATGCAGGCCCCGTAGACAACATGCCAAACGCTAACGCTCCGTAGCGAACGAAACGCAACTGTCACTGTCGCACTAATATGGAAAAGTGATAGAGAGACAAAAAGCGATTCGATGGCGAAGCGCTAGCGACTGTCACCTTGGCTAGGCCGCCAGTTATATACATCATCATGTCATCATCTAAATTGATTCAGCGTGATGAGGTTGTGACGTGAACCTACCTTGCTAGGTACAGACAGACAGAGTTTTATAGGGATAATAGGTATTTTGCAGCCTAATCAGGCTATTAAATAGATGCGGAAATGGCAAGAGTTGTCATCGGTCAACAGTATGATTACAGTTACATGAGCTGATAGCTTATCTCAAAACCTTGATACGGGGCATTTTGCTAAGTACAGGTACGTCCACTTACAGGTACCTACACGTTTACGTTCTATTTCTACTGACTGTAAAGCTAATCGGTGCCAAATAAATTGATGAACTGATACATCTTCAAAGTCAAAGTAGGTACCTACTTAAAAAATATATCTAATTTTATATATTTAAAATATCGAAGTTTTAATGCAAAAAATTATATGGTAAGATTTTATAATATGAAATATTTATTTAGTAACGTAAAAAAACCGGCCAAGTGCGAGTCGGACTCGCGCACGGAGAGTTCCGCGCCATCAACAAAAAATAGAGCAAAACAAGCAAAAAAACGGTCACCCATCCAAGTACTGACCCCGCCCGACGTTGCTTAACTTCGGTCAAAAATCACGTTTGTTGTATGGGAGCCCCACTTAAATCTTTATTTTATTCTGTTTTTAGTATTTATTGTTATAGCGGCAACAGAAATACATCATCTGTGAAAATTTCAACTGTCTAGCTATCACGGTTCGTGAGATACAGCCTGGTGACGGACGGACGGACGGACGGACGGACGGACGGACGGACAGCGGAGTCTTAGTAATAGGGTCCCGTTTTTACCCTTTGGGTACGGAACCCTAAAAATTAGGTAACGATGTTCTTGTTCATATCTCAGATTGTTTCTTTCCTCATACTTTAACCCAGTTTGAAAGCAAACCTTTAAAACCATGATGTTCTTTGGCTGTTTAGTAATGGTACAGTGAGCTGCGAAATTGCATGAAAAAATTATGAATGAATTCATTAATAAAGTCGCCATGCACTTTTACGGCTGATTATACCTTTATTACAATATAAGACAAAATATCAAGTGTATCTGACCTGCCTAGTATCCACGGGTTCTTCAAACCTCCCAGTATCGTAAAGCAGCTTATCCCTCTCCTCATATATCATCCCTTTGATGGAGCAAGCCTTGAACACCATGATGTTCTTGGTGAGTGTGCCAGTCTTGTCGGAGAAGAGGATCTCGACCTGCCCCAGTTCTTCGTTCAGGTCCGAGGTGTTGGCGATGGCTGGCTTGCCGGTCTCCTCGCAACGGAGCTCTTCGTCCCAACCGATGAATAGCGCGCCTGCAAAAGGTCTGCAATTATTTTTTTGAATGGTTTGTTTTATAGTCTACAGGTGCTAATAGACTGAAGCGTTCACTCGAGCAGAACATCAAGCATTCGCAGTTTTCAAGCAGATTCGGCGAATTGTTCGATGCTAGTCACGGTGACAGGGCTATAACCGCGAAAATCGAAGTTCGCAAATTGTGAGCATTTGTCTCTGTCACTCTAATTACGCCTTAATTAGAGTAAAAGAGAAAGATCCCCGCAATTTGCGAATTTCGGTTTTCGCAGTAGCCCCTCTGATTGTTGAACAAGGCCCACGTGAATGACTAAGGCTGCCCTTGGTTACAAGTATATTACCTACATTATATTTAACTACATTCTAAGACACGCGTCTTAAAATTTTACAGACGTCGACATTTTTGCAATACAAGGAAGTGGTAACGATATGTTGTTATCATAAATCGCACGTTTTTGTTATTAAAGATAAACGTTAATATTATCTGATAATACTAAGAAAGATTAATTATAATTAACTTTTGTTTTGACGTTAAAATTATGCCTCTTTTGGCAATGATAAATAAGTGGTACGTACTTGTTCAAGACAAAAGACAGTTTCATAAAACCTCAAATCCAATGGGGTTGGCAATTTGTCAGAGGTTTGTAGATGGCGCCAGCATAAGTTTTACCTGTTTTTAGTTTTTCTATGAGATTTCGCATAAAGGGCATTAACATCCAAGCCATACAATTCCCAAGAAACAAGAATTTGACACTATTCGTAGGACTGACAGGTACAACCTATCCTGGTACCATCTGTAAACATCGACCGCCTAACCAAAGAGTAGTATAATATGCGGCTATCCCTATCAGACTTTAGTCTGCCGGAGATCTGTCTGCAAATACATTGACAGATTTTTCGCCAAAAATATCTGCGAGACAGATCTGACGGCCACGTTTGTAGTGTTTGTACGTAGATCCCTATAGCTAATAACAGACAAACACACAAATCAGTACGCGAGACAATCCCAAGCAAAAAACCTCAAAATCCACTCACCAGTAAACTTATACAGCTCAATAGTAACGTAGAGCGCCATCGGAATGATATAATAGTAGAGCAGCAAGAACGAAAATATATCCTGCAGCACACCTGCGACCGAGACAGCCGCCGTCCCGCCGTACAGGCTAGGGCCCAGGTACAGATCCCTGTTCTGATAGTGGATGTCGTTGTAGACCTTCAGGCCGAAGCTGATGAAGACCTCGAGAACGAGGATCACGATGAACACGCAGAGGAAGCCGTTGACTGCGAGCTCGCAGGACGAGAATTTGTTGCCGGCGTATTTTGAGTTGAGCGCCAGTTTGGTTTCTTCGCCTGAAATGGATGAGATCTTTGGAGATTGTGGAGAAACTAAATGTATGTGCATAAATTTTAGTCTACCACCTGAGATAATTATCAGGTAAGGTAACACGCAATGGACGAATTTAAATCCATCAGAGCATCGTTTTTCTTTCATATTATTTTACAAATTTTTACATTATACCTAGAAGTTTCTCAAAAACCGTTAGAAGATGATTCTGCTAAATATAAAATGTCGTAATACTAGTAGCTACCGTAAAACGGGGTGAGTAGGTTTCGCGGGGAGAGGTGGGTTGAGAATGAATGGGGAGAGAAGGTTTGAGAGGGGGGTGAGAAGGGATTTTAAGGCTACTGCTACAAAAATAGTGTATTCCAATTTAAAATAGTATAGTAATACGCATAATAAAAAAAAATCGATCCAACAATCGTCCAAAATCACCTTTGTATGAAAACCCCTCTCACCCCAAATAGGAGGCACTACGGGGTGAGGTGGGTTTTCCTCTTTATCGTCAAAGTTATGAAATGGAACAACCCAAAATAAAATAAAAACTAAAATACAAACGTCCGGAACACTTATTATATACACCATTCAGTTTTCATATGTAAAAATAAAATGTTATCGAGGTTTGAATCAGGGATGTTGCGGAAGCCGATTATATTGACATCCGCGGATGCGGATGCGGATTTTTAAAGGCTCACATCCGCGGATGCGGATGCGGATGCGGATGCAGATGTCAAGATAGGTACATAAAAAACGTCAAATATTACATTTTAGTAATTTTTATTTCAAAAAACCGGCCAAGTGCGAGTCGGGCTCGCGTTCCAATAAAGGGCTCCGTACATTAAGTCCCACTCACGCTTGACTGCTCATTTCTAGTAGGTAGGTTTTTTGGCTAATGACTAAATTACCTAGCAGCTCTTAAGCCGATGCTAAGACGTTCCTGTACCAAACTGTTCCACATCCGCATCCGCATTAAATCCGCATCGATTTTATGCGGATGCGGATGCAGATGCGGATGTTCAAAATAATGCGGAAGTTCCGCGGTTGCGGATATTCGCAACATCCCTGGTTTGAATTTCAGTTTTGACCCTACTCACCCCATTTTACGGTACCTACCTATGTAGCTTTATAATATATCTAGAAAATCTTTTTCGCTTCTGGCTTTACTATTTATGTTAGCGTTGAACTCAACCCATGTGTAGATACATTTGGCAATAGTGCCTAATGTAAAAATTCTTGGATTTTTGTCTTATCTCCACAAGTAGATACATTACATAGTAAAACGTTACACTTCTATTGTTTTTACGAGATAAGATGTATGATATATATTTATTCGATTTAGCTCGATAGCAAAAATCATGAGATTACAGATCAAAAATAGCGTGTAAAAATGCGTAGGTAATTTTATTTTGGATCGAACTAATCGATTCCTTTTTTGTTATTAGGGTTCCGCAGCCAAATGGCAAAAAACTGAACCCTTATGCCCCTTATGGATTCGTCATGTCTGTCTGTCTGTCTGTCTGTCTGTCTGTCCGTCCGTATGTCACAGTCACTTTTTAAACCTTACTAAAAATTACAATACCTAATTATCAAAATCGAACTACTCTGTAAAAAGTTATGCGTGATCATACATTAAAAAAAAATATATATATACGCGTCGACTTGAGAACCTCCTCCGTTTTTTTCGTCGGTTAAAAATAAACAATATTTTTTTGTGATCCCGAGCCGAGCACACACGGCCATCCGCTCAGCGAGCTGCGTTCGGAAAAGGACCCGAACTCACGTCGCCTTAAAATAATTGCAATAATCGAGATTAAACTTTCGTGAGATATTTTAAACTGTTTAGACGACAACGGTCCGTCCGTCAACTGTTGTCGTCTAAACAGTTTAAGAAATAGTGGCATAAAACTCTGACCTGTATACACCGCACACCCGATAGCCCACTCAGTATTCTTGACCCTGGAGCCCCGCAGCATCAGGTTGTCCGTGGTGAGGGGCAGACTCTCCATGCTGGGGATCTCCAGGCGGCCGTAGAACGTGTACAGGTCTGCCACCGGGTTGGGGACCTCGATCCTCATGCCTTGGGGCAGGACGTCTGTATAGAAAGACAATGAAGTTATCCATGGCGAGACATTGGTTTTAGAAGCATTTTTTGTTTATAGGTTATTCCTGGTAGAAACTACAAAAACCATTAAACCCTATCCGTTTTGAAGTTTTACCACCCTTCAATCGATCACTCCTTTTTCGACGAATTTACATTAAAAAGACTAAGCTATGCTTAATAGCTTTTGTAGCCTTCAGATTGGTCTCCAGTCAACGGAAATTTTCCGTTCACTGTTGGTCTCCCTCCCCATCCAAATTCGCCGTTGTGATGAAATATTTTCCCCTCTCCCCCTCAGCGCACTACTGTGCTACTGCACCAAGTCTGCTGGGACTTCGTTGCACACATACCCATGCAACAGTTACAGATAAAACACAAATGTAAGGTGACAGCCAAAACTCACCAGGAGTATACCCCACTAGCGGAGGCGGTACCCTCAACGTCTTCAGATTGGTCTCCCCATCCAAATTCGCCGTTGTGACGAAGCATTTACCCTTCTCTCCCTCTGCGCACAGCAGCACCAAGTCTGCTGGGACCTCCTTGCCTCGCTTTACTCGTACTAACGTGCCTGGTGCAATGGAGGAGTTACGGACCTCTTTGATCACGCCGCGCTGGAGTATTTCAACTGAAAGAGGTTTGATTAATAAAGCCTAGATTCCATGATAAACATCGTAAGTTTTACAAATCCGTTTTTTAACGTCCCTGACACAGGACGGAGAGAACGATTGGCTTCTTGGCTAGGCACCCTCGTCTTTTTATAACGCCAGCTGGTTTGTCGGCTTCGTTGGTACCGACAAATTTGCACAAACTTTATTTTCATGTTCTTCCTCATTAAATAACCCGAATTGAACACGTTAGTTACCTAATTCCGTTTAAATTCTAACAAAATGTGACGTTAATTTTCACTAGTCTGAAGATTGTTACAGTTACAGGTGAGATTCAGTACATGAGAGATATCTAATCTTTGAAGTATTACTTTCGGCATAATCTGAAACCAGACAATGACCTTCTTAATCATAGCTTAGGTACTAGATAATGATTTATCACTCTGAATGATGACACATTGAATGATGTCAAGGGTAATCTAAGATTTGGAATAAGTGTTAGTTGAGAGTTTCATTTCCTATATTCATTTTTTTATCGACGACTGTAGTATTTTTAGACATGTCTCACATGCCTGTCATTTATAGCGACGCCCAACATATTATACTACTCTTTGGACCAGACTCAATGAAGCTTTGATGTATGGAATGATGTTCACCGAAGATACGTCTGACATGTAAATAGGTACTTATGACAATTTTATTTCGGGCGTAGCGTATACCAAGTCAATTCGCTTGCAGTCCGACCTATGTTACACAGTATAAATATGCCATAAACAAACATTGTAATTCAACAATATCAGTAGAACCTTGCTAATCCGGGGCGGGAAAAAACCGGGAGTTGACGGTTTACAGAGGTTTCCAGATTAGCATCTTCAAAATATGTATTTAGGCCAAAAATTCGGGTGCTGAAGAAACGGCAGGGTAGTAACATATACTCGTAAGCTACAGCCGGTCACCTGACGCAAAAGAATGAGGAACAAGAGGGGGTATTCAATATTTCGCTTCTTTGGACTTTGTGCACGATAAATCCCTTAGGCTACTTTCCACTGAGGCGGAGATGAGAGGAGACGTGCGAGAATCAACCAATTTGTTCAGTTGCCCGCTTCGCTGGATTACAACCAATGCTTGGTCTCCTCTCATCTCTGCCTTAGAGTCCTTTTAGACCACAGATCCCTTACCAATCTGGTTGTTGACTCGGCCATCAGCTTTATGCCGTAGCCAGTCCTCGTAACCGTTTTTCACGGCCGTCACCATCACCATGAAGCTGAGCGGCGCGATGCTCGTCAGCGGTGACACCGGGCTGTCTGTAAGAAGGTTACATTTATGCATTGTGACCATGTGCAGTGTCCTAGCTAGCTTCTTCTTCTTGTTAGGGGCTATATAAGCCTAGCCTATGTATCACTGCGACAATATCCCTGATCTATTGTGATCGCCACCTACTACAACTCTCGATCCCAACCTGCAACTTCAAACAGCTGCAGGATCTTTTTGATCTCGAGAGACTTTAACTCCCTCGGGCTCAGTATGTGTCTACCCAGGATTAAATCACGAGTGCGCATTAGGCAAGGGCACTCTGCGAGGATGTGCAAGGGCGTCTCCTCTGCCTCCATGCAGGCCTGCAGTCCTAGCTAGCTATTCCTAGCCAAAATCCTGCGATCGTCCGTTCAGAGGGCCTACCGCGAACCTCTTTCGACGTTTTGCCTCCCTGTCATACTTACGTACGAATGTACAAGTGCGACAGACAGGCAACACGTCGAATGTGGTTCACGGTAGGCCGTCAGGACTCTTATCTAGCCCTTCAGGTCACGTCTTGTGATCAAAAACCATAAAGTTGCATAGCTGGCACCGTGGGAACGTGAAACACGGAACGCTCAATTATAATAAGCACGTAGCGTGGAAAAAATCAGGTGGCGCATCGATTCTCCGTGTGCAGTATGAACATAACCATTTGGAATGTATCTACTGGCATTTCGAAACTTTTTCAAGCAATTATTAGAAACAATTTCGAAGGTGCAAAGGCTTGTACTGCGAATGCTGTGCGGCATTAGCAGGAAAAAGCTGACTCTGCCTAAACATTGCAGACAGTGTGAAAGTATGCCCATAGTCGTTAAAATTTCCGATGATTTCGGGGCATATAGTGTTCCTTCAAAATTTAGCTTAGGACTCAAATTCAGTGTTAGCGTAATTTTGATAGCCCAGACAGTGCAAAAGTGTTAGGTATTTAAACGTCATAAGTTTATAGAAGTTTGACACTTGCACGGTCTGGGCTATCAACATCGCTGCCAACTTAGCATGGTCTAACTCTAATATTCAATGTTATGGAATTAATAACACGCGGGTCTGATGATAGAGACCGAATGTCGCCAAGATAATTATTTCTGGGCCATAACCGTGAAAATCGAAGTTCGCAAATTGCAGGCATTTTTCTCTGTCACTCTAATTACGTCTTCATTGGAGTAATAGAGAAAGATCCTCGCAATTTACGAATTTCGGTTTTCGCGGTAGCCCCTCTGTATTTAAACAGCGTTAGCTTTCGGTGCGTTTAACAAAGTAGATAACTGAGGGCGTACCGCGAACCACGTTTGACGTGTTGCCTCTCTGTCACACTGTCTGTCACACACACGTAAGTGTGACAGGGAGGCAACACGTCGAACGTTGTTCGCGGTAGGCTCTCTGTTTACTAAAATAAGTACAGTTAGCGTCAAAAGCTTGTAGGTATAGAAAAACTCGCACAAAATTATTTCGTTAACGGTCAATGGACCTATATAACTTTGGCGACTATAAAAAGGTAATTTTAATTGACCTAGAACTTACTGTTTTATTCGTATGGCAAGTTTCTGGGACGGTTCAACTGGTTAATTACTGCCTATTCAACTAGTACTTACATATTGGACAAGTACATAGTTAAGTTAACTTTAATTACTAGCTCTTAACTTCTGAACCCCTAGTGTACATTTCATTCGATTTCGATAACCTAAATTTACACTAGAGGTACAATGTTTGACCCAGCGTTCACCTTTACTTGACCTATGAATTCATAAATCACTAGACACTAATAAACTATTTTCAGACGTAGTATTTGAAAAATAACACCTCTTAGAACCTGAGTCATGATTTAATAATTATGTGCGTATGATACAAACAGCAACACTCCTAACTGTACATCAGTGGACCTTATTACAAAAGGCATAAGGTCCATGTACACGTATACAGTTAACAGTGTGGGCGATGGTACCCACTCACCAATAACGATGGCTATAAAAGTGACGACGAGGAAGTAAAAGTTGACGATCCTCCTAAACTGCTCGGTGAGGTTCTGCGGTATGAACATGAGGAGGGTGTACCGGGAGGTCTTGATCTTGTTGTGCTTTTTGCCGTCCGCCGCCGCGCCCACCTCGATCAGCCGGGTCTCTGATGCTGAGGATACCTTGTTGCCCTGAGGGGAGAAGAGATGATGAGAATTGCACACCTTTTAGAACAACAATGACCCTCTTTCAGAGCATGAGAAATGAAAAAGTATCTGGAATTGTTTGTTTAATTTGTTCGTTTATCATAATAATCTCTTTTTTAACCGACTTCCAAATCTAAAAGGAGGAGGTTATCAATTCGGTTGTATGTTTTTTTTTATGTTTGTTACTCCATATCTCCGTCATTACTGGACCGATTTTGTTTTTTTTTATTGTATGTATATGTATACAGATTGGTCCCGTTTTTGTCAAAACCCAGTAATGATGATGGGATCCATGAGGAATCGAAGGAACTCCTCAATCTTAAAGGCATACATATAGTGATTTTTGTGTTTTTATCAACAAATCAAGCATATACATTCAAAAAAGTGACATTTGATGAAGTGGAACTGCTGATGATGATCAGAACGGAACTCTTCAACGACGCATAGTACACGTTTGACGATTTGTCCTCTTCGTTATATTTGTTAAGCAAGTTAAGTTTTTAAACCACATTTTTGTCAAGCTCGAGTTCTGATGATGGGATCCATGAGGAATCGAGGGAACTCCTCAAATCTTAAAGGCATGCGTATAGAGATTTTTGTATTTTTATCAAAAAATTAAGCATTTTCATCAAAACTGTCGCATTTGATGCAGTAGAATTGCTGATGATGATCAGAATAGAACTCTTCAACGACGCATAGCTCACGTTAGGCGATTTGTCCTCTTCGTTATGTTTGTTAAGCAAGTTAAGTTTTTAAGCCACATTTTTGTCAAGCTCGAGTTCTGATGATGGGATCCACGAGGAATCGAGGGAACTCCTCCAATCTTAAAGGTATGCGTATAGAGATTTTTGTATTTTCAACAGAAAATCGAGCATTTTCATTAAAAACTGTCGCATTTGATGAAGTGGAACTGCTGATGATGATCAGAACAGAACTCTTCAACGACGCATAGTACACGTTTTGTGATTTTGAATTCCGATTTTGACTGGGACTGGCTGGGCCCTGGACTCCGGACTCGGACCCGGATCTACCTACCTATTTGTAAAATGTGTGTTGTTGCAGCAAACAAATAAACGATTTATCTATCTATCTATCTATCTACTCGGACTCGGACTCGGATCCGGACCCGGACCTTGACCCGGAAAACCACTATGATACCAAAACTAAAAAAGCGGCCAAGTGTGAGTCGGACTCGCCCATGAAGGGTTCCGTATTTAGGCGATTTATGACGTATTAAAAAAAACTACTTACTAGATCTCGTTCAAACCAATTTTCGGTGGAAGTTTACATGGTAATGTACATCATATATTTTTTTTAGTTTTATCATTCTCTTATTTTAGAAGTTACAGGGGGGGGGACACACATTTTACCACTTTGGAAGTGTCTCTCGCGCAAACTGTTCAGTTTAGAAAAAAATAATATTAGAAACCTCAATATCATTTTTGAAGACCTATCCATAGATACCCCACACGTATGGGTTTGATGAAAAAAAATTTTTTGAGTTTCAGTTCGAAGTATGGGGAACCCCAAAAATTTATTATTTTTCTTCTATTTTTGTGTGAAAATCTTAATGCGGTTCACAGAATACATCTACTTACCAAGTTTCAACAGTATAGTTCTTATAGTTTCGGAGAAAAGTGGCTGTGACATACGGACGGACAGACAGACGGACAGACGGACAGACAGACAGACAGACATGACGAATCTATAAGGGTTCCGTTTTTTGCCATTTGGCTACGGAACCCTAAAAACCACTATGATTACCATAAAATGTACCTATATATATTAACAAATAAAGTATAAGCGCCGTTAAGTGGGTTAGGCTAGTAGTTAGAGAAGTCGGTTTTTTTCTGTTAAAGATTATGTTAAGCTATCAGTGAATTGCAGATATTCAATGAAATTCAAATATTTATTAATAAAATACAATTTTACACGATACTTTTCACGCATAGTCTGATACGCTATTTTTTGATATAATATGTGTTGTGTTTTGTACGTGTCTTGAAAACCAACTTTCCGGTTCATACTATACAACTTGTTCATACTATGCCAGCGTCTCATAAAACTTTGCCAACACGAGATTTTATTTCTTTTACCTTCATGTGTTCCAAACTCTAGTCGAACTATTTTACAAGTATCGGTCGCCGAGGCATCTTGGCACGTGGCGCGAGCGTCGAGGACTGCTCCCAATGTCATTGCCAATGCATCGGGCGGCGTGTGAAGGGCCGCAGGTGCTCTAGGGTAGTACTACAGGGTGGGTACGTAGTTAGGGATAAGTTTGATAAAAATAAATGCTGAATTTGTTTTTTTTACTTCTTCTTTATATTTAAGAACTGTGTTCTTGTCGGTGGAGCAATCTCCAACTCGTCTGGTCCTCTGCCAACCCCTTTACCTTCTGGTATGACAAGACCTGAACCTTTTCTTTTATTTGGTTGAAATTATTTTTTCTCGGTCTTCCTCTTCTTCTCTTTCCCTCTATTTTTCCTTCTTGATGTTCTTCTATTTACAAGTTTTAATAAAACGCCTGGCAATATGGAACACTAATTACAGCAGTTTCTTTTAAACAGTCTGTAATGTGGTAAATGTCCACTTTTAGTGTCTAGCAGTAACGCTTTGGTTTACTGCGACATAAACGCATATTGCTTGTGTCAGCGCAACTTAACGTGTATAAAACAATAGGCATTTAGAGAATAAACGTTCAGAATGTTCTTATACTAGCACACATAAGGTGTTTGACTTCCACTAACTCCTCACCCGACTCTGCTCGTCAATACACTTGCCATAGAAGAAACTTATAATATCTGATGGCGACCCAGACCAGTGAACCAACAAGGAACTAACACTCAAGAAAGAAGGAAAAATCAACCAAGAAAAAAAAAAAAGAAGAACCACTTTTTCAACACCAATCCACGCAGTCAGAACCAACCAGCGTATCAAGAATCAAGAAACAATCTGAGAAGAACCAACCAACATCAAAAAGCGGAAACCGCGTTAAGAAAAGAAATTAAGAAGAGACGAAGAAGGAAGAAAGAAGAGCGTTGTCCAGGGTTATCCCGGCTCGCAAATCAAGAGGTGTCCAGGGTAATCCCGGCCCACCATCATAATCATCGGAAGCAGAGCCAGCCAGCCATATGAAGCGTCAAGCGAGTGCCATATGGAAATGCCAGCTCGCCAGGCCACGCCAGCAGCAGCAAGAATGCCGTACGCGAACTCGCACCGGACCGGACGAAGACGAAGCCGAGGACGGCCAGCCACGCAGCAATAGGATGTAAATCCTACATGTAATTTATGATTTTAATTAATTTTCTCTAAAAGCCAGCATTTTTTTTCCAATTCAGTAGCAGTCATATTTAAATCGTTCATAATTATTAAAGGTTGTCGCTAAACTCAATTTCGTTTCGAGCATAAAAATTTTTCATAAGAAGTCATAATATAATATTAAATATAAAAGTGTCGAATAGTGTCCTCAATCATGTATGTTGCAATTTGCAGCGCGTGCCACACGTTGTGCGCACGTCGACAGAAAACTTAACTAGGCCGCGAGACTTTGCCGCGAGTTAGAATATTTTAATAAGCGATGAATGAAATTTGATACATCGCATAACGATTAAATAATTAACAACTCAATTCAATAAAATTATTTTATTGTTTCTTAGTAATGATTGATACTTTAGCTACGTGTCGGACTGATCACCTGATATACAGCGAAAGTTTGATTTATTGCATCATTTTTTTTTTTTCATTTTGGAAGTTAAATGTTAATGTATATTTTATAGAAAGCTTACAGTACGGTACAATTTTGAGAAGTTTTAAGGAGTTTAGGCACATTTATTTATAAAATGTGACCTTATAGCTAGAGCACTAGTCCTTCGTACTTGATCATAGTGTGATATACAGTATCCTCCGTGAAAGTTGTAGGAGACTTATTGTCTTAATGTATTTGTGTCTCTAGGTACAGGCAGAGCCGTACAGCCTGGCCTGATATGCCATTTTATAGTTGATAAAGGGTGACCATGCCCTAGGTGTTTATTGAAGAATTGCTATGGATAGCATTGATAGGTGAAGGGTGCGCACAGAGGCGCAACCCAGTTATGTCCTTGATCATAGTCGACCTTATAGGTGTCCGTGAAAGGCTTAACATTTAATACGGCATTAGTTTATTTTATTATCAGAATTATGGGAGATACCGTAACTATAAACAGCGAGAGTGTATATTTTAAAGTTGAATACCAAATGTTTTTTTAAATGTTTTAAAGTTGAATAGTAAATGTTTTAAAGATGAAGAGTAGATAAATATTTTTAAAGAAGATTTATATTTTATGAGAAAAGGAAGTAAATTAATATTTTAAGTGAAGATAATATTTTCTTATTAAAAGATAACGATATGTTTTTACAAGGACTACGACATTAATAAGACACATAAGGACCAAGCTGAATAAAGACTGTTTTATTATACATACCTATACAATTTATTAACATATTTTTTTTATTGACTTCAGAAAAAATTGTAAACAAGTAACATGCGTTTAAATTTTTTCTTCTGCCACCCCGGCGGTGAGAGGAACTTTCGGGGGAGGTGTAATGTGGTAAATGTCCACTTTTAGTGTTTAGCAGTAACGCTTTGGTTTACTGCGACATAAACGCATATTGCTTGTGTCAGCGCAACTTAACGTGTATAAAACAATAGGCATTTAGAGAATAAACGTTCAGAATGTTCTTATACTAGCACACATAAGGTGTTTGACTTCCACTAACTCCTCACCCGACTCTGCTCGTCAATACACTTGCCATAGAAGAAACTTATAATATCTGAAGTCCCTTTTCCGTGCTAATTCTTAGACAATATTAGGTGGACGATATCGCATGAGACCGTTCCCGCAAATACCTATCTGAGTAAGCATAAAGTGCTGTATCTTATATATAGGTAGACATTATTATAGATAATGTAGTTCTATCAGTTTTTAATGTTAGTCGCTAGTGGGTGAAGCAAGCCTCTCCCCTTTTGATTTTTTTTTACCTCATACCACCTTTGAAAACGAGACATTTCACATCAAAAAATAAACATTAATAAAATTAATTACAGTTTTAGTATTGTAAAAAATGCACGCTCGATTTTTTCCCTGTAAATATAAACTAGTTTCAAACTTGGAAATTCCACGTGTGATGAAAACGAGGACAGATTTTAATGCTTTAAGTTTCGGTCAGCCGCTTCGTTTATTATTTAAACGGATTGTTAATTAAGCCGTTAATGAAGATCAAGTTCGAAATATATAATTACCTTATAATTACGGAGTGACTGATAAATAATATTATTATAGCCTGTATAAGTTTATTTCATTGAAAAATACAGTAAAAAGACAAATAAATAACTTATGAACTAAATACAACTATGAATAATACTAAATTAAAACTAACAATCCTAAATATATCTAAAATAAAACAAGGAATATAAAAACTACTGAAAGAGGCCTCCCCGCGCTACCCCCGGTGCAAAGGTGCCCATCACACTCGCTGCGTTACCGCGTTGAATTGCGATGGACAGCCTTTGCACCAGGAAAAACCCGGAGCGCGGGTCAAGGTCAACTTATACGGGTCTACAAAAAAAATTATAGCCTTGATAATAGTAAGGAGTGAACTGATTTCTAATAAGTAGGTGCTACTTACTTCGGAGTGAAGAAGGAATTTTAACAGAGGAGGCGCCGGACAATTTCTTTAAAAATGAGGTTACAATAATTACATTTTTAAATTTAAAAAATCCAATGTTACCTTCTCAACTAAAAATAAGCTAAAGCGATCGATACCCTGTCGATACCTTATTTAAATCTGCGTTACTAATGTAGTTTTATGATATCAAGCAGCGCCATCTATAGTGTTTGTAAAATCGATAGTATTAATATTTAACCCTTATTTTTAAGAATATGTTGGGCCAAGTTCAGTGTATTGTGTATTTGTAATGTGAATGGCTACCGTGAACGGGGGCTATTAATAAGTAAGGTGACTGCATAATATGTTACTCTTCGAAGGCAGCAAAAATATATGACACGCACTTATGGTTCTCTAAATAAGATATTTTCAGATATTTTGACCTTCGTTGTGTAACATATTATTGCAGGTGACTCTACATAACAAGCAAAAGAGAGTCTTTTTTCATTGGAACTAGGCTTCATTAGGCTTAACTGTCACGAGTTTTTCATATTTTTGGACCCATGGTTCCAAAATTTAGGAGACCCACATATTTTTTTCTTCCGAAGCCATCCAGACATTCCAGACCTATATTTTTAATCAACCATTTTTAAATTGCACCCCTTTCAAGTTTTAAGCCGCTATCTCGAAGGACAGATGAAGCATAAGTACGTGTTTAAAAAAATATTTGAAATCGATTAATGATGATCCTCGTGATATGACTGTAGTGTATTATGGTACTTAATTTGTGATTGTGTTTTAGCTATCATATGTATTTTATCTACAAAAGAACAAATATATATTGTAATTATATAATGAGATATAAATATTTACAATGACTGGAGTTGAGGTATAATGATAGGAAGTAAATGAATTAAAGATAACAATGTCGGTCGATGGCTTTATGTAGTCGAACAGATTTTATCAAACAGGTATGTATGACGCGCCGCCACTGCTAAAGATTGTTTATTAGGGAACGAAGTGGGAGAATTCCAAATATGTCAAGATTGTTGTCTGGTAGGTACTACTTCGGAAATTGGACTCTAACTTGATGGAGTTATGGCTGAATTTTGGAAGCCGACTTTCTGAAATTTTCGTAAATACCCGATCGCATCCCGTACCTTATATTGGCAGTGCGCCGCAAAGATAATATACTTAACCACTAAGTTGTGGTGTGCGCAGTTGCCTTGCTCATTATGAAAGCTCATCCTTGCCTATTTAACAGGCTTTTTTAACGCGCTGTTTGCTACTGCTAAATACCTATATATACAGCCTAACAGGCCAATTCGTACCCTGACATTAGAATCATGTTAAAATTCAGTTATCGTCATGGCCGGATTACCGCCTAAGCCCACAAGGCCGGGCCTAGGGGCCCAGGCAGGTTTTGAGATGGAGTAGAGGGCCCTTCTACATTCTTAAATATATAGTGCCATACCAAGTGCCTACTGCCTAATAGGGGCCCTAGGTCTTTAAATCCGGGCCTGGTTATCGTGCGTCTTGCCTGCGCCAATACACCACAAAGACAACATGAACGCACTCATAACAATGAGTCAACACATTCAGTGCCGAAACCCCGACTATCGGGTGTTTTATGATTTCGTTCCCAGGCCGGACAACCCGATAGTCGGGATCGTGGTACCTACTACAGTCATATAAAGATATGACGAAATTTTTGTGGCCTGTCGCGAATGTCTTGTTTGGCTGGGTGGCAATGAATGTGTTAAAATACCATAAACAATCCAAAAGTACTCACCAAACAACTCTTAAACACATATCCAATAATCGTATTCGCCAACACAAAAAACCACACTAGCCAATTGGCTTTTGCTCTGGCCATTGTCATTTAAAACGCATATTTAAAAAGAAAAAACAAATATGGCTGACCCTTTCAGTGTAAACGAACGGACTGAGCTGATATCTAATATCTTATCTTCATATCGCAAACCTTCAATACGGTATCAGTATCACAGATGACGTACGTACGATTGGTTTATTAGGAACTTTTGTATGAATTCGCTATTTCCTAGCAAATAGATAAGTTTGTTTACCTACTATACTCCCTATCTGTTACCGGGATTCGAACCCAGGACCATCGGCTTCATAGGCAGGGTCACTACTATAGTTCGATTTTTTTAGCATTAGAAAGAACTTGAAAGAAGGTAAGCGATTTTGACATGTCTTTTAATTGAAAAACACTTTTAAAAAATCAATTACTATTACTTATGAAAGCAGATGACTATAAAAGATCGTATTAGATTCATAATTGTTACATATATACCGTAACTTATTTTTAAAATGTCTTTTTCAATTAAAAAGACACATCAAGATTGTTTACCTTATTTCTAATGCTAAAAAAAACGAACTATAATACACGAATCCAGACCGGTCGTTAATTTGACATCAATCATGACATTGCAACACTTCATCATTGCAACTGCCATGCAGAGTTAACTTGGTCCGACTCTAAGCGCCACTTGCACCATCCCACCCGGGGTTAACCGGTTAAACCGTTAACCCGGTGTCTAATTGTACTGATAACCGTGGTAACTCCCGGTTTAACCGGTTAGTGAATGTGGCCCTAAAAGTGAAAACACTTTTATTTTTCTATTACATTAATTCACCGATATCAACATTAAATATTAGGTACCTACCATCCGTAACACATTTCTCAACAACGCGGCCGGCGCCATCTGACGAAAGTTAATTGTAGTCAGTTAAGGTGAGTTTGACTAAGATCGGACACCGGGTAAGATCGTATGATTCAAATTTCTGCCTGTTGCGGGGCTTGCAATGCGCTGTTTTGTCCCGGGACAAAACAGCGCATTGCATGAATTGCATCACCTTGCCAGCATTAAAAAAAAAGCTCCGCAACAGGCAGAAATTTGAATCATACGATCTTACCCGGTGTCCGATCTTAGTCGAACTCACCTTACTTAGTTAGTTAGAAGTAATTAACTGCGAAGTAATTAATGTAGTTCCGAACTTTAGTGGCACGACGTGGACATATTTATTGACTGAAATATTTAACCGAGTTTGAAAAAGGAGGTTAAATTAGTAAACTGGAATAGATATCATACACTAAAGAAAAAGTGACCAAGTCCATTGGTGGTCGAGGCGGGAATCGAACCCATCCCAAATTTCCTGGTGTAGGTATGCTATCTTTGTATCTTTGAAAGCACAAATCAAAATATTTCATAAAATAATTTGATTTGTTCCTTATACATGGTTAAATTAGCAAAATTAGTTAAATCAGATGGAATAAAATCTGCTTCTATATTTTTAGGGTTCCGTACCCAAAGGGTAAAAAGGGTAAAAAGGGTAGGGTCCCGCTATTACTAAGACTCCGCTGTCCGTCCGTCCGTCCGTCCGTCCGTCTGTCACCAGGCTGTATCTCAGCACGAACCGTGATAGCTAGACAGTTGAAATTTTCACAGATGATGTATTTCTGTTGCCGCTATAACAACAAATACTAAAAACAGAATAAAATAAAGATTTAAGTGGGGCTCCCATACAACAAACGTGATTTTTGACCGAAGTTAAGCAACGTCGGGCGGGGCCAGTACTTGGATGGGTGACCGTTTTTTTTGCTTGTTTTGCTCTATTTTTTGTTGATGGTTCGGAACCCTCCGTGCGCGAGTCCGACTCGCACTTGGCCGGTTTTTTTTTTAGTTAATAGGGGAATGCTGCTTCTTAGCTAAGTTATGATAATATTAGATTCGGACCAAGATAAGTCTGCAGCGAGTTTGATAGCACAGTGCGTGGAAGTGTTATTTTAAACGTCATGCTGTGACTGGTCGTATGCCTATTGCCTAATATTAACCTAATTTGTTCATTACAAAACACACAAACTAGAAAGAAATACCTTGAATACCAAAATTCCTATCAGTTGCTTATTTCATACACGATTCCAATGAATAATGTAACAATTACAACTTGAAGCACACATTTCCATATTTTACCACTTGTGGTTTCATTTAATATATAACCCACTATAAAATTTTCGCTATTTAAATTAATAAATTGCGTAAAATAACCATCTCAAAGTAAAATAACACTTTTTTATTATTATTCAGTCTACTCAAACGGACTACTAGTATTACTGCTGTCTGCTATCTATGTGTGCGTAGATATCATTCACAATATCTTCATCTTTCTCTAAGACGCAAGCGTGAAAGGGATAGATCTTGGTAACATCGAACTTTACGAATGTGAACCTTAATGATTCAGTCATATGGCTTAATAAACAGAATATGACTTATGATCTTTCTACTTGAGTCGATTGTCGTCACATGCCACGAGGCAAATGACCTCTTCCTCAGTTATAGTATCCTGGTATTTTGGGTTAATGTTTATCGCCAGTATGTTATGTCGCCGTTATGTCGCCAATAGGTCGCCAATAGGTCGCCAGTATGTCGCCGTTATGTCGCCAATATGTCGCCGTTATGTCGCCAATATGTCGCCGTTATGTCGCCAATATGTCGCCGTTATGTCGCCAATATGTCGCCTGTCGCCAATACGTCGCCTGTCGCCAATACGTCGCCTGTCGCCAATATGTCGCCGTTACGTCGCCTGTCGCCAATAGGTCACCAATATGTCGCCTGTCGCCAATATGTCGCCATTACGTCGCCTGACGCCAATAGGTCGCCAATATGTCGCCTGTCGCCAATATGTCGCCGTTACGTTGCCTGTCGCCAATATGTCACCGTTACGTCGCCTGTCGCCAATATGTCGCCAATACGTCGCCTGTCGCTAATATGTCGCCGTTACGTCGCCTGTCGCCAATATGTCGCCTGTCGCCAATATGTCGCCTGTCGCCAATAGGTCGCCAATACGTCGCCTGTCGCCAATAGGTCGCCAGTGTGTCATAAGATCACCAGTAAGTCACATGTCGCCGTTATGTCGCCAATATGTCGCCGTTATGTCGCCGTTATGTCGCCAATATGTCGCCGTTATGTCGCCAATATGTCGCCGTTATGTCGCCAATATGTCGCCGTTATGTCGCCAATATGTCGCCAATATGTCGCCAGTATGTCGCCAGTATGTCGCCGGTATGTCGCCGGTATGTCGCCGATATGTCGCCGATATGTCGCCGATATGTCGCCGATATGTCGCCAATATGTCGCCAATACGTCACTGTTATGACCCTAGCCATAGGTCCCCAATATGTCGCCAGTACGTCGCCTGTCGCCAATAGGTCGCCGTTGAGTCGCCTGTCGCTAATAGGTCGCCAATATGCCGCCTGTCGTCAATAGGTCGCCAATACGTCGCATGTCGCCAATAGGTCGCCGTTACGTCGCATGTCTCCAATAGGTCGCCGTTACGTCGCTTGTCGCCAACAGGTCGCCAATACGTCGCCGTTGCGTCGCCAATACGTCGCCGATTGTGTCGCCAATAGGTCGCCAGTAAGGGGTATAAAAGGCAGGTGCGCGCCGCGAGCGATTCATTCATTCTTCAACCATCGGCTAGCAGTGACTCTGGTTCTCGGGCGTTTAAATATTCGGTGAGCAAAGTTCCTCTACTACTGTTACTATGTTTGTTTTCGCTTGGAATTATCCTGGTGAATTTAAACGTGGAAATGGTGTCTGTGTTTGGTTTTACGGGGACAATATCGTCGTAAAGCTGATCTTAGACTTTTGTGGAGATTCTTTGTTACCGTGTACGGGATTTAAATATAGTGAAGTTTCCTACGCAGTGTTTTTCTAAGTGCCGTCACGTTATGCAGGGACAATATCGTTGCATAACAGGGACTTGGAAAGCGTGTCTGTGTTTGGTTTTACGGGGACAATATCGTCGTAAAACTGAGCTCAGGCTATTGCGGGGATTCTTTGCTACTGTGTGTTGTTATAGTGAAGTTTTCTACACTGTGTTTTCTAAGTGCCATCACGTTATGCAGGGACAATATCGTTGCATAGCAGGGACTTGGAAAACGTGTCTGTGTTTGGTTTTATGGGGACAATATCGTCATAAAGCTGAACTTAGATAATGGTGTCTAAGGGAATTTCACTTCTGTGTTTAGTTAGTTTAATTTTGTGTGGAGTTTGGTTCGTAAAATAGAACCTAGTTATTTTAGTGTTTTACTATGGGGTCTTTTGCTATATAGTTTAAAACCAGATCATTGTTTGGACTGACTGTTTGTCCGGCTGGACCGCTCACCCCTTGCGGTGTTAAATGTGAGCTGTCTAGGAGTCTTTTTGTTCCAAGATGAGGGTTATCTTGGCGCCTTCTTTTTACCAACATAGAAGGTGAAAAACGTCTCCCTCCTTAGCTCTCCAATGTCCAGCTGTTAGATGAATAGTGGGGGTGTCACATGCGCACCATCCGGAGTAATCTGGGCCCATTTGAAATCTACAGTATTTGGAGGCTTCGTATATTAAATATATTTATTTATACCACTTATATACATAATAGGGACCTGTCTTACCCATGTTGCCACCCTGCCTCTGTGCAACCCGCCATGGGGGGAGACAAGCCCACGAGCTGTTAGGTTGCATTCTCGGAATCGCTCGCCGAACTCTTACAGCTTCTTAGTAGGGATACACTTGCGTATATTCCAAAGTACCAGGTCGATGGTAAGTACGAACTGTGCTTTGGTTATACTAGAGTAGGGACAAGGGTAGGTTTAGGGTAAATTCACACACCAATTATTCGGAATTTAGGGTTCGTTTTAGTCTTGGTCTGTAAAACTGATGTATTTTTCTTTTTAAGGGATTTCAACTACGGTCTCGCTATACTAAAATTGTGCGTAAATAGGTATAGGGTTTCAATTGCTTAAATCTTCCAATATTTTAATTTATTTGGGGAAAATAATAAATGTATCTTATCTCTATTTTTATTTATGTAATTCTGGTTTTCTGGTGTAAAGACGAGGTACTGAGTATTACAATCATGTTTCTAAGGTATTTACAAAATAAAATCTTAAATATCAAGTTGGGATTAGGAACACAGTCTATTAGGAGATAGAAAATCGACGACTAGCTGTTTTAGGGAACCTTTGGCAGGCAAGAGTAATCCAAAGGATGATTTGAGTGAAATAATGCTCATCTTGATATTTCAGTCTCATAAAATATAGTACATTTTTAACAAATAAACTTAGTACTTCGTTCATACTTCTAAAAAACTAGAAATACAGTTTATATTTTAGTTCTGGGGAATGGAAATGGGATTCGCATCCCTAGTTTTTGAAATAAAAAAGAATAGTAATTTTGATGACTGATGGATACTTTGACACTTCTTTCCATAGCCATCTAGGTACGCATAGGTTCCGAAGTGTTGGTCATAGCCCGTCTGGCTAAAAATGTAGGGTAGGAGTTCCAATTGACCTTGCTGATTGGACTAGGAGCCCCCAGTCCTGCATCGAGCGTATGGGTAGCATATTTCGAATAGAAGCTGGTAGTTAATAATATTAACTTGAAATGCTAGGGTGTAAATGGGCTTACCCCAGGAGTGCTACTCATATGTTATCCCGGAGGCTTAATAGATTGTAGCAGGCTTCTACCAACCCCATTTTTAAACTCATTTTACCAAACATATTTCTTTTATATTCGTATTATCATGTATGCTGCATTTATCTAAATAATATCATTTGAAGTAAAATATAACTGCATTTACATTACACTAATAAATTCTGGTAACTTTTGGTACTATTTCTGTAATTTATCAAGTTATTCATTAACATCATAATAAGCGTGCTTCCAATATCATAATGTATTTTTCCTAAAGTCCAGGTAATTGTAAATAAAGTCAGAGTCCGAAATTTCGCTGATACTCATTAAAGAACTTAGGGTACCGCGTTTCACTTCGAGGGGTCCTAACGCTAGACTAGACGATCACGACTAAATCACATGGCCATATTCTAAGGGTAAATCTAAAGGGGTGTTTATATTATGGTAAGTAAGTAAGTTTAGATAGTGGGAGGTTACATTTTGGTTCCGTGACCAAGGGATCTAAAATTTACCTTTTAGGTTCATTTTGGATACCGAGGTTTCTAAAAATAAATAATAGAAAGTAGCCTTTATGGCTACAATGCTATCAAATTTCTTCTATCAAAAACTTCAAAACTAAAGCTCTTTTGAAGTTACTATTGGAGCACAATGTACGTCCTGTCACTTCGGAATATACACGCATTACAGATTCCACTTCAACAAGTCTGGATAACTTCCTTACCAATATTGAAGACTATAGAGACGTATCTGTAATCCCATGTAGCTTCTCCGATCATGACGCTCTATTCATGACAATACCAACACCTAAACTAAAAATTAAAGAACCCCAAGTAAAAGAATCTTTAGCAAAAAAGCGACTAATAGCTTTCGAGATGAACTTGCACATATTAACTGGACAGACGTGCTGTCGAAACCAGACTGTAATGATAAACTACAATCACTCTATGAGTTGCTTTTTGATCTGATAGATAAACATTTCCCAATAAAGAAAGTTTTAGTGAAACAAAAACACCGCACGTGGGTCACAAAAGGAATAAGAAAAAGTAGTCTCAATAAAAGAAAATTATACTTACAAACCAGACATACGAAAGATGAAAACTTAAAATCGCACTTTAATTGTTACAAAAAAACTTCCGAAAAGTTCTACTAACAGCTAAGAAACTAAACATCAGGAGAACCTTAAGTAATGCTAAAAATAAATCAAGAGCTGTATGGAAAATGGTTAGTGAAAATACTGGTAGAAAATTAAAAACCGGTAAAAATGATACGTTGAGAATAAAAATAGGTGAAACTGTAATTGATGATCAGGAAAAGATAGCTAACATTTTTAATAATTTCTTTGTAAACGTGGGTAAAACTGAAGTTAGTAAGGAAAACTTAGATTTTAAGACCTTTTTGAAACAAGTAACCCAGAGTAAAAACAGGTTCTATTTTTGTAGACCCAAATACCGAACCTGAAGTAATACGTGTAACAAAAAATCTTAAAAAACAGCAATGCTAGAGGCCATGACGATTTAAACACTGCAATGATCAAGAGTAACATAGACCTTTTATGTATTCCTCTGTGCATTGTCTTTAACGAATGTATAGCACAAGGTACCTTCCATGTCAGCTTAAAAGAGCTAAAGTAATTGTAATTTATAAAAAGGGATGTAAGTCTGATGTTAACAATTTTCGCCCTATATCCATACTTTCAGTATTATCTAAGATCTTTGAGAAGTGTTTGTCTGTTAGGTTGGAAAAATACTTTAATAGAAACGGTTTATTATCTAACAGTCAGTATGGTTTTAGAACTAATAAGAATACTTCAACTGCGGTCATTAATTTAGTTACTGAAGTAATGCTGGCACTTAATGACGGATACTACTGTGGAGGGGTATTCTGTGATCTTACCAAGGCATTTGATTGTGTTGATCACGGAATACTCCTCACAAAACTGGAATCATACGGTGTACATAGAACAGCTTGGAATCTGTTAAATTCCTACCTCACTAAACGTTCCCAGTATGTAGAGATAAGAAAAGCTCAAAGTATATTTAAATCGGATGAAACTACCTTAAGATACGGCGTTCCACAAGGATCTGTGTTAGGTCTCTTACTTTTTATTATATTCATTAATGATTTACCACACTGTATTACCACTGGAACACCATATATCTATGCTGACGATACCAGCATCATTATTAAAGCTCGCATTGAACATGAATTAAATATGAAAATGCAAAAATGCTGGTCGGATTTGTGTAAGTAGTTCTCAGTTAATTGTTTAAAAATTAACTGTGATAAAAGTTTTTACATGGTATTTCGGCGTGGGTATAATAGCCCAGATCCCATTTGTAGCATTCCTATTACCAAATCAGACTGCATTACATTTCTAGGCGTCGAATTAGACCCATTCTTAATATGGCACAAACAAACTGAAAAAGTATCCAACCGGCTGGCCAGTGCTTGTTAATGCTTTAAAGAGCCTATCCAGTTTTGCAGATAGTGACACTCTAAAAATGGTTTATTATGCACACTTCGAGAGCATTATGAGGTACTGCATAGAAGTTTGGGGTAATGGCATAAACATACAAGATGTACTCATAAAACAGAAAAAAGCTCTACGGTTTCTTGTAGGTTGTTCGGGTGTACCTGACACGCATAGATATATATTTGTAGAGCATAAAATTTTAACAGCTATTTCTCTTTACCTTTACTCTATATGCCTATATGTTTTTAAGAACAAAGACCTATTCAAAACAGCCAGACAGAATATTCGCATTAATTTTAGAAATAAGGATGACATGTTAGTAATTAAAAGTAATTTTAGATATTTTGACAAAAGTTTAAAACAACACCGCAGTAAGGGTGTATAATAAACTAGCTGTTGCCCGCGACTTCGTATGCGTGGATTTGTATATTGGCGGTTATATATTCTACATTAGCTTGGAACATTATCCAGTAAAAGATTGCAGTAGGGACGGTTAATCATTTGTTAATTATTAATATTATACAACGCATGAGACTTTCACAACCTACGAAGTTTCAAGCCCCTAACTGAATAAAATTGTTCTCGATATTATAATCCCTCTCAACCCCCTTAGAAGATTTTCATGTCCTCTATTTAATAAAACCTACTACCTAACTACCTATTTACGAAGTTTGAAGTTCCTAGGTTTAAATAAAATTTAAACCCTATACAAACTTTCAACCCCTTTTTCACCACCTTGAGATATTAATTTTCAAAAACGCTGAAATTAGTTTTTTGCCGTTTTAAAATATTAATACGTTTTTACGAAGTTTCAAGTTCCTAGCTTAAAATAAAATTTGCACCCCAAGACGAACTTTCATCCCATTTTTAACCCCCTTAGGGGTTGAATTTCCAAAAACGTTGCAATAACTTTTTTTCTAATCGGCTATTATGCCTTTCTAAGAAGTTTCAAAGCATTTGTAATGGATTCAAATTTTCAACCCCTTTTTAACCCTGTTAGGGGATGAATTTTACAAAACGCTGAAATTACTTTTTCTGTCTTCTAATAATACAAAGATTCCCCAAATACAAAGATTCAAGTCCCGCGCTCGAAAACACGTTTGATATCTATACAAACTTTCAACCCTTTTTCTCCACCTTAGGGGATTAATTTTCAAAAACGCTGAAATTAGTTTTCTTGTATTTTAATAATATATCTATTTACGAAGTTTCAAGTTCCTAGCTTAAAATAAAATTTGAACCCCATACAAACTTTCAACCCCTTTTTAACCCTGTTAGGGGATGAATTTTATTGCTAAAATTACTTTTCCTGTTTTCTAATAATATCCCCAAATACAAAGATTCAAGTCCCGCGCTCGAAAAAATGTTTGATATCCATACAAATTTTCAACCCTTTTTTCACCACCTTAGGAGATGAATTTTCAAAAACGCTGAAATTAGTTTTTTGGTATTTTAATTTAATACCTTTTTGCAAAGTTTCAAGTTCCTAGCTTAAAATAAATTTTGCACCCCAAGACGAACTTTCATCCCCTTTTTAACCCCCTTAGGGGTTAAATTTCGCAAAACGTTGCAATAACTTTTTTTCTAATCGGCTATTATGCCTTTCTAAGAAGTTTCAAAGCATTTGTAATGGATTCAAACTTTCAACCCCTTTTTAACCCTGTTAGGGGATGAATTTTACAAAACGCTGAAATTATTTTTCCTGTCTTCTAATAATATCCTAAAATACAAAGATTCAACTCCCGCGCTCGAAAACACGTTTGATATCCATACAAACTTTCAACCCCCTTTTCACCACCTTAGGGGATGAATTTTCAAAAACGCTGAAATTACTTTCCTTGTATTTTAATAATATATCTTTTTTCGTAGTTTCAAATTTCTAGCTTAAAATAAAACTTGAACTCCATACAAACTTTCATCCCCTTTTTAACCCCCTTAGGGGTTGAATTTCTCAAAATCGCTTCTTATCTCTTGTACACTTTATAAATGTAACCTGGTGTGCAAATTTCAACTTTTTATCTTTTGTAGTTTCGGCTCTGCGTTGATGAATCAGTCAGTCAGTCAGTCAGTCAGGACACTTGCATTTATATATATAGATAGATATAAGATAAAGATATAAAGGAATGCCAGGATCTAAAAACATTTGAAAGAAAACTGAAACAATATTTTATTAGTAAGCCCTATTATTCCATTAAAGAATACTTTGCTAGAGCTTTAGATTAAATTCAAATTAGACATTTTAATACCTATTGTTAATTGTATTGGATTCTTATCTTTCGCCAAGAGAGGGATAAGGAGCGGCGAGTCCCACACACCGTGCGTATAGGTATGCATTCCCACTCCGTCAAAAAAAGGGTAGGTACTTAGGTAGAAGATAATATCAATAATTAAGACTTACCCGAATCATCAGAAGGCTCAAAACCAAATTCCCCACCGTTCGCCTCATGACACATGGTAAGCTTGCAACTGCGCTTACAACAATAGAGGTCGTTTTCAACTGTTCCAACTAGCTAGACCAACAGATATGTTGAGCTCATTTCTTAGTAGGTAAGTAAATGTGGAACCCGTGTTTGAGAATTACATTAAGTACATAAACATTGTAAAAAGGTGAGACTAGTGAAATTAGGGTTCCTCGACTCTTGAACTAGGTTTGGAATTATCTACTCGTTTATCCTGGACCTTAACCTGACCTGCCAAAAATACCTGATACGAATCCCAGTAGTTTAGTAACATCCTATATTCACTCTTGCGTTGAAGAGACAGCTAGCCGTGGCTGATGGGCATCTATAGAATTTATTTCCTACAGGCTTGCCCAAAATACTTAATTAGGTATGCTTAGTTAACATAAATTAGGTATCTAGGGAAGCGCTCGTGGTCTGGCGGTAAGACCATGCGACTTGCGATCCGGAGGTCGCGGGTTCAAACCCCGGCTCGTACCAATACCAATGAGTTTTGCGAAACTTATGTACGAAATATCATATGATATTTTACCAGTCGCTTTTCGGTGAAAGAAAACATCGTGAGGAAACCGGACTAATCCCAATAGGGCCTAGTTTACCCTCTGGGTTGGAAGGTCAGATGGCAGTCGCTTTCGTAATGGATTAGTTGCCAAGCGGATCACAGGCTCCCATGAGCCGTGGCAAAATGCCGGAACCACGCGAAGAAGATGGAGGAGGTACTTATCTATTTAGGCAAAATAAGATAAAGAAAAGCTAAGAAATAACAACATGCCTTAACTCATTTTATTCCATCATCCAGTTCAGAATATTTCAATGTTTAGTTCGTGCGAACGTCCTTGGCACAAGGTTGTTTGCGCGGCAAACACCATGTGGCTGGCTCCCTAGAGAAATGTCTAGCATAACAAATGAGAGTCCAGGGGAAATCTATTACTTAACATAACGTTTTTTGTCGACTGCGGAAAGAGTTATGGCACTTTTCGGAAATAAAAGGTTTTTTATTTTATTTTAAATATTTACTAATATCAGTAATATTTGGGAGAACGAGCTTTGTGCGTTGCACGAACAAGTGGCGGATTTCCCATAAGGCACAGTAGGCACGGGCCTAGGGCGGCGAGATATTAGGGGCGGCAAATTGTGACAAAAAAATCGCTGATGATAACAAGAAATAAACTTTAAATAAATGTCATAAGATCTAATTACAACAAGAAATAACTTAAAATTAGGCCAGGCAACGAATTCTCAAAAAAAGGTATAGCCTCCTAAGGCCCAAGGCCTATAGTACTGCTTCAGTTCGATGTAATTTAGACCATGTTCGATGGGAACAGAGTGCTTTTGCTTTGTTTCGTTCAATTTTCAAACAATGGAAAATCAACTCTATTTCCAACAGTTTAGGTTCAAATTTCAGTGGCAAATTTTGGATGTTTCGTTTGTTTGGCTGGGCCTTAGGAGGATAGAGGGAAATGCTTGGAACACAATTTTTGACTTCGTAACTTTGTTTGAACTAGTTAGGAGGTGAACATATCAAAAGTCCCCGGCCGTAGCCCTTGACCCCTTGAGCCGGGGGAAGAGGGAGGTTTGAAGGTCCTACTTTTCGGTTTTTCGCTTATATCTCGGAAACTATGCGTTCTAACGACTGATCATTGTACAAAATGAAAGATGATTAAATTTGCTACAAGTTTTATTTAGTACAGTTTTTCGATATCTTGAGGGCCCTCCACAGTTGTGCGCGAATCGCGGCGCGAAACCGCGAACGCGAGTGTGGGGTCGATTTCGCAGATCTGCTAGACTGTTAAAATCTTTCGGGTTCCTTTCCTCGTGAGCACCGTGAATATTATTGATGGAAATTTAATGCAAAATTATAGACATTCAAGAGCGGCTATCGCAAAAACTAAACAAGATACCTATCGAAAAACTCGACAGTATAAAACTTGTAGCAAATTTAATTAGCTTTCATTTTGTATAATGATCAGTCGTTAGAACGACTGATCATTGTACCTACAATTAATGATCATGTCACAACGACGCATAGTTTCTAAGATATTATAAGCGAAAAACCGAAAAATGGAACCTTCAAATCAAACCCCCCTACCCCCGCTCAAGGGCTACGGCCGGGGACTTTTGATATTTTCACCTCCTAACGAGTCCAAACAAAGTTACTAAGTTAAAAATGTGTCCCAAGCATTTCCCTCTATACCTTTTCGTTGCCTGACCTAAATGTAGTCAATATGATGGGTGCTGATGCTGAAGGGGCGGCTACAGGTTCTGGGCCTATGGCGGCAAAGACTGCAAATCCGCCACTGTTTGCTCGCAAAACATTAACTTAAAGAATGTGCGTTTTCCCAGAGATAAGACCTTCGATCGATTTTTCGCCACCGAAAACCCCCATATAACAAATTCCATCGAAATCGTTAGAGCCGTTTCCGAGATCCCCGAAATACATAATAATATAATATAAATATACAGGATGGTCCAAACCTTCACGTTCAAAAATTTTTTTTAGATTCCTCACGTCGTGGGCTATCAGAATATACCCCATGTATGTTAGCCGATTTTTCGTAGTTTTCGAGTTATGATTTTTTTAAACTTTTAACTTTTGTTATGAAATTCCGTGGTTCCCATACAGTGTGGCTAGAAAATAACTGCACTTCCGTTTCCAGGGAGGTTTTGGGATTATACTGAGCAAATTTTACTATGGGACCAACCCCGAAATCGCGAAAAAAAAATTTGGCTTTCATACATTTTGGCTGTGGTCTATTTTCTACGGAAGGTTTCTCCTTTCAAACTTAGACTGAGATAATCATACTATCTTTGTCTTACACTAGTAGTAGCACCCAAAAGAAAAGGATGAGTATAGTTGTTTTGTTCCTATTTAGTATTTACTGACAAATTGGTTTGACCATCTATATTAATATAGGGTCATTTTCCCAAGGAAAATTAATCTTAATAGCCTGATTTAGAAATTTCAACCTACATTTAACAACGCCATCTTGCATAATAACATTTGTTAACAATTCAAAAACTATGAGGCTGGGGTCATGATCCCAAGAAAAATCTTAATAGCGCGATTCAGGATTTTTACTACAGGGAACAGCGTCATCTAGCGTGCAATTCGGTACCTATTCGGTCGTCTATTTGCCTCTCTATCGCTCGAATATGCTTGTTATTAGGGCGAGCGAAGCGAGCCCTATCACTATTCGACAAACTATGCATTCTTGTGGTACACTTTACGGAAAAACTATCGCACTTATAGGTTTGAAATTTAACATAGTAATTTAAATTCATGTCTAGATGTGTTATCAAACATAAAAATATCATTTAATAAACCTAAAATAATAAAATAAAGGAATAACACTTTGTATTACTGCTAGCGCCATCTGTTAGAAAAATTATGAATTAAAATTCGTGCTAACAACGATGAATACAAAAAAACCGGCCAAGTGCGAGTCGGACTCGCGCACGGAGGGTTCCGCACCATCAACAAAAAATAGAGCAAAACAAGAAAAAAAACAAGCAAAAAAAACGGTCACCCATCCAAGTACTGACCCCGCCCGACGTTGTTTAACTTCGGTCAAAAATCACGTTTGTTGTATGGGGGAGCCCCACAAAAATCTTTATTTTATTCTGTTTTTAGTATTTGTTGTTATAGCGGCAACAGAAATACATCATCTGTGAAAATTTCAACTGTCTAGCTATCACGGTTCGTGAGATACAGCCTGGTGACAGACGGACGGACGGACGGACGGACGGACGGACGGACGGACGGACGGACGGACGGACAGCGGAGTCTTCGTAATAGGGTCCCGTTTTTACCCTTTGGGTACGGAACCCTAAAAAGGGTTAACATTTTGGATTCTGACCCATCTCGCTTCGCTCGGTTTGATTCCCAATTTAGCAGTTTTATTTATCGCATGGCTAAGAGTTACCTACTGGATTTAATTTAAATATTATCCTAGAGATTGATGTTTGCACTCTTCAGATACTCGATGGCCCTTTCACTGAGGTTCGTGAGGTCTTCGATCCGTCCGCTGAATTTGGTGAAAGGGCATTCTAGAATAATGTGTTCGACTGTCTGCTCAGGGTCACCACAGGCGCCCTGGGGGGGAGTCACACCAGCCCCATTTATGCCAATGGTATAGGCACAGTTTCCTACGCCTGTTCTAATGCGGTTCAATTGGCTCCATACCCGGCGCTGTTTGTCGAAGCCAGGTGGACTTGCTTTTGGGTTGAGTGTGAAAAGTTGTTCACCCTTAAGTTATTGGGCACTGCACTCGGTCATCCATGAGTCGTGTACGTCCCACTCGTTGTCAATAGGCACTATCCCAAGAGCTGGCGGGTTACGCGACTTGAGTCATTTATCTCCAAAGTCAGTGAGGTCTTTATGGATAAGCAGTGTGGGTTGGCATTTGGTGTTTATAGCCTTTCGGAGCTGGCACTTTTTCCGCCGCAGCTGTGGTGGTTCTATCGCGCTAAGAGCACAGAGCCAGAATGTTGGAGTGGGTTTGAGGCAACCAGTGATCAGCCGCATGGTTTCGTTCAGCTGTATGTTGTGTTAGCAAACTTAAATCGGGTATTTTCAGTTCGAGAAACAGTTTTAGTGTTACTATTGCTTGGAACTGCCAAAATTATAAATAAAGATAAGCATATTAGGCAACTGCAACTTGTATGGAAACTGCACGCCGACTGCACGCCAATTGCAACGTCGGCGTGCAGTTCAACAAAATTACCCAGAACCCTGGCAGTACCTAGTGGAACTCAGATTTGGTGCAACATAGGCACACGCTGTTTTAGTAATTCGACACGTCTTGATGAGCACTTGGGAGAGCAGTACGATAGAGCTGATGCTGAACCCTGGCTGTACCTAGCGGAACTCAGGTTTGGTGCAACATAAACACACACTGGGTTGGACATCCGACTCGTCATGATGATCACTTGGTAGAGCAGTACCTACCCAAGATAGCTGATGCTGAACCCTGGCAGCACCTAGTGGAGCTCGGGTTTAATACAACATATGCACACGCTGTTTTGATCATCAGACTCGTTTTTTTTGAGCACTTGGGAGATACCCAAAATAGAGCTGTAGCTGAACCCTGGCAGTATTTAGTGGAACTCAGGTTTGTTGCAATATAGGCACACGATCTTTTGGTCGTCTCACTCGTCTTGATGAGCACTTAGGAGAGTAGTAGTACCCAAGATAGAGCTGTTGCTGAACCCTGGAAGTACCTAGTGGAGCTCGGGTTTGGTGCAACATAGACACACGCTGTTTTGGACATCCGACTCCTCATGATGATCACTTGGTAGAGTAGTACCCAAGGTAGCTGATGCTGAACTCTGGCAGTACCTAGTGGAGCAAGGGTTTTATACAATATAGGCAGACTCTGTTTTGGTCATCCGACTCGTCTTTTTTAGCACTTAGGAGATACTCACGATAGAGCTGTAGCTGAACTCTGGCAGTATTTAGTGGAACTCACGTTTGTTGCAACATAGGCACACGCTGTTTTGGTCATCTCACTCGTCTTGATGAGCACTTAAGAGAGCAAATTATACGTAAGTTTATGTGCGGAGCAGCATGATTACTGCCAGTAGGTGTCCAGGCTGGATAGTTTTACGCTCAATTGTGTGGTGTGGACGCATAAATAAATTCAAGGACATTGGCTCGCTGACCCAACATTATGTAGGAAAGCCAGTTGGCTTCTTTACAAAAAGTACTGGGCGACCGTGTAAGCGCCTATGAAATTGTATATTACGTGTGGATGATATTGGCAATTTGATTTTGTCGTCTGGACACGTTTTTAATGGACAAAGTAAAAGTTGTAACAGACAGGCGTACCGGACAGCGACCGGGGTCCAATTAGTAGGTATATTTCTTTTTTGCTCTCACTTATAGCTGCGTCCTTAACGGACTTATTACGTACCCACTCGATCGAACATGGAACAAGCCTCGGACTGGATCAAAGTCGCGGTCCGGTACTTTTAGGTAGAAAAACTCCGCGAGCCCTTACAAAGCTCTGCTTTTTGCTAGTAGCTAGTCAACCAAATCTTGTCAGTAAAAAAAGGCGCGAAATTAAAATGTTCTATGGGACGATATCCCTTCGCGCCTACATTTTTCAAATTTGCCGCCTTTTTCTACTGTCAAGATCTGGTTAACCAAGTATAGTAGTAGAAGAGTGAGAGAAGTGATAGAGGAGAACTAGGAGAGGGGCATATATTATAATCTCATTATGCCGGCTACACATGTAACTATAAATCGTAGCGATTTATAGTTAACGTGTGTAGCCGGGGTTAGAAATCTCACGCGATCATCACGCGATTGAGGACTTTTTACTTCACGGAACTTCCACGGAACAGAGGGCCTACCGCGAACCACGTTCGACGTGATGCCTCCCTGTCACACTTAGGTACGAATTAACAAGTGCGACAGAGAAGCAACGCGTCGAACGTGGTTCGCGGTAGGCCTTCAGCACCATTAAGCCCCTCCACACTCGCGTTCGCGGCTTCGCTCCGCGATTCACGCACGGCTCGCTGGTTCCCGATGGGGTGGGCATGGACATTTGTGCGATATGTGGTGAAATCCGAACGTCCCGCATTTTGACATTGACAATTATTGACAGCCAGCTGATTCTGAAATTGTGACATTCTAAACTTGACATTAAATTGGCGCATGAAAATATTTCCGTGATATTTCCTAAACCAAACCTGAAATATTCTGAATGAAAAACCGAAAACCTGTGATATTTCCTGAGATGTTGTAGTGTATGATAATAAAGAGTAATTAAACAGTAATAACAGAAATATACCGCCATGGCTTTAAGGGGCAGGACGGTCGGAGAGATTCCGAAAGATGCCGTCGAACTAACGCCAGTCGAAGCTACCAACTATGTCTGGGAGCTAATTTCAAATTGGGAATCATTCTCCGATACGTAAGGATCTACCATTAGTTCATACTATGTTTAGTTAATAACATAAATCTTATGATACATTTTCTAACAAGATTGCTAACCTAAAAATGCTACTGATTATAATGTATGTATGAAAACAGCCTTATATCGTTAGGTATACAAGGGGATTCAAGAGATCTGATTAATAATAATAACCCTTCATGAAACTAAAAAAAACATGAATAAGATGAGGTTATTTTTTGGGTAGGTTAGTTTAGCCTGGGTAATTCAAAATTACCCTTTACCAGGCAGGGATATTATCAAAATTTCCCACATACGGCACTTCAAACATGTGTTCTATTTTCAATGAGTAAGACTGACATTTGATTGTCATTTCAATTTCAGCCTGGTAAAGAGTTAATAGTTATTTGTTTTACAAGAGGGCAAAGTTGTTGTTTAACCGCTCGTGCTAATATTGATACCCGAGCAAGCGAAAGATTCCAAAATTGAACCCCGAGCGTAGCGAGTGGTTTGAAAAATGGAATCTTGAGCGTTGCGAGGGTTTCAAAGCACGAGGGTTAAACAAAATTTGCCCCCGAGTGAAACACAAAATTCTTCACCACACCAACCCGAAGCAAATATTAAATGTAAATTATCAAATAAAATCAAACCAAATCAAATCTCAATTAATGTTATTAAATATTTATCAAAGAAAAAAAAATAGGTAATGTTTTGAAGGAGTTGTTCTTGCATTTAATGTTTTTTTTTCATGATACGTAATGGATTAGAGCCATTAAATTTGCTTCATATCTGATATAAACACTGGTTTATTTACTCATATCAGGTCTTATTTACTAAATAAACCTGTATCGCTATATTTTTTGTCTGCAGATGGGCGTTACGTTACGGGCCGGTGGTCTTAGGAGGCATAAGTGCGTTGTCCGGCGTCATCATAAATGACCACTACAGGAGGAAATTAAAGTTGGGCAACTTTGGATTTTTCTCATCCGTGATACCTATTTCCCTGATGCCTGGGTTGATGACTGCATTGTTTCATAGACATGTAAGTTTCTTATGAAAGATACTCTGAATTTTTGTCAAAAGTTTGAAATACAACGAAGGTGTGTTATTTGCCTGGACTGGCATGGTTTTTATATCATTTAGGCCCACTTGCACCATCCCACTAACCCGGGGTTAAGCGGTTAAATCGTTAACCTAGTGTCAAATTGTACTGGTAACCATGGTAACTCCAGGTTTAATCGGTTAACTCCGGGTTACTATAATGGTGCAAGTGGGCCTTAAGTAGTAAGAGTAAGACTCAAGGATGACAACAAAAAATAGGTAAAAACTGTAAAAAAAGAAACTATTTGAACATTTCTAAGCCTGTTTGGAGCTTACTACCTATTTTTTATTCATAGTTTAGTAAGTATTTTACAATAATTTAAGTTATAAATACACTAAATCATTCCCGCACCCAAAAACCATTCAAAAGACTACATATATATGAGTGCTAAATTATTTCAGTTGGTGTCAACAGAGATGTTACTGATGAAGAAAGAAGCCTGTCCCGTTTGCTATGAGCTCAAATCGGCAGCCATCCAGTGGGGCTTCGGTATCGCCTACCCCATGGTTTTGGGACCTACGTCAGCTTTAATGGTATGACATGACACTAATGAATTATCTTACCTTAGTGGAATTTCAGCCTATTCCCATTTGTTCCTAGTCATTAGTATTGTGGGAAAATGGGGCAAAAAGTTATTGAGGACAACTGGGAATGATTCCTTCACAAAAGCCAATAACAATATCTTTATGAAGCAGGTATTATTAATATTAACTATACTTACCAATATGTGTTGATAATAACTGGCTTTATGTATGGTCAAACTTAATAAACTGGTAACAACTGAATTCAAAAGGGATTTACTCATACCTTAATGGTAACAAATGGGAATTACTAGCTAATCCCAGATGGGAACTTTTCTGTTCCATTTCCCACAGTCCTAAATTAGAAACGTGGTCCTTGCCAATGATTTCATAATATTATGTATGGTTGTTAAATGTCACCTTTTCCTTATTTTCAGTTCGCCAGCAGATACTCCACGTACAGAGTACCCAACTTAATAGAGGGGCCTAAAGTAATGTTCGAGTTATTAGCAAAACTAACGAAGCCCTTCTACTCAACTTTAGTTTACATGGGTGCGTTCCAGTTGGTGATGTCGTCTGTGCTGACATACTTTGAAATGAAGAACCATATCACTGTCAGATTAAAGATATTGGAGATTGAAGAAAAAGTTATGGCCGAGCATGGGCTTGAATAGTTTTTATTTAAGTAGCTTGTTAATTATTATACAATTAGAAAATCTGTTGATTCTTTGTTTTCATTACTATGAAGTTGGTGATATTGCCCTATGACATACGTATATTAACATTAACCGCAAGAGAGGTAGTCCTTACCAAAGGTCATACTAACAATAAAGCTCATTTAAATTAGCTTAAGCCTTTATAAGGACGGAAGGAATATATTTCCCACACGATTTTGAACTTTGTTTCAAAGTCATAGGATTAAATTATTCGTAATGTCTGACACTTTTACCCCTTACTTTTTTACTTTTATGCCTTAAAAACAGTGCTTAAAAAGGGTTGAGAATATACCAGTAACTATTTAATCCACTTTATAAGGACTTTTTTTCATCAAGGCTGGAGCCTGGCCGCGCCGGAGCGCATTTTCAATGTGCCTATACATTATGTATGGCAGCAGAAGCGATGGAATCCGACCGGAGCCGTCCGCATCCGCGAGGAGCCGACCGGCTTGCGGCCGTAAAAATGTGAAATGCGCGCCGACACCGCCCGTTCGGTGGGAATCGCACCGTACTTGATAGTATCTTAATCTAATTTTGTTTTTAAACAACTGTTGATGGCTTGCGAATCATTCATCGTCAGCTGAAAAGGTGAACCTGGATAAATAAAATAAAATATGTAGTTTTTTCAGTAACCTATATTAATTAATTCATATTTACGATACAAAAACGGGCAACAAACCGCACACAACGTCACAACGGAAACGCTTGCCCTGAACACATGCGAGACTGTACCTTATGCTAGTTATATTATTGCTCATTATCGGTTGACTTCCATGGTTTGCACACACAAAACTATACTGTTTTTTTACTATGAAGGACTGCCCATAGGAAATAGTACGACCATTTGTTTCTTGCATAGAAAATGTGTGGCGTAATACTTAGTTAAAAAAACACTACCCCTTTTTTCGATTAGAAATTGTATAACCTCAACTGTAACTTTTTCTTCCAAAATTAATCTGAGGGCCTACCGCGAACCACGTTCGATGTGTTGCCGCTCTGTCGCACTTGTAAATTCGTACGTAAGTGTGACAAGGAGACAACACGTCGAACGTAGTTCGCAGTAGGCCCTCTGAGCCTAAGTGTAAGGCCTGAGTGGACGCTCGAAGCGGAGCGTTCGGCGGGGCGTGCAGCGTGGCGTCGGGCTCACAAGGGATTTGAGCAGCGTGCACTAAGGCCGCTCCTATACGTTTGTATTTGTTTGACATGCACGCCGCACGCCCCGCCCCGCTGCACGCCCAACATGAGCGTCCACTCAGGCCTTACACTAACTATCATGCTCAAACATGGTGAATATCACGAAGAATATTGTACATTGACACGCAATTTCCTATAAGGTCCACCGATGGACTGTTATAGATGGTCAAGCAAATCTTGTCAGTAGAAAAAGGCGCGAAATTCAAATTTTCTATGGGACGATATCCCTTCGCGCCTACATTTTTCAAATATGCCGCCTCTTTCTACTGACAAGATCTGCTTAACCAAGTATGTATAAGAGTGTTGCTGTTTGTACCTACTATCTACCCAAGATTTGATGATTGTAAAAGATCTAAGACAAATTCGTGGTTCGAGGGCCTACCGTGAACAGCGTTCGACGCGTTGCCTACCTGTCGCACTTACGTACGAATTTACAAGTGCAACAGAGAGGCAACACGTCGTGGTTCGCGGTAGACGCTCAGCGGGCTCAGCACGGTTCCATTTTTATCGACTCACTATGCCCGTCACTTTCGCACTTACATACTTGTTAGAACGTGACAGACATGGTGATAAACGATAAAAATCTGACCGTGCTACTAGGGCTGGTTGTCAAAAATTGCCGTTAGACAATCCAGTTAACATGAAACTATCACGTACCATTCTGAAATAAAAGGCGCAGTACAACGCCATTTATTTCATCAGCATAAGAAATGACAAAAATGTATGAAACTGATTTTATGTCTGCATATTCAATACTTACATTAATATAATGTTCCACTACGCTCTAGCAATCTATTCGGGAGCTGGGGCTTCAGAATTGAGCCTAATATGTACATGCACTGATTTCATACTTAGACAATATTCAGATCTGGTCAGGCCTTTCACAAACAATCGCTAAATGCCCTAAGGAAACCTAAGTTCAGCAAATTCTAGCGATCTTAAAATAAGCTATTTTTATCTGTGTTAATAATAACATTTTAAACACTCGCCTTTGGACATTACTGATTACACATAAAATACTGAGTTTTCTGAAGGACTGGTATTGAAAGAAACACTTAACCTTTTCGACGCCGTGTCAAACACAAAAGCTGTCACTCGGACGCCCCATCACCGAAGTGTCAAAACTGAAATTGAACTTTATGCATATGCACTTAGGTATATGTTGCTGTGGTCTGTGACGGATTAATCCGTTTGGCGTTGGACCTACGGTGCGGATATATGTATCATTGGCGTCCAAAAGGTTAAGGCCCGTGAGTTCAGGTCCTCCGAACGCAGCTGGCTGAGCACTGAGCGGACGGCGTGCGTGCCCGGGATCACGGATAGTTTTTTTTTGTTAATAAGCCTCTAAGATACTTACCTACTGACAATAAGGTCGTCAAATATAATTTTCGAACGTTGGCTTTTAAAGATGTTTGTGAACCCGACTGTATGTACAGTCACGCTCAAAGATTGTTATGCCATTTAGGGTTCTAGGTAAATTGGACGTTCCATAGCGGAAGTATTGATCAACCAATTAACCTAGGACCCTAAATGGCTCAACGATCCTAATTATGTCCTAAATCAGTATTTTGTGTAGGTAATATCCCGTAATAAATTCAAATTGACAAAATGACGAAAACCTACCTAAGTCATAGGCATATAAGCGTTATACTGGGTGGATTTTTAAATGGGTCAGATTCTGTCTTGCCACGCGAAAATGGTCTTAAGTGATTAAGTTCCGTGCAAAAAAAACGACAAACTGTCGATTTCGTTGCTGACTGACTTTTCCAAAACCAGTGTACACCAATTGTCAGTTTATTTAAGATTAAGTCGGGGAAATTTTACTAAGTCCATTTTCACGCAACAGCTACCCACCCCTTACCGTCATTGGCCCATTGAAAAATCCATCCTGTATATTTACCATACTAATGCTTATATACATACATCATTTAAATAACAACGCGATACAAATAACTGGCGGATGGCCCTAACAAATCGATCATAATCATAACTTTTTTTGTCCTTTCATAATTATTTTGCTTTTTTTATACTTACTTTTCTCATTACAGTCAGCAGCAATAGTTGCTAAGCGGGCGAAGTGTTCAAAATGATCTTGACGCGACTTTATTGTTAAGAGAATAAGAGCGCGCCTAGGTAATTTTGAACAACTCGCCCACTTAGCAACTTCTGCTGCTGACTGTACAAATCCAATGCATGATATATTGATATATAAGGATAATCTTTAATATTAATAATATTCTTGTGACTTTAGCATAAGAACTTCACCTTATAGTTATCGCTATCATCTAATGTAATAAGTACCTTTGTTTTTGTATTTTTTTTATTTTAGGCAAGCTGAACATGATAAGGTAAAACATTTTACTTTTAAGCGTCAAAATTGAGTTGAATTTCGATTCAACATTTAAAAATCTTTTGATAATTATAATTTTATATGAATAAGTATCTGAATTTTTAATGTTTTGAAAAAAAAAAAGTAGATATATAACATGCTGATTTTTTGGCAAAAGCGTTGTTCGTGAAATTTTGTATTAACATTTGAAATATAGAAGAAATATTTAACTTTACTATAGCTAAGAAGCCAGAGATGTGTTTAACGAGCATAATTTAATTTCGACGGGGCGTTTAGGGCGTCCGCTGGCCGGCGCGGGTGAGTGGGTTAACGAAAAATAGTATGAGCGTCACTAACGCTGCGTCTTAAGGCCCGTCTCCATATTGCGCGGCAAACTATCGAACATTGGCTCGCGAGGCAGCCGCGCGCAATAGATATCGGGTTGGCTCGCGAGCCAACGCGATCTGCGGGCTCAGCACGGTTCCATTTTTATCGACTATCACTATGCCCGTCACTTTCGCACTTACATACTTGTTAGAACGTGACAGGCATGGTGATAAACGATAAAAATGCGACCGTGCTACTAGGACTGATCGAGTTGGCTCGCGAGCCAACCCGGTATCCATTGCGTGCGGCTGCCTCGCGAGCCAATGTTCGATAGTTTGCCGCGCAATATGGAGACAGGCCTTTACGTAAGCGAACTCGCGAACGCGAAGCGAAGCGGCGCGGCGCGCCAACGCCTTTCGCGTTTGCGACGAGACCGCCCACGTAGGACACTTCTATAGGTATCAAAGGTTTGATTCACCCCACGCCGCATCGCTTCGCTTCGCGTTCGCGTGTTGTTCGCCTACGTAGTACGCTGCGTAACTGCCGCGGACGCGTGCGACGGATTTTACTTACACCCGTACCGAAGTGCACCCGCTCACGCGACGCGGACGCCCTTACGGCGCTAGAAATGGTTCTTTTTTATTGTGTTACGCAGTGCTTAAGGATTAATATAACAAAATAAATTAAATAATTACAAGCTGCAAATCGATTCATTCATATTGTTTATCGAGGTGTACTTCTTTTATATCGACTCGTGTCCATACATAATTTAAGCAATTCGACAAAACACAGATATTATCAGAGCCCGGAATTTTCGTAGCATTTTTGAGTTGTCATAGGGACTTCTCGTTTATCGACTTCCGATTATACATATGTATATCGATAAATACAGAATACAATATGTAAAATATTATTACGAGTAGAAGTAAACAACATGCAGTCTCATCGCGAAAGTTCCCTTAAAGTTCCCTTTGCTTTTTATCAATTTATCAAAAGGTTATCTCGAAGAGATCGCTCATTCGCGATAAGACTGCATGTTGTTTACTCCTACTCGTAATAATATTTTACATATTGTATTCTGTATTTATCGATATACATATGTATAATAATCGGAAGTCGATAAACGAGAAGTCCAGCTCAAAAATGCTACGAGAATTCCGGGCTCTGGATATTATTTATCACGTTTTGGAAAATCGACCTGTATTGTTCATAAAATTAAAATATTATATGGATTTGTAAATGATAAATGTTACATTTACAAATGTAGTGCATAATTGTTTTTCATCCTCTTCTCGGAAACATTCGTACATATTTGTCATGCTACTTCAGTCAACCTCAGTACTTTTTGTACCGAGACTGACTGAAATAGCAAGACACGTTCGTACGTCTCCGTGAAAAGACGATGGAAAACCATTATGCACTAAATCTGTACACTCGTTCTTTTAATCCAGATACTAAACTTTCAGCTGTATTGGCCCATTAACAGACCAAGCTAAGTTGGCATCGGGTTTGATAGCTCAGACTGTGCAAATGTGATGAATTTTATGATGTAGAATCTACATTGTAGATCTACATCGTATATTTTGATGGCCCGTGGCCATAGACTAGGAATCCTCTTGACGGAGTTTAGAGCAATTATTTCATGAAACCGATGCTGCCAAAAATACTGGGGTGCGGGGAACGAGGTCAGCGAGTCCCGCGCCGTGATTGATCCGTTCAAAGACACGGACGTCACAGAAAGACACTGACTCGAAAATGGAGTAAAACTACCGTATATTTGTGGCAAGGGGGTAGCGCTACTATGCTCAGTCTGGAGGATGTCTTGTCTGTGCCCGTGGCTCAGCAATATGCATATATATTTTTTTAATTACTATGTTTTTTTGTTTTTTTTTTCCACAATCTATACAACATTACCATACCTCGCAACCGAGCTAGCAAATCTGTAGCAGTTGTACGTCAGGGTTATCACTACTACGCATAAACTAAAGTACGAAATAGTTATTTTCGATACAAGTGCGAAAAAGAGGAAATTCGAAACGAGTGGCGATAAATTAAAACACGACCGAAGGGAGTGTTTTAAATCGACACGAGTTGCGAATTACCTATTCGCACGTGTATCGAACAACGTTTTACAGTACATATGGCACTTTAAAGTTTCGACATACGCACGAAAAGTGCTATTTTACGCACTAGTGCGGAAAAGTAGCCCCATATGTACTGTAAAATATTTTACAGTACATATGGGGCTACTTTTTCGCACTAGTGCGTAAAATAGCACTTTTCGTGCGGATGTCGAAACTTGTGCCATATGTACTGTAAAACGTTGTTCGATACATGTGCGAATAGGTAATTCGCAACTTGTGTCGATTTAAAACACTCCCTTCGGTCGTGTTTTAATTTATCGCCACTCGTTTCGAATTTCCTCTTTTTCGCACTTGTATCGAAAATAACTATTCTTTGTTTTCAAACACACCAATATTTTCAAGCAATGAAAATTCCATGTTAATATTTGAAAGAAATGCGAAAAAAACGTGATTTTATAAACAAAATAACAGATACATTGAAGCGCATCTAATATTCATTGACCTGTTAATTTATATTATTTGACAGTAAATTAAACCGGATTATATCGGAAGAGGGTCAACCAGGTTCTCGATTAATTTTATTAATCTTCCATTCAATAAAGTTAAAGCAAAATGGTTCATCATAATCGCCAACCCTGACACAAAACTGTCATATGCTACGATTTTGCTAGCTCCGTTGCGGGGTATGAACATTACCCATCTATTTCAATTTATTAGGAAATTATACAAAATCATGCATTTAAGGGTTAAACGTCATAATTTCATAGAATTTTGACGTTTAAAACAACACTTGCACGGTCTCGGCTATCAACATCGCTGCCAACTTAGCTTGGTTTAACTCTACCCAATCATCCTGCTTTAGTAAGTACTAAACCTCGTAAGGCCCACTAGTACAAACAGTAGTGGACCTTATGCCTTTTGTAATAAGGTTTACGAACCGTCCGTTAACAGTGTGGGCGATGGTATTCATTACTTCAAATGCAATTTAAACCAATTTCAATGGAAACAGAGTTGCGTTTTTTTTGGTTTGGTTCGATTTCAAAACAAAAGAAATTCAACTATATTCCTTTCACTATTGATTTCAAATACACTTGCCGATTTTTGCATGGTGAGCTTTAGGAGATCGGTTGGAAAAGTTAGGGCAATCTGTCATTTTATAGTATTTTTCAAACAGCTTCGATACGATGACAGATGTCAACTCCATACAATTTATAGCCTTATAACGCAAAATCTCGCATAATAGTACCTGTTGAGATGACATCTGTCACCGTACCAAAGTTGTTTGAAAAGTACTATAGTATCTCGGATATAAAAACGAGGATTTTCAAATTAATTATATGACGTCTTACATTATTGTCATGTGTAAAATCGAATCTTGGAATAATAAAAAATACTTATGATTAAAAATAATCCAATCATAATTCTCATAATGTCAATACATAAACTTAAACGAGCGGATTCAGTTTTGTCTCTTTTCAACTCATGAAATGAATCAAGCGTCAGAAAGAAACAAACGCGGTCGTCGTGAACTTTTTTTATTGCAACAACAGATGTCAACACTGTCAATATTGTGGTCAAAGTGGCCAATCGTGTCGGCGCGGCTTAAGATTTTGGCGGGAATGTTTTATAAACAAACTATGTGCATCCCTCTTTTTGAGGTTATAATACTAACGTAAGAAAAAGACAGTATGATTCTCTCTGCCTATTCTCCACTGACGATTCTCGCTAAACTATAAACTATCCATTTTACTTCGTTTTTAGTATTATAAAGAACTCCATAGAAGGAAATGTATATATTCAGCCGGCGTAAGATTTGTAGGTACCTACTGAACTGTCAAAATTCAATAAAATGTTATATGTAAAAGAATTTTGACAGTTCACGCCAAAATTGATGCTAATTATCGCGTTGGTTAAGAAACCTAACATAAAACATGATGATTATTATCAAGCACTTAATATTGTGGCATAGTAATAAAATAAAACCGATAACTTAATCTTGTGGCATAGTAATAAAATAAAACCGATATTACCGCATAAAGCGCCCAATAAAAAAATCATTTAAAAAATAAAATTCATGAACGAATACCATTATGCTTACTTCTGTTCTGTCGAGTTCTTTCCACCTATTAATATAACGCACAAAAAACATCCTAGCATGCATTGGTTGGATTCAAAACATCCACTTCCCAAAATACTTACTTATTTCAATCCTAAATGTCAAACCGTATCCCAATTTATTATTAGCACTTCGGGTAAGGTCAGAACCCAGAGGGCATTTGTTTCAGTAATCATTTCAGAGTAGCCTACCCGATTAAAAATGGAACTAAAGCTAAAATTAGGATGAAAGGGGAACACCGCGCGAAATCACCTTCGCGTTTTCATACAAACGTAGTCCTCATTTTCCTCTCTGGACATTATTGAAATTGAAAATATTTTGACACAATTTGATGTAAGTATGTATATAATTATATAAACCACTGCCAATAAAAATTTAAAAAATCAATAATCGTTTGATTTTTATACTTCTTAATTATTATAAGATAGACGCATTTAAAAAATTGTATGGAATTTTTCACTCCTAATTCTTATAATAATCAAACAATCCAAAAAAGTCAAACGAAGGGGCATAGCTTTGGCTAATATACATCAAATTATGTCAATATATTGTCCATGAAGCGGTCAACCCCTTTGCTCTTCATTTGTAAGTATCTCTGTTTGGACCTATGGTTGACTGGCAGAGAATGTTATTTGGCAATTGGTCCGCACTTAGAACATAGTTGTATTTTTTGCAATAGGTAATTCTCTGCCAATGACCTTTTACATTTACAAGAGTGCTTGATAACCTAAAATTAGGATGTTTTAAAATCATTCCCGCCAAACCGCCGCCTTAACATAAAATAACTCACACATACATTACTCAAACTTTGGTGTTCGGAATGTCGATGGCAGTGTTGTTTAAGACACGCGTTCACTTTGACCACAATCTGATCATGCCACTAGGGTACACTTAGATACTAACTTAGCACTATAACCACTTAGATGAGAACTGTTTTCCATCTTATAACCTCTAGAAAGTGGTGAACTGTTAGGCCTCCGGGGCAACTGAGATGAGGTGTGAGTCACCGGGCCCCGGAGACGGAGAGGTTGGTGCTAGCAGCGCTGGACGATGTAGTCGCTGTAGGAGGCAGATATCTCCTCGGATTGGTAGCGGGTCAGCTTGATGCTGCGTCTCATGTCGCCGGTGATGGCTGCCTTGTAGCCACCTTTGCGGAGCAACGAGTCGATTGTTTGGATTTGGTCCCAACCTGGAATTAATATAATCCAGCTTGTAATACAAAACATTACACGAGTTGTGAATTACCTATTCGCACATGTATCATAAAACGTTTTACAGTACATATGGCACTTTAAATTTTTGACATAGTTGCATAATGTGCTAATTATCGCACTAGTGCGGTAAAGTTGCCCTGTATGTAAAAATGACTGTGCTGTAAGCTGTAAAAAGTGTAAATTACGGCATGCTTCATAAGCCCACAATCTTGCAAGACTGAAACCGCAAGAAATTAGACTGAAACTCCTAATTAGCCACTGACCTTGCTCAGTAGCAACTTGTGGTAAATAAGTAGCGGTCCGCTTCGACCCCCGTTCGCTGATGAACTCGATCCTGATGCCATGCTTCCCAAGCTTCCAGTCCAGGTAATGCTCGGCTTCCTCAAAGTGCTGCAGGATGGACACGGATACCGTGAGGCGGGGGACCTCCTCGCGAGTGATGGGCGTGAAGCGAGAGTCCTTGAGGGCGCTGGTTATCGCGTACTCGCGGAGGCCTAGAAGAGATGAGGGTTAGTAATGTGCACACATCAATATTCATGGAGGTCAAAAATAATTAACTGCTCAATTAACAGGGATCTTAAATTAGGGAAGGAAGAGTTTTTTAGAAGGGTGTCAGGTGTCAGTTCCATCCGTGTTAAAACTACATAACACAAAGTTTTAAGGTATATTTTTTTATAATAGGTGTGCTGTTTAAGGTATTTATCTATGGGCCACTATGGTTAAAAATAACGAACTTCTCAACTAACAGGTATCTTAAATTAAGAAAGGAAGAGTTTTTTAGAAGGGTTTCAAGTTCCAGCGGATCCGTGTTATGTAGTTTTTAGTTTTAAGGTATATTTTTTATGTGTGCTGTTTAAGGTATTTATCTATGGGCTACTAGTTTTTGCTGACTCAGTAGTGCTATAATGGGAAGGGCGGGGTTAATTAATGTATAATACCACTAGCTCCCGCTCTCGACTTCGTCCGCGTAAAAGTCGTTAAGAACTTTCTGCTCCATTTTACCAAAACACATATCCATTCAGGAAAATGGGGACTATGTTTATATGGAGAACCGGTTGTCCCTCTTCCTCTTATTAATATGTAGTATGTACTGTTTTTATTGATTGAGTCTTTGTTTGGCAGTCATTGTTAAGCAGAAAATAATAATGAGCTGAGTGTCAAGGGATCATAAATATTTAGTGCTCATTATCATGTAAATTGCTTAAAATTACTGCAAGTAATACTTTATTTGTAACAGTTTTGTAACTTTTATGTCTTGTAGAGGAATGATAATTGAAGGAATAAATGAGTCAGAATAATGAATAATCTAGAGGTGATTTTAAAAATGTACTTTTAATGGCTTTACAGATTACATCATTGAGATTAATTACTCCTCTCAAGGTCTGCTAAGTAATGATGTTTATGTTTATCATAGTCAATTGATTTTTGGATAGGTTATCACCCGAAACTATTTTTCAAATTAGTAAAATGAACTTAAATAAAACTGTATATTGCTTAAGCTATACTTATAATGTATTTATCATCATAAGCCCTTATGATATAAAAATATTGTATTTTATTACCAAATCATTTATTTACCAGAATGCAAATGCATGGCATTGAATGTCCCAATGCAGCCCCGCAGCCGGTGCTCCTTCCCGATCTTCCAGGTAACAAACAAAGGGCTGGAAGAACATCTCTCGTTTAAAGTCCACTATATACATATCCAATACCTATATTACGACAAAGAGTGCATTTATTATAAAGTGAAAGTTGCTATAAAGAAGACAAGCATTGATAAACAACAACACCCACACATTTACGTTGACAAAAACGCATTTTGGGCGTAAATTGGTCAACCTACTAATTGCCCAACCGACGAACAAAGCAGCTTCTTTGTAAGCAAACAAAGAATGCCTAAGCGAAATCCAACCCCCTAGAGATTAACTCATAAATAGTTTCACTAGAGTATAAATATATTGGCACTTACTAGGCATCGTTGGTAAAATTTGGCGTTTGTGGAGGGTCCATACTATGCAGCTGACTATACAAAACATCGAAACAAAAGTAACACATATCAGGAATAGCCACTGATTCTTGGTACCCATTTAAAGGTCGATCTATACCATTATACGAATTGTTCATCTTCTGCTTCTTAGTACCACAACACGCCGAAGACATGTTTAATGATTTTGCTTTAATAATTATTAAACTAAACAATTCAATCACGAAAAACTCGCGAATGAAACAATATTAAAGGTTCTTGAACCAATTTTTTGGATTGATGTTAACCACAGAGTAGATAGACATGCACTAGACAGACGTAATCTAGACAGGTGATTCTTCTATGGCAACCCTAAATTAATCCTTCGCCGACAAAGTTCGCCGACAATTTATTAGGCTTTTATCACACGCGTATACAAAGATGCTTTTCAAACGGTTCTTTTTAAAAAATATCGTATCTGTGGTAAAGGCGATTAAAAACACAACATTTACGAATTCGTAAGTCTATGGCACGATGGCTGTCAATTGAGTTATATTTTATTACTAGAAAAATAAGAAAATAATGAATTCTGTGCACATTAAAATAATATTTTCGTGAATAATGTACATTTTATACAATTTTAATCTAGATATAAGTGATGAAATCGTATACCACTAGTGGAAGCCACATAGCGATGTTTAGTATAAAAACTAACTGAGTTTCGACGATGGCGTCTGACGGAGAAATTTCCTGTACGAATGATCCCAATTTCGCCGTAATCTACTCGTTTTTGAAGGTTTTCGGGAAATTGTACGGGCTAGAAATACCGTCAATAGCAAAATTACAGCAGCTCGTAGAGAATACGGAGGAAGGTAAGGTATTACGAGAATTGTGATGTGTTGTGTTATAAACAAACAGTGTTGAGAGTGTTGTTTGTGCAGTTCCGGAGCCGCTGAAGGAGCTGCACCTGCGGCTGCTGCGGCGCGCGCAGAAGTCCGTGCAGAGCAACCGCTGGGAGCGCTGCCTCATCAAGTTCTGCCACCAGCAGGGCCACCACCAGGAGGCGTGGGAGATCGAGCGCTTCTCCTACAAGAAGGCCAGCACAGAGGTCAAACTAAAGACCCTCAAGGTACGAACAACACTTTTTACGACATTTTGCGACCCACACTATTGAATTAGAAAGTGGCTTGATGGAAGCATTACAGTTAGTTTCTATTGTATACAGAATGTATTGATCTGACATAAAAACAACTATGTAAGTGTCATTACATTGTTAATGTAATTGAGTTCTTTAGTGTTGAAGCAGGGTAGGTGAATTTAGTAGTTTGTACTGAACTTAATTAGTCACTGTCTATCTCTGATCACTTTAATGTCACTGTAAACTTATGCATTTGATCATCTTAATTTCTAAACAGCATTTTTAAGTTCATCAACTTGATTTAATGTTCTAATTAATATTAAAATTGAAGCTTATACCTGAAAAAACTTACTTAAAGCAGACAATCTCCTAAAAGTCAGACTAAATCAAAATTATGGCATGTAACCTGCCCAAATATTGGGTGTCTCTTAAATTATACCACCATCGAAACTATATGTTTCATATATAAATGTAACTTAGCAATGTTATGATTAATCTAAAATAAAATGGATTTGTTTTATTGCTACCTAAATATTTTATAAAATGGTATCAACATTTAAGATTACTTTTTGTCACTATTAAAATACTTGTGTTGCCTTAGTTGCCTAACCTTGCTTTGTTTCTTGTATTATTTTTTTCTGTTTGTATTTATAATAAGGCATTGTCAGTAAACGCTTACCTTAATAATTATGTGCTTCCAGTACATTCATATCAATAATATTCTTTAAAATATAACAATCTAACATTATTATTATAATGTAAGTTATTCATTTTCAGATACTTCTTGAGTACCAATTCACATGCCACGCAAAGTTCAAGGCAGCGGTCAATGCCCTGTCATGTAAGGAGCTCCGGTTGGACCCCATCGGACGGGACAAGCAGGGCTGCGTGTACTGGCTTCAGGTGGATGATGAGGCTAACCTCTGTCTGTATCGGGAGGACCAGGATGAGGAGACTTGGCAGTTAATAGCGAGGTACTGTATATGACAGGCAGAGGAACACAGAAATTCATAAACTTGACCAATCAGTGTTGGTAAACCTTTTCATGTTATAATAAGACTATGAAGCCGATGGTTCTATGGAGTATGTTTATAAAAATATTTCTATATTTATAGGAATTTAACTGGTTTAATATAAATTACAGTTATATCCTAAAAACCTTTCAATTTGTAAACACAAAAAAAAACTGTTAAGTGTTTTATGGATGAGTGAATCTGTCATCCCTTTTATTAATAAGTTATTTGTTTGCAGAAATCGAGAAGAGCTAGTCAAAGTAATAGGACAGTTGAAAAATGGAGAGGAAATTTGTCCGTCAACTGTGTCCAACAGCAATGAGGACTCCAACAGTACTGAAATACCTGCAATTGAGCCAACTGAGGTATTATTTCGTTGTTCAACTTACTGAACAAATGAAAACTATTTTGATTTGTGTTCTTTAAGTACACTACTATAATAAATTATAAACTGAAATACATGTTATATTTGTGGAAGGTTTTTTTTTTGTGATAATTAATTTGTCTTTAAGCATAGTTGGAAGGGGTGTTTGATAAAAAATAATTTAATTAGATAGCTTTTTTCCATAATGGTGATAGTGGCTTAAACTTTAACCACATAATTATGATCTGTATCTATATGTTTAAATAAACAGATATTTATTACTTATTAAATACTACAACCTAAGACTGCAATTTTAAAAAGCTTTGTCTTTCAACTACTAATACTTTTGCTACTTTTTTTAATGTTTTCAGGAAACCAACACACAACCCGAAGAAGAAAACGAGGAATTCCTAAGCCCAGAGTCAGAGTCGGAACATGATGATGATGAATCTAAAGCTGATAAGAAACCCCCTCCCACAAGAGCTGATGATAGTAATAACAAAGAAGAAAAAACAGTAGATAACAAACCTGTAGAAGAAAGTGAAAAAACTGAGGATTCTAGAACAGAAGAACAAAAAGTAGAAGATGTGAAGGTAAAAGAACCTCCTACAGATGAACCTCCTAAAGATATAGAAGAGAAAAGTGAAAAACCATCAGCGCAAATATCAGAAAAGGCTGAAGATTCAGAAAATGAACAATTGGAAGAAAAGAACGACAAAAACGAAGAACAAGTAGAATCTGATGTTGCTGAAAAACTTCAAATCGGTACAGACAGCAAAAAATCTCCAGAACGTGAAAAGACGCCTGAGAATCCTCCAAGTGAGGAAACCGAAATAAAGGAGAATGATGAAGTGAGTGAGGCAATAGAAGAGCCGGTCATGGTTGTCACAGGGGAAGGCAGCGGGGCCGATTGTGAGAGCTCATACTTCATAGGTGAAGAAATATCCGAACCCATCATGTATTTTTATGGAGAAGGTTGTGGTTATGATAATGATACCGGAAACCCTGAAGTATTAGAAGAAGCCAACACAGCGCAGCATAACTCAGACGAGGAGAATGACAATGAAGAATGTGTCAACGGTGAACATTCTAACTCTAACGATATCTCTAACTCTAGTAAAAGTAAATTAGTTAAAAGTGTTAAGTTAAAAAGTGGTCATCCTACTGTAAATAAACGATCTTTGAAGAAGCAATCTAATGATAATTCCGAAGTTCTGAAACCAGATTCTAAGAAACATTGTATTAGAAAGCTTAACAGGTCGGACAGTGTGAAATCAAATTCAAGCAATAATGACAATGACTTGAAGAGGGAAAGCAGCGTGAATGACAAAACCACAGATAGTGAAAGTCCGAACAAAAATAATGTGAAAAAAACTAGAGGTAAGGTAAAGAAGAAACCTGAAGTAGCGAGGAAATTAAAGTTAAATCAGAAGAAAGAGTCTACATCGGACGCTGACAATTGTAATGATAGTAAAGCCAGTATTATAGAAAAGAGGAAAAACAGTGTGTCTTCAGATCAAGACGGAGTTGATCATGCGGAACAGGAAAAGGAAGGAAGCCCGGAACACGAGGCTAAGCCTGACGACGATCTACCTCCAAAAAAATTACGCTTAGAACCTAGTAAGGACATTGAAGTATCACATTCCAAAGATACTCTAGAGTCTCTAGACAATGTAAATAAAGACGAAGCTAAAAGCGAAAACAATGAAAATAACGACAATCTTAACAAAGACCATGTAGATAAAGATCCTATAGCCATGAGAAAGAAAATTAAAGCTAACAAAGGGAAGTTTAAAAGAAAAAAGATATTACAGAATAAGGTAGATAATAGTGATGTAGAAAAGAGTAATGGTAAGGAGAAGAGTAAGTGTAAGCCTCTGAAGAGGTCGCTGTTGGACGCGACGCAAAGTGACAGGAACAAATCTGAATCTCAAAGTGAAAGTGAGGACGATATGCCCATCACAAGCGGCAAGAGGTTGAAAATTAAACCCAAGAAAATTATAACAACATCCAGGTAACATTTCTGTTTATTTTTATCACTTGAAATGGTTTTTAAAATTAGTTTTGAATAGCATATTATATTTATATTTTGTTTTATAGAAAAAAGGTTGAAGCCAAGCTGCTCGAGAAGAAATCTAGTGACGATTCCGAAGAAGAAACTTTGTACAGTATAGGTAAAATACAATTTGAACATAACTTTCTTATTATTAAAACTATGACTTTCTTAGTTTTTTTACTTTATATTTTCTTTTGTTAGTTTAAATCTTGCACGGACGAAACTAGTTCATTCCGATTCTAGCATACCTATTAAATTTGAGTGGCAATGCAATGTCAAACGATAATTATCTTGCCATTTTTGTATAGATTTTTTGCCTTCAATAAATTGCTTGCATCATCAAATTTCAGCGGGCAAAAAGACCGGCAAGAAAGTCCTAAAAAAGAAGCCAAAAGGCAAGGAGAAGGCCAAAGTAAAGGAGGCTGCGGACGATTCGGATGCGACGCCCGTCCGGCAGTCGCGCCGGATCGCGCAGCAGAAGATCAGAGAGGAGGCCGACAGGAGGCATCAGGAGGAAGTTGCGCTTCGGGAGATGAAGATGAGCCATAAGAAAAAGGTAAGACTTTTAACACAGTACAAGAACAGTAGTGAATCTTCATAGAAATGTGCCGCTGCCGGCTTGAATGTGTGCGTGCGCGCCGGGCGCCGTGTACGCACGCGCTGCCACGCACACATTCGCATAATATACGGGGGAATACGGTGGCGGCAGTGTGGGCCGTACCGCGACTGTGATCGCGCGCATTCGAGTACGCTCGCATTTGCCTGCTCTTACCGGCCTTAATTTATACCTCATTTATGAATTGATAGAACATTTCATTATATTATATAAATAGAAACACGCAAATAATATTTAACTAAAAATAAAAGTGACAACCCTAAGCGCCAACGCAAGAGTAGGTAAATAACTTGCCGAGCGGCCTTAGATTCACAACTGTTCTTATTGTACTGTGCTTTTAATTTGTGTTTAAATATGAATGCCAGAGTAAAGCTTCGTTTTTAAGCACCAACAGTGCGTGAGTAGCGTTCACGATAGCCGCGCGTCGCGTACGGCTGCACGCCGCGTCGCCCGCGATGAGATAACCGGTTAGGGCCACTTGCACCATTCATTAACCTGGAGTTAACCGGTTAAACCTGGAGTTAACATGGTTACCAGTACAATATGACACTGGGTTAACAGTTTAACACCGGGTTATTGAATGGTGCAAGTGGGCCTTAGGGGAGGTCTTGCGCTGTCGGGGCGTTCTTAGCTTAATGTTAGTATGTCTCACGACAGTTTTAATTCGGTCAAGTGGTATTTTTTCATATTTGATATTTTTTAGGGTTCCGTACCCAAAGGGTAAAAACGGGACCCTATTACTAAGACACCGCTGTCCGTCCGTCCGTCTGTCACCAGGCTGTATCTCACGAACCGTGATAGCTAGACAGTTGAAATTTTCACAGATGTATTTCTGTTGCTGCTATAACAAATACTGTCTGTTCTCTCCGCAACCCTTTTCCTGCTCCACATTAACGACATGCTGCAACCCAGCATTGTAGGTTATGCAGACGACAGTACGGTTGTTGAGAGATATTTGGCTAGTTCAGGGGACAGCAGGGACAAGATACGTTCACAGAGAGAGGCCATGGTTGAGCGGATGAACCTGACCCTTAGTCTCGTTTCCCAGTGGGACGACGACAATCTGGTCGCGTTCAATGCCTCAAAAACGCAGGCGTGTCTGTTTTCCGCAAAACGGAGTCCATTCGAACTGACTCCTTCTTTCCGAGGTGCATCTGTACCTATTACTGACAGCCTGGAACTCCTCGGCGTGGAGTTGAGTTCAGTCCTCAACTTCGGCACCTTCATTGAATCTAAAGCACAGACTGCGGCCAGAAAGCTGGTCGTCCTAAATAAGGTGAAGCGATACTTCACACCTGGACAGCTTCTAACACTTTATAAAGCTCAAGTCCGATCGTGTATGGAGTATTGCAGCCACCTGTGGGACGGCTCAGCTAAATACCAACTCGCCGCTTTAGACTCAGTGGAGCGCAGAGCCAGGAGGATGATTGGTGACAAGAAGCTAACGGGTAAGCTTCAGGCTTTGGCCCATCGGCGGAAAGTCGCCAGTCTGTCGGTGTTCTACAGATTGCACTTCGGGGAGTGTGCTCAAGAGCTACACGAGCTTATTCCACCGTCCCCATTCTACCATCGGACTTTTAGACGCACGGCCGGTTTCCATCCTTACTTGGTAGGTATTCCACGAATCCGCACGAAGCGCTTTGCTTCCTCTTTCCTTATGCGCACTGCCAAGGAATGGAATTCCTTGCCGGCGTCTATATTTCCGAGCTCATATAACCCGGCAACCTTCAAATCAAGGGTGAACAGGCACCTTCTGGGCAGACTCGCTCCATCGTAGGCCACGTCTTCGCCCCGGCTAGTCTGTGGCCATGAGTAAGCCCATTTTTAATAAAAAAAAATACTAAAAACAATAAAATAAAAATTTAAGTGAAGCAACGTCGGGCGGGGTCAGTATTTTGCTTGTTTTGCTCTATTTTTTGTTGATGGTGCTCCGTGCGCGAATCCGACTCGCACTTGGCCGGTTTTTTTTAGTAATTCATGATCATGATGTATTTGGGTGGATCAACTATTTCTTGTTGTTATTCTGTCCGGTCAGCCAAGAGACAATAGTAGCGTAGTTTGTTAGAAGACATTGTCCACCACCTTCTGACACGCTTGGAAGACGAAACTCTATGGAAAGGGTTTATTTCACAAAAAAGCGTATTTGGAGAATTTAAATGCCTAAAAATCAGAAGACCCAGGGGAACGTAACCATGGCCACGAGGGTATCATCTTGGGTCGTCTCATTCGTTTTTCGTCACGTTCTTAAATTAGTCCTATTCTGCTTTCGTCACTCATTCTACATTCGTCATAATCGTCGGTGGCTTTCAATGTAGAATGAGTGACGAAAGCAGAATAGGACTAATTTAAGAATTTGACGAAAAACGAATGAGACGACCCAAGATGATACCCTCGTGGCCATGGTTACGTTCCCCTGGGTCACTGTTTAAATCCTGATTTTTAGGCATTTAAATTCTCCAAACACCAATAACCCAAGATGATACTGCCACGAGTGATAATCAATAAGTTGATTCACCCATTTGTATGTTTGTATGGCAGGACGTGGACGAGGAGGAGTGGCGCTTGTCAGGCAGCAGCTCGGGCTCGCCGGTGCGGCGCGCGCGGCCGGCGGCGGCGGGCTGGCGCGCGCAGGACTCCAGCGACCCGGACTCCGAGTCCGAGCGAGACGACCTGTCCGACCGACCCGAGCCCGACCGTGAGTTAGCCGACATACTTTATCTCTACTCCTCGACTTTAATGGTTGCATTAATTATTCGTATAGGAACCAAACTAGTCGCAAACTTCACTTGGGCTCCCGACTCAACTATGACTTTCAAAACGCTTTAGGCAACTGTAATGAATTCGATAAATAACGCGTCGCCAAACGATAGAACAAAAGACATCAACGCGCTAGTATTTATCTATTGAAATAATTACCTAATTTTGTTTAATTATTCATGCTTTATAGTAAAAAAGTGTTGTAGTAGTGATATAATCAAACTTTTCAATCTCGTACCTTACTTAGACCACTCAGCAAGCTTCGTGGCCTAAACACGGTACTCGAATGAAAAGCTCTCTCACTAGTTTTCATAAGAAGTCATCGAAAACGGGTTAACTAATTTTGAAAATATAAGAGCAGCTTAAATTACGAGAATAATAAGTTACAGTTTGGCAAGTAATTTCCGTCAGTAGAAAAAGGCGGCAAATTTTAAAAATGTAAGCACGATGGATTGCTCTTCCATACAAAGTTTGAATTTCGCGCCTTTTTCTACTGACTAACTGGGTTTGCCAGAGTATAAATAAAAACTTAAAAAAAAAAATTTTCTAAGAGATTCGGTCTTTTTATTTAGAGATAAAGGTTTTGTGCAAGCAACTTGAAAACGTCCATATGCGACGGTGATCGCATACCATCAGGCGGGCCATACGTTTGCTTGCCCCCATATTAAACAATCAATTTACGCGATAATCTATTGCCTTTTATAAATTTACAGTCGAATTCGGCAAATCAGACCATGAGTTCTCTCCAGAGTCCGACCTTGAGACTGGGGAGCCGAGCGAGCCCCTGAAAAGGGCCAGAACGTTGCAGGAAGGTGAGTTCGCTTCGGGTGGAAGGTTGCACGAGAATACAAGAGTTTGTGAAAAAACAAATAAATATTCGTCAAGAAAATGCTGCATGGTTTTTTGCGCTCATTTCTGGGCACCAATGTTTTCAGGGCTGCATGTTTTTCTTGTTATTTTTTGTCGCAAATTTTAAAAATGCACTGTAAATGTAACAAATCGTCAGACGCAAGCAAAACTCACTAATTACTAAAAAAATATTTAAACAAAAATCAACCCTCTTGCAGTACTAATATGGTTCACTATGGCTATGAACGTTTGGTGGTAATTAGTGAAGTTTGCTTGTCACCTGAGAGAAATGTACCATCTTAGGCCGATTTTTATTTCTATAAAGTTTCCCATTACTTATAAATAAATAAATAATAAATAAATAAATATTAATGGACATTTTTACACAAATCACAACATTACATACACATTTTTTACTTATACAATACAAGTCCAATTTCCCTGTCAACAAAAACGTGTGGAATTATAGAAACTGAACTGAATTTTCTAAATTACGCACGTTTTATGTGTCCCAAATTGGGATTTCCTATTTATTCCACTGAGAATTAGGAGCTCATCAAAGCAGCCAAATTTTATCCAAATGTTACGAAAAAAAATCGACAGCATAATAAAATTAATAAAAACCGGCCCATATAAGATTAATATTAAAGTTGACTATCCTTTTATTAATTTAAGAATAGGCTATGTTATTTTGTAGGTCAAATAAATCATAATCAGCATGTGTTTTTTTTATTTTCGTTATAGTGATTTCGAAAATACAAAAAAACTGCTTGTTTTATTATGTCATTTCATTTGTAAGGTTTGTAAGTCATTTAACTCGTTGAGTGGTTACTAAGACTCGGTAAAAATAAACAAAGTCTGCGACGATTTTGGTAGCACACGCAGTGCAAGTGTTAAAAAAGCCTCAAACTTCTATGAAATTTTGACGTAAGTAGGTATAAATAACACTTGCACTGCGTGTGCTATTAAAATCGTTGCAGACTTTTCTTGGTCTAACTCTATTAAATTATGCTTTTGCTAAATAATATCTTAATAAATAATAATATAAGTTACTTCGCATGTGTTATTATTCATGCATGAACTAGTAATATAAATGCACAAGCAATGAGTTAGATAAAGTTTTATTTGCTTCTTTTAGCGAAATGAAAATGCAACTCGAAGAACCTTTTTAAGAAAAACCATAAAGTACTTTTCAATAAAAGAACCTTTTTTATTTTTATACTTAACTATAAGTATAAAGCCCCTTATTCACGGTCCATCATGATTAACTGGTTGAACATGGTCGATACCTATTATTACAAGCATTTTAGTGTTGAGCCGTGAATCTTGCGCGTATCCTATTATCAACACCCTGCCAACGACACTTTCAACCTGATTGTAAGGCAAGTGGTAACTTTTCATACATACAAAAAATCCACGACTAATATTTTTCAGTGCTAATTAACAGGTAGTTATATCATCGATTATTTTGATGGAGTTCATTCAATCACATAGAAACATAAACATAACAAACAATGTCTCCTCAAATACATGTCACACATGATGGATCGTGAATAGGAACTTATAACAAGAGGCTGATATAATTAAAAAAAAAATCTGTCAAAGTGGCGTCCTTTCGCAATGTTTACGAAAACCCCTAAACATATTATCGTGAAACATGACTGAAAATTCCGTGCCACTGCCGTATATAGTGCGTTTGGTAAGTCCATTGACTGTCTAGGAGCGGACAATGGGTTCTGCAAGCACTGCGGCAGCGGCGAGCAGCCGGAGTGGATACTGTTGTGTGACCAGTGCGACGCCGGGTACCACGCGTCGTGTCTCAAGCCCATGCTGTTCCTGGTGCCGGAGGGCGATTGGTTCTGCCCACCGTGCAATCATGTAAGTACATTGTAGACTAAACCCGTCGCGATATCGCGTCGGCAGAAAAAATGTCTGCCTTCCACCCCGGTATCGCACACGCGATTTCATCGTCAAGATTTTTTTGTACTAGATTGCGCAATTTAGATGTCAATTATGAACCTTATCTTTTTTAAATAAAATGTTTTTATTTGAAATGACCGCGAGTCATAAATTTAATAGGTACATAAATATCTCGTTCAGGATAAAATTAAAATCATGTTTTTTCGTAATCTACTTAAATCAGTTGGCAGAATGAGCATAATTCCTTCCTTCGCAACTTTTCCAATGAGAAAAATAAGCTGATATTGTCTATGCCTTTAAAAAACTAAAAGCGCGGGTAGGTGATAGCGTCGTATTTAGTTTTCACGCTTGTGGGGTGGCTAGATTTTCTTACTACTAGGTAATGTAAATAATTACTCATTAATATGTTTATTGTAGGAGATTAACGAATATTTTGCGAGATACATAGGATTTTCATGGAATTCTTGGAAAGAAAACTCTTGTGTGCTGACTTACGATTGCATGATTGTTTACACAAGTATCATATTTCAATCAATGGTTGAATTTATCTATGTACTAATGGACTTTTAATCACAATAGAAGATTTTTTCGTTTCACAATGAAAGTACGCAAAACATGTTTTTGTGGCTTTATTCACGACGAACTGGAGGAAGAGGTATACAGGTTTTAACATATAATTTGTGTTTTTTTATGTATTTTTATTTCAGTTTTTGCAATACTTATTACTCAATGCTCAATTTATTATAGGCACTAGCATTTATTTTATATAATAATACAGTAAGTATCAAAACGAAAGGCTAAGAAAGAGACCCGTTAATGTTTAGGTCATACTGAGCAACTTTTACTATGGGACCAACCCCGAAAACGCGGAAATATAATTGGATGTTTCATACATTTTGCTGGTCTGATGTTGAAATTTCCTATGGGAGAGGGGAGAGTCAATTTTTGGGTCTCTTTCTTTGCCTTTCGTTCTGATACATATAATAGGTTTAAATTAGTGGTACAGGCACATTTGCTTTATGATGACAATAAACACTACTAATTGCCAAAACTCAGGCGAAATTTAATTTTATGCAAATGCCATGACGAAATCACGGAAACTAGACTGCATTTGCAAGGGAGGACTCCAACCAAAACTTTAAAAGATTAAAGTTTGCTCGATAGAAAAAAAAATCACGAAAACATGTCTAATTTTAATTTTATTTCAGTTGTATGTCATTACCCTGGATTTTAGGTAATTTTAAAATAGTTTATAGCTGCGGGATCTGAAGAGCAAAATTTAAAATAGAAGTAGGTATATTTTCACCTTTTTGAGGTAAAACGTTAAAACCTGCGCGAAGGTCATATGAAGCCTATGGTCCCGGGTTCGAATCCCAGTTAGGGCATACATTTGTGTGATGAACACATATATTTGTTCCTGAGTTATGGGTGTTTTCTATGTATACGGGAGGAGCAGGGTGTCATGAATTGACTAACTTTAAGTAATTGTAACATCTTATTATGTACGTAATTAATTAATTATGTTCATGACAATGAAATATGAAACTTTGTTTCAGGCTATGCTAATATCGTCTCTAGAGAGCGAGCTAGTGAAATACGACGAGCTGTTGGTGAGCGTCGAGGCCGAGCGGGCGCGGGTCAAGGAACAGGAACTGCTGAAGAAACCGCCGTCCGTCAAGAGCGAGAAGGGAGAAGGTATGGTTTAGAACGAGTAGTTAGTAGCAGGTAGTAAGAAGAGAGCGGCTATATACGAGCTGTTAGTGAGCGTCGAGGCCGAGCGGGCGCGGATCAAGGAACAGGAGCTGCTGAAGAAACCGCCGTCCGTCAAGAGCGAGAAGGGAGAAGGTATGGTTTAGAACGAGTAGTTAGTAGCAGGTAGTAAGAAGAGAGCGGCTATATACGAGCTGTTAGTGAGCGTCGAGGCCGAGCGGGCGCGGGTCAAGGAACAGGAGCTGCTGAAGAAACCGCCGTCCGTCAAGAGCGAGAAGGGAGAAGGTATGGTTTAGAACGAGTAGTCAGTAGCAGGTAGTAAGAAGAGAGCGGCTATATACGAGCTGTTAGTGAGCGTCGAGGCCGAGCGGGCGCGGGTCAAGGAACAGGAGCTGCTGAAGAAACCGCCGTCCGTCAAGAGCGAGAAGGGAGAAGGTATGGTTTAGAACGAGTAGTTAGTAGCAGGTAGTAAGAAGAGAGCGGCTATATACGAGCTGTTAGTGAGCGTCGAGGCCGAGCGGGCGCGGATCAAGGAACAGGAGCTGCTGAAGAAACCGCCGTCCGTCAAGAGCGAGAAGGGAGAAGGTATGGTTTAGAACGAGTAGTTAGTAGCAGGTAGTAAGAAGAGAGCGGCTATATACGAGCTGTTAGTGAGCGTCGAGGCCGAGCGGGCGCGGGTCAAGGAACAGGAGCTGCTGAAGAAACCGCCGTCCGTCAAGAGCGAGAAGGGAGAAGGTATGGTTTAGAACGAGTAGTCAGTAGCAGGTAGTAAGAAGAGAGCGGCTATATACGAGCTGTTAGTGAGCGTCGAGGCCGAGCGGGCGCAGGTCAAGGAACAGGAGCTGCTGAAGAAACCGCCGTCCGTCAAGAGCGAGAAGGGAGAAGGTATGGTTTAGAACGAGTAGTCAGTAGCAGGTAGTAAGAAGAGAGCGGCTATATACGAGCTGTTAGTGAGCGTCGAGGCCGAGCGGGCGCGGGTCAAGGAACAGGAGCTGCTGAAGAAACCGCCGTCCGTCAAGAGCGAGAAGGGAGAAGGTATGGTTTAGAACGAGTAGTTAGTAGCAGGTAGTAAGAAGAGAGCGGCTATATACGAGCTGTTAGTGAGCGTCGAGGCCGAGCGGGCGCGGGTCAAGGAACAGGAGCTGCTGAAGAAACCGCCGTCCGTCAAGAGCGAGAAGGGAGAAGGTATGGTTTAGAACGAGTAGTCAGTAGCAGGTAGTAAGAAGAGAGCGGCTATATACGAGCTGTTAGTGAGCGTCGAGGCCGAGCGGGCGCGGATCAAGGAACAGGAGCTGCTGAAGAAACCGCCGTCCGTCAAGAGCGAGAAGGGAGAAGGTATGGTTTAGAACGAGTAGTTAGTAGCAGGTAGTAAGAAGAGAGCGGCTATATACGAGCTGTTAGTGAGCGTCGAGGCCGAGCGGGCGCGGGTCAAGGAACAGGAGCTGCTGAAGAAACCGCCGTCCGTCAAGAGCGAGAAGGGAGAAGGTATGGTTTAGAACAAGTAGTCAGTAGCAGGTAGTAAGAAGAGAGCGGCTATATACGAGCTGTTAGTGAGCGTCGAGGCCGAGCGGGCGCAGGTCAAGGAACAGGAGCTGCTGAAGAAACCGCCGTCCGTCAAGAGCGAGAAGGGAGAAGGTATGGTTTAGAACGAGTAGTCAGTAGCAGGTAGTAAGAAGAGAGCGGCTATATACGAGCTGTTAGTGAGCGTCGAGGCCGAGCGGGCGCGGGTCAAGGAACAGGAGCTGCTGAAGAAACCGCCGTCCGTCAAGAGCGAGAAGGGAGAAGGTATGGTTTAGAACGAGTAGTCAGTAGCAGGTAGTAAGAAGAGAGCGGCTATATACGAGCTGTTAGTGAGCGTCGAGGCCGAGCGGGCGCGGGTCAAGGAACAGGAGCTGCTGAAGAAACCGCCGTCCGTCAAGAGCGTGAAGGGAGAAGGTATGGTTTAGTACCAGTAGTTAGTAGCAGGTAGTAAGAAGAGAGCGGCTATATACGAGCTGTTAGTGAGCGTCGAGGCCGAGCGGGCGCGGGTCAAGGAACAGGAGCTGCTGAAGAAACCGCCGTCCGTCAAGAGCGAGAAGGGAGAAGGTATGGTTTAGAACGAGTAGTCAGTAGCAGGTAGTAAGAAGAGAGCGGCTATATACGAGCTGTTAGTGAGCGTCGAGGCCGAGCGGGCGCGGGTCAAGGAACAGGAGCTGCTGAAGAAACCGCCGTCCGTCAAGAGCGAGAAGGGAGAAGGTATGGTTTAGAACGAGTAGTTAGTAGCAGGTAGTAAGAAGAGAGCGGCTATATACGAGCTGTTAGTGAGCGTCGAGGCCGAGCGGGCGCGGATCAAGGAACAGGAGCTGCTGAAGAAACCGCCGTCCGTCAAGAGCGAGAAGGGAGAAGGTATGGTTTAGAACGAGTAGTTAGTAGCAGGTAGTAAGAAGAGAGCGGCTATATACGAGCTGTTAGTGAGCGTCGAGGCCGAGCGGGCGCGGGTCAAGGAACAGGAGCTGCTGAAGAAACCGCCGTCCGTCAAGAGCGAGAAGGGAGAAGGTATGGTTTAGTACGAGTAGTTAGTAGCAGTAGAGTTGTTGAAATTCGTTTAACCTTATCTTACAACGCTATTATTTTGAAAAGAAAAAGCAATATTAAATTATATGAATGTTGTTTTAGAGTCAGACAGCGGAAGCGGCAGCGCGAGCGACTATTCATCATCATCATCGACGGGCGCCGTGTACAGGCTGCGCGCGCGCCGCCAGCTGCCGGTCAGCTATCGTGCGCAGGAGTACGACCGGCTCATCAGCTCCGCTATCAAGGTACCACTTAACATTCGTTATACCTTATTACCTTAATGGTGAGGGGTAGCGTTATCTAGGTCTTTCAAAACGAATACGAGTCTTCAACAACCATTTTTTTATTAAGTAAATATATTCGGAAATAATCGCTCCAAATGAAAAAAAATATGTGTAAAAAAAAATGAAATAGTCGTAAAACAAAAGCTTAATAAATACTTACAATGAAAACTATAGTGAACATGATCAGTTCAGCCGTTTTTGAGTTATTGCAAAAAGTCTTGTCTCAGTAAAAAAACGTACCTACAAAGTGCTGCGAAGGTATTACTCCCTTATGCTTGTAATGTATATGATACTTATAGTTTGTAGCTTTCTAATAGAGCCCGACGGCTAATCCTATTGTCTATTGTTAAGTAAAACCGCACGTGCTACTTACCTGCAAAAAAGGGTCTTAATTATTCTATTTGGCACCTGAGCGCGGGCTAGTCAAACACTCTAAAAACCAGTGTAGGTGCGCTCTCCGATAACGCGCCTTCGTTACGCATCTCGATGACACATTTTAGACTAGTTCTGTAGCGTTCGACTCGCCGGCACTCAGTAACCGAAGTACTGAAGTGCCGGCGAGTTGAACGGACCACACACATCCTAACAAAAGAACTTAAAGTGAACGAACGATTTTTTATGCAGGTGGTTGTGGCACGTGGCATGAGTGCTTTTACTTAACAATAGACAATAGGATTCGCCGTCGGGCTCTATTAGAAAGCTACAAACTATACTAATAGCCCCCGTTTAGCTTATTCTGACAGAATAGTAACCACGGAACCCAACACTGAGACATACTCTTGGCCGATTTTTATGTGTAACACAGTAGACGAATATGTAATATTTGCAGGAGGAATACGTGGAACCGACGACGAGTGCGGGCAACCAGGGGCGCGGCAAGGACATCTCGACCATCATAGAGGCCGCTGAGGAGGAGAAGCTGAAGGCCGAGCGAGAGGAGGCCATCGCATCGGTGAGGAAATAACCTAAACATGTATTTTAGTGTATACACGGTGTAACATGAGGAAACCGAATAATTTTAACAGCATATTCATGATCATATTTAGGTACAAAAATGTCCTAAAAACTTTTTTGAAATTCGTCTAGTTTCAGAGTTATTACCAATAAAATAAAATAAAACAAGTTTTTATTGTTACATTGTGCACAACGCCTTTTTAATGGCGATATTGCTACTAAATATCCTTATTGATAGATGTCAAAAAGTGACAAATAAAACTGTGCAAAAACTAGGTTTTGCGGAAAAAAAAGTAAAAATCCATTTAGTGACAAGTTTAACAATAACATTTACTTTTTATGGACAAATACATTCAAAAAATTAAAAAAAAAAACAAAACAAAAAAAAATTTTTTTTGACGAAATTTACCTACACTTATATTATTTTTTTCCTTCTTTTGACCTCAGACCGTGGTTAAAATCTTTCGCATTCCTCATGAGCACCTTGTAATATTATGTTATTCGCGAGTTAACAGTGTCCTACCCGATTTTAAGGTAAAATTATTTTAATTTTTTCATTAAAATCGGCACTGTCACCATGCATACACCTACTCCACCGACAAAGTGGTAAAATAAAAACTAGAAAAACAAAATGTCCAAATAAAATAAAACACGTCCAAAGTGAGTGTTTTAAATCGACCCGAGTTGCGAATTACCTAGTCGCTATCGTACAACGTTTTACAGTACATATGGCCTTTTAAATTTGCGACATACACGGAAAGTGCTCATTCCCGCACTAGTGCGAGAAAGTAGCACCATAATGTACTGTAAATAAGTTGTTCCAGTATTATTTCCTACAGGGTAAACCAATAACGGAGATCCGCAAGAAAAAGAAGCAGCGTCGGAAACAGCGCAAACTGAACTCGTTGGAGGTGGTATCTGAGGACGACGAGACTGATGAAGACTTCAAGGACACCGGGTGAGTGGCACCCTATAGTGCGACATAAGATAGATATTAAATATAATGGAACCAAAACAAAACATACCAAATTGTTGCCAACTTGCCATGTTAAACCCTTCGTATGTCTAAGCACTGTTTAAAAAAAAAAAAAAAAAAAAAAAAAAACTCAACTGAACTCGTTGGAGGTGGTATCTGAGGACGACGAGACTGAATGACTTCAAGGACACAGGGTGAGTGGCACCCTATAGTGCGACATAAGATAGAAATTAAATATAATGGAACCAAAACAAAACATACCAAATTGTTGCCAACTTGCCATGTTAAACCCTTCGTATGTCTAAGCACTGTTTAAATAAAATTAAAAAAAAATAAAAATAAATAACTCTGCTGAACTCGTTGGAGGTGGTTTTGAGGACGACGAGACTGATGAAGACTTCAAGGACACCGGGTGAGTGGCACCCTATAGTGCGACATAAGATAGAAATTAAATATAATGGAACCAAAACAAAACATACCAAATTGTTGCCAACTTGCCATGTTAAACCCTTCGTATGTCTAAGCACTGTTTAAATAAAAAAAAAAAAAAAAAAAAAAAACTCAACTGAACTCGTTGGAGGTGGTATCTGAGGACGACGAGACTGAATGACTTCAAGGACACCGGGTGAGTGGCCGCCTATAGTGCGACATAAGATAGAAAATAAATATAATGGAACCAAAACAAAACATACTACATTGTTGCCAACTTGCCATGTTAAACCCTTCGTTTAAATAAAATTAAAAAAAAAAAAACTCAACTGAACTCGTTGGAGGTGGTATCTGAGGACGACGAGACTGATGAAGACTTCAAGGACACCGGGTGAGTGGCACCCTATAGTGCGACATAAGATAGATATTAAATATAATGGAACCAAAACAAAACATACCAAATTGTTGCCAACTTGCCATGTTAAACCCTTCGTATGTCTAAGCACTGTTTAAAAAAAAATATATATATATAAAAATAAAAAACTCAACTGAACTCGTTGGAGGTGGTATCTGAGGACGACGAGACTGATGAAGACTTCAAGGACACCGGGTGAGTGGCCGCCTATAGTGCGACATAAGATAGAAATTAAATATAATGGAACCAAAACAAAACATACCAAATTGTTGCCAACTTGCCATGTTAAACCCTTCGTATGTCTAAGCACTGTTTAAATAAAATTAAAAAAAAATAAAAATAAATAACTCTGCTGAACTCGTTGGAGGTGGTTTTGAGGACGACGAGACTGATGAAGACTTCAAGGACACCGGGTGAGTGGCACCCTATAGTGCGACATAAGATAGAAATTAAATATAATGGAACCAAAACAAAACATACCAAATTGTTGCCAACTTGCCATGTTAAACCCTTCGTATGTCTAAGCACTGTTTAAATAAAAAAAAAAAAAAAAAAAAAAAAACTCAACTGAACTCGTTGGAGGTGGTATCTGAGGACGACGAGACTGAATGACTTCAAGGACACCGGGTGAGTGGCCGCCTATAGTGCGACATAAGATAGAAAATAAATATAATGGAACCAAAACAAAACATACTACATTGTTGCCAACTTGCCATGTTAAACCCTTCGTTTAAATAAAATTAAAAAAAAAAAAACTCAACTGAACTCGTTGGAGGTGGTATCTGAGGACGACGAGACTGATGAAGACTTCAAGGACACCGGGTGAGTGGCCGCCTATAGTGCGACATAAGATAGATATTAAATATAATGGAACCAAAACAAAACATACTAAATTGTTGCCAACTTGCCATGTTAAACCCTTCGTATGTCTAAGCACTGTTTAGTGCGCATGAATTTAAATCCATTGTTTAATTACAATAGGTTTAAATTTATTCGCACTGATCAGTGACCATGAATCTAGTATTAAACTTAAAATTGGGCATGAGTGGTGGGGATAACTGACAGAACGGGATAGTCTTATGTATCTTTCAGTAGGAGTAGCAGCGAAAGCGCTATTATTGTTTGTCCTTGTCACAGTCTCACAATTTTTTTTTATTCCCCACCGTAATTAGCATGGATGATTGGTCGAATTTATTTGTTGCCCACCATAACAAATAAATTCGACCAATCATAGCGTCGCATTGCGTCTGTTTTGTCCCTCACGGTGGCACACGTAGACCACTTCTATAGGATGCTACCTTCTATGGCTTAGACATACAAAGAGATAAGCATTTTACTTCAAAAATGAGACTGTTACGTAGGAAGTGGCGCCCTCAATAATTTTCTATAATTTCTTGTCGGACTATACCTTATGCTAATGTTACTGTTACTGTACATAGGTCACTAGATACGTTTTGCAATAGACAAATATAAAAAACACAGAGGAGGCGTATCAATCACACATACCTACTTTTAAAAATTATATTTCCATAGGCGGGAAAACATTAACTTTCTTTTTAAATCTACTTTAAAAAAAATAGATTTAAACTTTTAAAAAATAAAGTATTAGTTTTTCGCCAAACATTGTCTATGGAAATATAGTTTTAAAAAGTACATATATGTGATAGGCCTCCTCTGTGTTTCACAGTTGTCTATTGCAAAACTTATCTAGTGACCTATGTATAGCAAACCCCCTTAACGAGAACCACGTTCATCATCTTGCGGGAAAGCGTATTAATGTCAATTTTTAAAACAACTAGTCGCAAGAGTTTGTGAATAAAAATACTAGCCAAGTCAACCATATCTGTTTACAATGTACCTGTAATGTGTCTGTATGTGTTGTTTGTGGTGTTAACGACCGTTCTGGCCTAGTGGGTAGTGAACCTGCCTGTGAAGCCGATGGTCCTGGATTAGAATCCCGGTAAGGGCATTTATTTGTGTGATGAGCACAGATGTTTGTTCCTGGTGTGGTGGTTTTTTTGTTTTTAAATATGTATTTATCTATATAAGTATGTATATCGTCGCCTAGCACCCATAGAACAAGCTTTGCTTAGTTTGGGGCTAGGTTGATCTGTGTAAGATGTCCCCTGATATTTATATTTTATATTTATTTATGTTTATCATTTTTCTTCCAGCATGGACTCGTCATCGGAAGACATGTCTTCGTCCGCAGACCGCGACAGTTCGAACTCACGCTCCTCTGACTCGTTGCCCATACGCCGCGCGCAACGCACTGAAAAGAAAGGTAAATAACACCTACATATAATAGCCTCGTAAGGCCCAGTGTGAATTGGCTATATTCCTACTAGTCAAATCAGCTTCTTTTTTAGACCTGTCAAAACGATTTGCTAATAGGGAATTTATATGAAAACATGTGTAGTGACGTCACGGTCAACTCATCTACTTTTTATATTTCAATACGATTTATTAAATAGAAACTATGTTTAAAAATAACTGCAATCTATGGTTTTCTAATAATTATCTGGTGTTTTATTTCGTGCACAGTGTGAAATAATTTATTTTGAGTAGAGGAAAGTACCCAATTACAATGTACAGTCTGTTTCAATCTAATTTGAACCTTTCGAAAACTAAATAAGGTAGCATTTCTTAAGTTTCATTGTTTTCTAAAACAAACGAAAGTCACCCTAATGTACTATGCGACAAAGGTTCAAATTAAAAATAGGGAAACTTTGTATGGTGGGCCTTGCGAAGATAGGAGATATGCGGGAGGAAACTAATAGCTTTGGTTGTAAGCATAGACTAGGAATCCTCTAGACTGAGCATAGTAACGCTACCCCTCTGCCACTTATACGGTAGTTTTACTCCATCTTCGAGTCAATCCCGTGCCGTGTTTGGTCCGTGTCTTTGAACGGACCAATCACGGCACGGGATTCGCTCACCTCGTCCCCCGCACCCCCGTATTTTTGGCAGCATCGGTTTCATGAAATAATTGCTCTAAACTCAGTCTAGAGGATTCCTAGACTATGGTTGTAAGCCACGTATCTTCTCCGCTCCGCTGAATAGGGAGTATTACTGCAACGTTTTGCCGCCAGAGTGCAGCACTAGCGCTTTTAGTAAACCGTAGAATAACTTATATATACTGTACCTACCTTAAACTGTTTTTTGACAAGTTTTCACAGACAATCAAATATGACATTGATACATCAAGGCGGTTTGTTTACAAAGGGCCTACCGGGAAACACGAAATAGAAACTTGGCTAACTGCCTCTTTATCGCTCGAATATGCAAGAGTGATGGAGAGGATAGATAACAAAATATCCAATGACCCTTAGATTGTGACTTATTGTGGGAGTGGCGCCCCCTACGAAGAGTTTCGTGTAATATTCCCTATTACAACAAATGCCATTAGTTATTACTGCACGTCTCCTCTCATCTCATCACCAGCAGACAAAAGTCATCAACTCATCACATTTCCCGAAAGTGCAATCTAATTTGAACCTTAACTCGGAATGGTAAAGTTGAAATTTGCCGCATATGTGGTCGATAAATCGTACTATGCCTGGAAAAGGGTCCTAATCTAAACCTTAAATGACAGAACATTCTAAACAGAAAACACAAACTCACAAGACAGAAATTCTAGTGATAATATGTGGTCTATAAATAATAATATTGTGCCTAGAAAAAGGCTAACACTTCACTATAGCATAGAGAAAGAAAATACATAGATTGCTCACTCCATAAATCAGTTTTGGTACCAAAAAGATTATTTTCATAGTCGACGTCTAGCATCGAGTAGCGGAATTATCAGTACTGCTACTTGACAATAGATGTAACACCGACCGACCGACTAATGCTTAACAACATAAGGCTTTCCGGTCGGTGCTGATGTATGGAGGACCAAAACTGATGTATTGAGTGAGCACTCTCGTCTTACTATATTTCTCTATGACTATAGCAGTAAATTTTAGACTTTTTTCTACTCCCGTACTTTTATTTGTCATTTAAAGGGTCGTGCACACACCTTTAAAACCCTACCTTATAGTTGTCAAGACAAGTCTTTAGTCTATTCCCCAAAAAAGGATTTGTGCATACACGCAGTATCTTTTTGGCGATTTTACGATACTTTGTGTAATGACCACTTAAAAAATATTGAATGAAATACAGTGTTGCCAACCTTATTTTAAATGTCATCTCTGACAAATAAGTGAACCATAGACATATTTTTTTTTAAATCTCATTCATTCATTCATTTTCTTCCCGCCCGTACCCTCCATCTTTGCTACTTCTTGAATTAAAAATATTTGTTAAATTTACAATTTTATTTAAAAGTAAGTGCTTGGTCGTAGAAAAAGTATTGTATGCAACGTTGTTTAACTGAGTCAAAAAATACTCGTGGCGTCTTTATTAACAATTTCCGGCTTCGCCTCAAATTGTTACTCACGCCACTCGCCTTTTTTGACCCCTCTTAAACAACGGTTGCATAAAATACTATATCGTCATTGCAGTAAGGTACGTTTTTGTGAACATTGCTATTACAATTGTCAGACCGTCCGAAACTCCGGGAATCGTCGCCGGAGATGAAGAAGAAAGGCGAGTTCGCCGGCAGCTCCAGCGAGTCCAGCGGCGCTAAGGAGTGGCCACCGAAGAACAAGTGAGTTACACCACAAAATAGATACAGTATAGAAATCAATCTACATACAAAGTGCGCTCGAGCAACGCACACATAGACACTGCTCACGGACACGATATCTCGGACCGGTTGGGACCAGTGCGAGCGCGAGTGCCATCCGCTTGAGACACGCGTCTGTGAACTTTTTTGTGCAATAATGGAGAAACAAAAAAAAGTTATTATAACTGTTCAGTGGACGGTTGTTTGAATTCAACATAAAACGATGAATTGTCGTTTTTTAAGCTACCAGTGGTTTCAGAGTAAGTATCTGCTTGTATTTCGATGGTTCGTTTTAACGTTAAACAGAACAGTTAGGTAGGTAGGTACCTATGCACCCCGCCCCGGCCACTACTAGATACGAGTGCCACTATCACGTTACTACGATAGTTTTTTGTGCATAAATCATAGTTAACAACCCTAGAGCGACCGCCGAGCGTAGGTATGAAAAGTGAAGTACATACATGTGATTGACTTCTGTATCTATTTTGTGGTTACACCAAAGATTTTTTTTTTAATCTAATTTTTATTGAGGCTTTGGACACTCTAGGAACACCAAAGATAATAGATAGTATAGATAGAGGGTTATCTTCGATCACTGACCATCCAGCCTCTAGACATAGCATAGTCGCGCTACCCCCTCTGCCACACATACGGTAGCGTTACTCCATCTTCGAGTCACGCCTACACCGCTTACTTCAGTCGGCGGACCGGGCTCGGTCTAGAAACTTCGGTAGCTCGAAGAAGTTTTTGCTATCAAAAATGCATTATTGTTGTGTCAAATTGTGTGGCAAGAACACTAAAAACTCTGGTGTACAAAAAAATGGCATTTCATTTCACAGGTAAGCCGATTTTTTAGAGATTTGGATAAAAAATATTTTAATTTAAGCGTGTCATCAAATTTGACAGCGCTTGAAACTCGATGACGTCTTTTAAGAAAGTCTCTTTCTATCGCGCTGCATCCGTATACATCCTTTCTTGTCTTTTATTACGTGACATTCCTAAGCCCAAACTAGTGATGTCCATATCCATAGAATGTGATTGTTTACTATTGATAAGGTAATTCAATTCAAATCGCATAGGTATTTGCGAAAAATTCACTATAAAACAAATAAATAATATGAGAATTACACTTACGGCCAGGTACCAATTTTCCCTTGAACATAAACGATATTGTCAATTCAGCACTACATAGGTACTCGTATTACTTTTAGCGATTATAAAAACATTGCAAATTTAAATTAATCACAAGACCAATTTTATACAAAAACACACGGTTGCAATTTAAAATGCATTATTTTGATTCCATTTTTGTTGAGAATAGTGGGCGTCGGTTTAACTTTTTAATTTTTGCTTTTTTTCTGTGTACGACTGCCAACATGGCAATGATACTTGAACATTCGGCCAAATAATTTAAACTTCATTTAGTTAGATTGCGTTAAATAACATTTCATTTACATAATAACAAATAAATATTTGATTTAAACCATGTAATAACTCTTAATAGAATTATACAGGGTGTTAAATGGGTGGGTATAGTAGGATACCGCGAATACAGGGTGGATTTTCTTTTTGGCTCAGTGAGGGCAGCTACCAGATCCCGTACTGCTACGAGAAAACGGTCTTAAGAGACCTTCCCTCGATTTCAAATTAATGAAGATTGGCATTTACAGATTTTGGAAAAAACATACAGGATACGAGAAAAAGGTAATTTTTGACAAACTTTTTTTTTATGCCAATGGATCCCATTCCTATTGAGGATCAAAAGCTTGTATGGAAGCAAAAAAAAATTTCCGGCTAGAAAAGCCACAAATCGAGGAAAACTTTTCCCATAATATTTGGCCAATCAGTCCTGCCCTGTTACATTTAAGAACCATAATACTGTATGAAGACATTGCTGTACGAATGATGGGCGAGGTAGAAAATTGTGAATAAAATTTCACATTTTCTCCATAGTAAATGTATGGAAAAAGTTTTTATTAATTTGTGGCTTTTTAGTACATTACCGTAAGTCGACCTCTAGGAAACTATTGATACTGGATAGGAATGGAATCGATTGGCATACAAAAATAGCATGTGAAAAATAAAAGTTTTCATTTTCATTCAAATATTATGGGAAAAGTTTTCCTTTTGCTTCCATACAAGCTTTTGATCCTCAGTAGGAATGGGATCTAATTTGAAATCGAGGGAAGGTCACCTAAGACCGTTTTCTCGTAGCAGTACGGGATCTGGTAGCTGCCCTCACTGAGCCAAAAAGAAAATCCACCCTGTATATAAAGCCGCAACCCGACTGATTAATTGACATAATTGCTCTCCCAGAAGGGGGTTCCTGGGGTATTTGACTTTGATACGGTCGTATAGAGGGGGTGGTTTGGTGACTTCCAGAAAAATCCGACTTTTGGTCTACCGGATTATCCGACTTTTGGTCACTAAACGGTGACAGATACGTGGGAGATGCTCGACCAAATGTCATAGAGGGACGCTGACAGTTTCTGAAGCCGCCATTATTTTTTCAAAATGGCGGATTAAAAATGGCGATCATTTTTCAAAATGCTCCCAGCGCGCTAAAATTTTGGTCACGAAAACTCGGGGTCACCTAGCTGTATTCCTATGGATTTTTTTTTAATAAAACCAATATGGCGGTAAAAATGGCCACTTGTTTTTTATGAAAAGCTTCAAAGGTGAGAGATAGGTGGGGGGTGCTCGACCAAATGCCATAGAGGGCCCGAGACAACACAAATTGCATTTAAAAAGTTTCAAATGTACTAACTAACATAAGAACACCTTGTAATACCATGGTTGCAATAAAGAATTATGATTATGATTATGATATGATTTTTTTTTTCAAGTTGGTCTGAGCGCGTTGAGATTTGGCATGCGGCGAGCTTGGGGGCCCAAGATTAGTATGTGAATTATTTTTTATTAACACTCAAAATGGCGGCGGACACGGGCAAAGGAAAATTTCCAAGTAGGTTAAGCGAACCCGAAGGGCGAATATCAGGCTGGGAGGCCGAAGGCTGACCCGCCGAAGGCCCGAAGCCTTCACCCCGACTCCCAAGCGTGCAACCCTCAGTAATTTAAAGCGAGGCCGAAGGGCGAGCGTGAATGAAGTGCTTCCAAGCAGGGATGTTGCGAATATCCGCATCCGCATCTCGTCTCGTCTCGCGCTTCTCTAAATCCCATAAGACGCCTTTTTACCAATAGTTTATTTTTAAATTAATTATATAAAGCAGATACACCTGCTAACGAAACCACAACGTTATGGGTTAATGTTTTCGAACGAACGAATCAACATAGCATTCAAAACATGCTTGCATATTATTACTGTTATTACATTATTGACCGTGATTGACAATGTTATTATTCAACGTGTCACATCACTAGCGCCCGGCAGATATTTCTGTCTGACGCCCACGTGTGTTTGAACGGACCAATCACGGCACGGGACTCGCTCACCTCGTCCCCCGCACCCCTGTATTTTTGGCAGCATCGGTTTCATGAAAGAATTGGCCTAAGTTGAGTCTAGAGGCTGGATGGTCAGTGTCTTCGATCAACACGGAACGGATGCGGCATTCGCACTATTTCCCCTATGCCTAGGTACAAGATCAACTGATCTAGCGCGGGTAATAAAAATAGTTGCGCTCGGATTTTAAACTAGACCGAGTCCAGACGCGCGAGTGAACACAGCGGCAGAAAAAATGCCTAATTGCTCGGTTTTTTGTTGTAAAAAGAGGTCGGGGACATCAAATTTACAAAAAGAAGGTCACATGTAATATTTTTTTACATGTCATACGTTTAATTACATTTAAACACAATTATTATATTTTAGTCTCATGTAATTGCTGGATTTCACGATTTTGCTCGCCCAGTACAAATTGCGGATCGGTCGAGCGACAAATTCGACTTCTCATCTCTCAGAAAACAATAAAACTCTTTAACGAAAATGTGTTAGTATGCGTGTTGTGACACTTGTGATTCGTCCGTACACAAAAACAGATCGAGGTGTGCAAGATTTGTCTGTGTAGGGTGTCATTTTCTATGTACTTGTGTCGTCATTACAGATTGGATTTTGTATGTGTGTGAGAAGTGCGACTGTGTGCACGTTCCCCCCCCGCGAAAAATGGCAGAATGATTTGAATGTCAAGATATCGCTTGGGCCTATCCCTTCCGTGTCGGAAGCCCGTGTTGATCGAAGAGGGTTAAGGTCATAGTAAACTCCGGGAATCGTGGCCGGAGTTGAAGGGGGAGTTTGCCGGCAGCTCCAGCGAGTCCAGCGGCGCTAAGGAGTGGCCACCGAAGAACAAGTGAGTTACACCAAAGATAATAGATAATATAGAGGGTTATTGTCATAGTCAATTTTGTAGTGACAGTAAATTTTCTGCTATCTATCGACAAACTAAAAATTAAAATATAAAAATGAGAATATATACTAGATTTTGCCCGCGACTTCGTGTGCGTGGAGTTATTAATTTGGGCAGCTTATTTTTACCCAATCTGCTTTTTATCGATGTCCCATACAAATTTCCACTGTCCTGATCCCTGTGTCCCTGTGTCCTTCCCCGGGACTCAAACTATCTCCATACCAAATTACAACTAAATCGGTTCAGCTGTATAAGCGTGAAGAGGTGTAACACACAGACAGACAGAGAGACACACTTTCGCATTTATAATATTAGTATGGATATATAAAATAAATGATTTGATAGCTATATGGATAGATGTTTTTTTTTTTTCGTTTTTTAAAACGCCATATGGCTTTGACCCACGTTCTTTCACTGATATGTGTTAAAATTGTTTAATATCAAACGGCGCCGCCAATGTCATCTACCCGAGTATAGGCCAAAGGCGTGGCGCCATCTATTCGAGAACAACTTTTTCTTGATTTCCGAGGCACGTTTTTTCTTTAGACTACTTATCTTACGTTTGATTGGTGTTCTAATGTCGCTATTGTTACGCCTTGGCCCCAGGGCTTCGTGGTAAGGCCGTATACGGAGTTACATGTATCTTTGGTTACCCACATGTAGAACCTCGGTTATCCGAACTTAACATTTAGATTTTACCGTTCCCATTAACTTGTTCCAGATCAAAATCCAAATCGCGACACAGACGCGAGAAACGCGAGAAGCGCGAGAGGCGCGACAAGTCCCGCCCCTCGAAGCCGAAGAAACCGCGAGGCCTACAGCAGTACGACGCCGACGGCAACGTCATCCGGCCTCGCGTCACCTACGGAGGCCTCAGCGACTCGCCCAACGACTGGTCGCCTAAACACAGGACGAGACAGAAGAAGATTAATTATACTGAGATGCCTAACACTGAATCTGAAGATGTGAGTATATGAACTTTACTACTTTTGTAATATTCGGCCTCGCGTCACTTACGGAGGCCTCAGCGACTCGCCCAACGACTGGTCGCCTAAACACAGGACGAGATAGAAGAAGATTAATTATACTGAGATGCCCAACACTGAATCTGAAGATGTGAGTATATGAACATAATTTGCGTTTTGTAACATTCGGCCTCGCGTCGCGTAAGGAGGCCTCAGCACTCGGCCCGCTCTATAATTCGGTAGTGCCACGTGTTTGTTTCCGTTTATTTCCCATACAAATCCACTATTCCGACAGCTCCAACAATCCGGCAAAGGGGGAAATAAATCGGGTGCCGGATTACCTAGCGCCTACCTGTATATCATTTTAGAATGATTTATTGACAATTCCAAATTGCCTATTTATGTACAGTCGCCATCAGATATATCGGAGCGGCCAACGCCCTCACAAATATCTAAACAGGCCTCTATTGTCAAGGCGCTACAGTGCGTGTTCACATATTTTTGAGTACCTCGGGCGCTCCGATATATCTGATGGCGGCTGTACTTAAGAAACTAATTTTCCGTTGAACAGGAAATGCATAAGGGCAGCGGCAAGCACATGCCGGACAGCTCGGACGAGTTCAAGGTCACCTCCTCCGAGGACTCGGACTCGGACCGGCCCGACCCCAACCAGAAGACCCTCAGCGACCTCATCAAGACCGCGGTGGTGCCGCTCGAGAAGCTACCCGATGACGTCACCAAGGCGAAGGAGGAGGAGCTGCAAGCGCATCTTAGTAAGTTATGTGTGTACGCCTTTTAACACTTTTATTAACACTAGCACTATTAACTAGCACTAGCGTATCTTTCATTTATTTCATATTGTATTGTCATGTACATTAGATGTTACATTGTATATGGTCAGATCATGACACCCTGTTAGGGCACACAATAGTATTATTATTCTATTCTATTCTAAGCTAGTCTATAAGGCAGCATATTAACATTAATACCATTTACTTATTAGTAATAAATTAAATTAAAAATAAATGACGTCAAAGCTTAAAAGTTAAAACTAAGTCTAAGTAAATAGCGTCCACAATATATTGCCAAAAGGTTATTTGTACTAATTTGTCAATTTATTATTAATAGCTATTATTTTAATTCATTGAGGTCGTTTCTTATTGTGTAGGTTGTCTTTACCCAGCACTAGCGTATCTTTACCCAGCACTAGCGTATCTTTACCTAGCACTAGCGTATCTTTAACTAGCACTGCGTATCCTTTAAGTAATGCTCTACCGCTTAAAGGTGCGACCACACCGCTGCTTAAAAAAGGCGACTGCGTATCTTGAGCAGCGGTGTGGATGGTACGCTTACGATGCGTTACTGCGATTCCGTAACGTCACCGTTTTTTAAGTAGCGGTGTGGTCGCACCTTAACACTTTAACTATCACTAATTTAGTTATATGTAGGTGTCGAAAGGAGAATGATTACATTGATAACAAAAAAATATAGTAAATGATGGAATCTTAAATAAAAACGAACTTAATTGAATGACAATTTCGGTCAATACTGCCTATATAATGTCGGTTTAATAATGAATGGGCCAAAAACTTTTCCCAAAGTATTATACCTGAAACTTCTATAACTATACTATACTAATTCAAAAAAGATGCATTAGAATTTTGAGCAATATATATGTGGAAGAATCATGTAGACCACATTTTATTAAACTCAAAATACTAACACTGACATCCTTGTACATTCTCGAGTCATGTAAATTCGTGCGGAAATATTTTTATCTCTATACCCAAGCTAAAGACCTTTGTAAAGGAAACCATAACTTGAGGCCAAGGAACAAACTGGTGCCAATTGGAATAGCCAAACTCAAAATGATCTCGAATGGACCACATTCCATGTCAATGAAAGTCTACAACAACTTACCTAGTCATATAGTAGCTGAAGAGAAATACAATACTTTTGTTACAAAACTAAAAAAATATTTAATATCTAAAGCTTTTTACACTCTCGAAGAATATATGAACGACGGATCGGAAAATATGTATTAGTTTTAAGTGTAAATTTAACATTTTTTTTTTCTCCCTATGTTTAAGTTATATTTTAAGATTTGTCACGCCCTAGCAGGGTCCATGCTGTACTTTATAATGTTATTATTATAATATGTAAGTACCTTGTAATACCATGGTTGGCATTCAATAAATGAAATGAAATGAAATGAAACTATTGTACCCAAATTATCATTTCCCAAAAAAATATTTGGCAACACAACTTATTGCAATTTTACAGTTAGCAAAACTCTTTGCTTACTTAACTTATAAAATAGTTATTGTTTAATGTTTAAGTCCGCCATTTGTACATAATTGTATATCTTTGTGCAATAAAGTTTAAAAGATAAATAATTAGTTGGTAAAGTTTCATTCGGATAATTCATTGTCAAGTGTTGTCGGGGTGTGTAACATGGTGTGTCGTTGCAGACGCTCAAGCGGCCGCGACGGAGGCGAGACCGCTGCGAGGCAAGGGCAGTCGCGGCGGCCGGGGAAGCAGGTATATTATTACTTCGTTTTTAGGGTTCCGTAGCCAAATGGCAAAAAACGGAACCCTTATAGATTCGTCATGTCTGTCTGTCTGTCTGTCTGTCCGTCTGTCCGTCTGTCCGTCTGTCTGTCCGTCCGTATGTCACAGCCACTTTTCTCCGAAACTATAAGAACTATACTGTTGAAACTTGGTAAGTAGATGTATTCTGTGAACCGCATTAAGATTTTCACACAAAAATAGAAAAAAAAAACAATAAATTTTTGGGGTTCCCCATATTTTGAACTGAAACTCAAAATTTTTTTGTTTCATCAAACCCGTACGTGTAGGGTATCTATGGATAGGTCTTGAGGTTTCTAATATCATTTTTTTCTAAACTGAATAGTTTGCGCGAGAGACACTTCCAAAGTGGTAAAATGTGTGTCTCCCCCCCCTGTAACTTCTAAAATAAGAGAATGATAAAACTAAAAAAAATATATGATGTACATTACCATGTAAACTTCCACCGAAAATTGGTTTGAACGAGATCTAGTAAGTAGTTTTTTTTTATACGTCATAAATCGCCTAAATACGGAAACCCTTCATGGGCGAGTCCGACTCGCACTTGGCCGCTTTTTTTTTTTATATCGGCATATACTCGTACGTCGTTAGAGTTCAAAGTAGAATTTCAAATTTAATCGATAAATTTCATAATTGTCACTCAAAAACTTTGACGTTTCAACAGTGGCGTAGCTTGCAGCTTGCATTAATTTAGCCGTGGGCGAAACCACATCTGCGAGGCCCTTTTCAATGTGTATTCCTACCGTAATAAGAAGGTTGGTTTTGCGAGGCCTAAGTGCATTACAAATTGTAATGCAATTTTTCGTCATCGCTGATCCAATATCACGTCTGGTCGTCCGATACAGCTTTCGGTTTCAAAACCGCAAAAAGTGTAACGTACGTTTATTGGCAAGGTGCGAAGTCGTTGGAGGGGGAAGTGGCGCTGATCGTCACAAACACAGGTAATCTTATGGAATGTCCGCCATTAGTACTAGCGGCAGCCGCTTGAACTAATTTTACTCCATAAGATTTAACGTAGAAAGTCCGCCAAAATGAGGGCAGCACCAGTCGTGCACCTAGCGAATAAGCGTACACATTTGGAAGACTGAAACCGCAAGAAGAAATGTAATTGATTACAGGGGTCCTCGCGGGCGCGGCGGCGGCGGTCGAGGCGGCGCCACTAGCGCCGACGACGCGCTCGCCAAGCTCGTCGGCGTCAAGATCAAAGGTAACCTTTCCCACCCACACATACATAGGTCACTAGATAACTTTTGCAATAGATCAATATGAAACAAAGAGGTGGCCTGTCACATACATTTCTTTAAACTATATTTCCATAGACAATGATTGGCCGGATATCATTTATTTTCTTTTTAAATTTACTTATATCTCGGGCCTCAGCGTTATCAACAAAATCATAAATACACACTACATTCACTTACACATTTTATTTGTTTTCCAACTTAACATCTAACACATATACCCTTATTTTTGTTTACAGATCTAAGCCAAGAACCAATCAAACCCAACCAGGTAAGAGTTAATCATATAATATAAATATCTCGCCTGCAATAATCATAAAAATCCTCAATAAATACTTCGAATTAAAATTTGAGGCCTCACATATTCCTAACTCTTTTTTTTTACATTTAAGATTGAAAGAGAAAAGAAACGTCAAGAGCGCGAAGCCAAACTAGCAGAGAAAGAAGCCAAGCGCATGGAGAGAATACAAAAGAAGGAAGAGAAGGAGAAACAAAAAGAACTAAAGGCGAAAGAGCGAGAGGAAAAGAAACTGGCGAAGATAGCGCAGCAGGAGAGCAAGCGGATGAAAAAGGTATTTGTTACGTTGAATTAAATGTAAACTGAAATAGACAAAGTAAGTACTACAGAAATAGTGACCAAACCAGGATGCGTAGCCAATGCAATCGTTAACGCTCCGTAGCGAACGAAACGCAACTGTCATTGTCGTAATAGTGTGAAAGAGTGGTAGAGAAAGATAACTAGGTACGATCTTGGAGGATACAACTAAACGGAGTAGCCATTAACAGGCTTTCCCCTCTGTCGAAAATAGGTGGCCAACGGTCATACACAATGTATGGACTGACGTTTATCTGACATGGCTATTTTTACGTTACGCATACATTTGACGTTCCCCTCCCCCGCAAAAATCGGCAGACTGTTTTGTACAGAAAATTACAGACATGGCGTCTCCGTTTGATTATATCCTCCAAGGGTACGATACGCTACGGAGCGTTAACGATTGGCACGTTCGCTACGCGCCCCGTGCTCGCGACCGGATTCAAATCGGCGTCTTCAGCTTTCGCGGTCTCCCGTACCCCGAAAACCCTGAAAATGACTCCCACGACGAATCTTTGGGCATTGCATCGTAGATAGAGATCAGGCACACAACAATGTGTAAATGTGTATGTTTACAGTGTAAAGACATGAATTGTTGGCACCCTATTAAATTTGGAAGTCTTATCGATTTTTCATTAGTGTGTATTTTATTATCATACATCGGGGTTTTCGGTGCGGGAATGATTTCGTGTATTTATAACTTTGTTTATTGTAAAATAATTACCAAACTATGAATTGAACGTAGGTATGTGCTAAGAAATGTTAAATTAGTATCGTTTTTTACAGTTTTTACCTATTATTTGGCTAGTGTGAAACATTCCCGCACCAAAAACCCCGATGTATGCTTAATAATAATCTTCCTCGCGTTGTCCCGGCATTTTGCCACGGCTCATGGGAGCCTGGGGTCCGCTTGGCAACTAATCCCAGTAATTGGCGTGGGCACTAGTTTTTACGAAAGCGACTGCCATCTGACCTTCCAACCCAGAGGGTAAACTAGGCCCGTTTGGGATTAGTCCGGTTTCCTCACGATGTTTTCCTTCACCGAAAAGCGACTGATAAATATCAAATGATATTTCGTACATAAGTTCCGAAAAACTCATTGGTACGAGCCGGGGTTCGAACCCGCGACCTCCGGATTGCAAGTCGCACGCTCTTACCGCTAAGCCACCAGCGCTTATGCTTATTATAAATATTTCATTCCATTCGGCTTAATATGTCACGTGATAGGTAATGAAATGATTACGTTTTAATTACTTATCGTAGGAGAAGCCCGAATACCCAATATCCGGCCCAGTGGGTTACAACGTTCGACCAGACATGCGGATGATGTACCCGGGCATGAAGCACCCGGATTACCCCGGTCCCGGTCCGAGTCCGGGTCCCGACCAGCATCAGAGGTTCCCCACACAGCCGAGGTTACAGGTAATGTGGACATTATTATTATTTTTTTTAAGAAAGTAGCACTTAACTTGCTTCGACCCTAAATTAATGACTTATTATCTTTATTTTGACTGCAAAACAATTGTAAAACTACCCACATTTCGTAATTTATTGTCACAGTTAGCAACAGAAAATACACATTTGTTTGGTATAAAAAGTTTTAACTTTGCCTGTACTTATTTTAAGTTGAATATTTCAATTTCAATTAATTTTCAATTAATTATTTATTTCGAATCCAATGATCCATAAATGATAGTACTTACAACAAACAAATCTTAAAATTAATTAAGGTTAGTGACATTTCAAAATACAAAATAATAAATCCAATAATAAATCTACAAGTACTAATAATAAATATAACTAACTATATAACTGTCTCTGCAGCCCTGACCACCGGTAGCTTGGGCCTTGCCCCGCTGCTGGCGGCACCCTAGGTTAGGTTTTTTATAATGTGTTTATATGTATTTTGTATTGTTTTTGTAAGTGTTTTTGTATTTTATTTTTATATCCATATTATAAAATAACCTAACCTAAGATCAGAAATAAATAATAATAATATAACTATATAACTAGGCAACCTAAATGCCTAAAATATTCGTAGAGCGTTGTACGCTCGCTGAGTATAGCTGGCCCACAGGCTGCAGGTGTAAAACGATTGGCAAAAAGCTTTAAAAAGCGTCTTTTTCTCCAATATGCTCGGAAATGTTCACCTTATTGTAGCAAAAATAGTACCGGAAGTACTTCTTTATTGTCAAACTCTAATTTAAAAAAATAAAACTATCGCTGTCCTGTTCTAGCGGACGGGAAGTAAAAAAACACTACAGTAACAACTTATTACTGTAGTGTTTTTTACTTTTTAAAAATAAAAAACGCAAACAGCCAATTATTATAGCCGCCGGCCGCGTCTACACGACTCGATCAGCTATCATTTCAAGCTATAGGATAGAGTGAGATAGTAATATAAACGACCTTACATGTCTCGTTCTTACAAGACCGTTGTGCTCGTGTATAATCGTGCGAATACTGCTTAATAAAATCAAAGATTATTTTTATATTTTTTTAAGGATCTCATCCGTGTTCATAAAGCTTATATTGCACAATTTTATTATAGTTTGACATAGACAGAGAGAATCATACTATCTTTGTCTTACACCAGTACTAGAACCCAAAAGAAAAGGATGAGTATAGTTTTTTTGTTCTTATTTACTGACAATTTGGTTTGACCAACTATATTTTCAATGAACGAATATTGAATGGTACTGAATGGCAGAATAAGTTTGTGCCTTTAACTTTTAATAATAAATTAAAGAGGGAAATTGTTTTTGACGTTTTTGATGTGAAGTTTCGATTTGAGTGATGCTCGATGCTTAAATAATTATTATTTTACTTTATTTCCTCGCATGTTTTGGAGAAAAGCACTATATATGCCTCGGCAGGAATAGCAATTCGTGGAAACTCATCCACGAATTGTCCTTTCCCGGCCTCTGCAATAATGTACTATTTCACGTCTTTGTTACACCTGGCAAACCTGCGCGCCAGCATATTTCCGCGGACGGCCAACGCTCTACGCTCCCTCTCTATGTCGAGGTCATCTTTTAGGTCCTCGGTGACCCAGTGACCAAGGTATTTGAACGTTTTGGTGACCCTGAGTGGTTCCCGCCTAGGGTCACGGGAGGTACTGTTTTGTAGAATTTTCTTCCTGCTTTGAAAAATATATGAATGCACTAGTATTTAAGTACAAATTGTATAATTACCATTGTAAAAATCAAATTAGCATAAGTTTTAAATGAATAAACATTATCTTATCTTACGTTGCCGTTTTTCTGTATGCAGGTGCGCGCGGAGCTGCGCGGCGTGCCGGTGGCGGGTCCGCTCGCCGCCGATAACCTCCGGGAAGGTAGGCAACCAGCAACCACATCCGACATTAGCTTTGCGATTATTGTATCCTACCTTGGAGGATACAACTAAACGGAGTAGCCATTAACAAGCTTTCCCCTCTGTCGAAAATAGGCGGCCAACGGTCATACACAATGTATGGACTGACGTTTATCTGACATGGCTATTTTTACGTTACGCATACATTTGACGTTCCCCTCCCCCGCAAAAATCGGCAGACTGTTTTGTACAGAAAATTACAGACAAGGCGTCTCCGTTTGATTATATCCTCTAAGTATCCTACCAACTAATCGACTATGCTGAAAATAATGACAGCTCTGAAGGCTTGTGATTTATATTCATTATTTCATTACTCTAAAATTAATTCATACCAGCTTTTGCCGGCTAATTCGTTTAGTTAAATTGCTATTCCTATTGCACCTCCTTAGAGGATGAAAGCAGGATTCATGTTAAGTTTGAGTCTCAGTAGCAGTAAATTTTGTTTTAATGGGGTTGGCCGGTCGAAATATTTAGCAGATTGCGCCATCATAGCTTGCCCTGTCAATTCCTAGCCAAATCTTATAGAAAAAACCGAGTCGGACTCGCGCACGGAGGGTTCCGCACCATCAACAAAAAATAGAGCAAAACAAGCAAAAAACGGTCACCCATCCAAGTACTAACCCCGCCCGACGTTGCTTAACTTCGGTCAAAAATCACGTTTGTTGTATGGGAGCCCCACTTAAATCTTTATTTTATTCTGTTTTTAGTATTTGTTGTTATAGCGGCAACAGAAATACATCATCTGTGAAAATTCCAACTGTCTAGCTATCACGGTTCGTGAGATACAGCCTGGTGACAGACGGACGGACAGCGGAGTCTTAGTAATAGGGTCCCGTTTTTACCCTTTGGGTACGGAACCCTAAAAAGGGGCAAACTATGATGGCGCCATCTATGCCAACCTTTGACAGTTGCCAACCCCATTCAAAACATGAAAACTGTCTGACAGGCACATTATCCGTAGCGGGCTCCCCGCAGCCCTTCAAGCCGGTCAGCGAGGAACCCAGCGTCATCACGCGCATGCCGCACATGCTGAACCAATACAGGTACTTACACACACACAAACATATACATGTGTAAATCCAATACGGGCGAATATTTAAACGGTGGTTAGCATAGGACCTAAAAAGTATATTGAGATAGATTTTACTTAGAAATGCATTGAAAATTTTAACCATACAAAATAATTCGGCCCGCAATGTAATACACCACACAAGTTACGGGATACGAGCTTTTCAAAGTAACTGTCAACGCTTGTTGGCAGTTACTATAAAAAGCTCGTATCTAGTAATGTCATGTCATCTTCTGTTTCTTAATGTTTGCAGTACATTGCTGCTCGGTACATGTGGAAAAAATTAATCACGGGGTCATAATTAAGTGTAACTTAAAAAAACATTTTAATTAATGATAAGACGGGTAAATTCTATATCTGGTTTAATTTATTGCCCGTATTAGACTTACACACTGTATAATAATTAATTCAGGCCGGCCTAGGTAATTACAATTCCGAGACAAATACAACTAGGTAATCTAAAAATACAAGAAGTGAGCCTAGAGAGCCACTTGTATTCTTGGCACACTTATGTCACTCTTAGGCCCAAGATACAGATACTTAGGACAAAACTATTTGTTAAAATGAGATAACGATATTCATCTCTCATTCTGTAGTATAGCTGTGTCCCTACTTACGTAAGTAAAACTTACAAGTGTATCTAACTAAGGCCTTAAAAGAGAGTTCACCCATGATATAAGTGGCTAGCTTTAGAACCTTTTCAAAAAACTTTCCTTGGTATTTTTTTTAACTCGGCAGCACAGTAAGTAACAGTTCTGTATTTTCGCAGAGGGCCGATGATGTACCCGGGCGGGGGGTCGCCGTACGGTCCGCGGCCGCAGAACGTGATGTACGTGCCGCACCCCGGCCTGCCGCCGCGCCAGTACCCGCCGCACTACTACCGCCTGCCGCCCTACCGCCTGCCCGACGCGCCGCCCAACCACGCCGTCTCGCACCTGGCGCTGGGGCCCCGCCTGCTGGGGGCCCCCGGGGCGGCGCACCACGGGCCCCACGGGCCGCCCGGGTCGTCGCACGGACCTCCGGGCTCGCCCTACAGATCGCCCGGACCTCACGGCCCACCCGGGTCGACCCATGGGCCGTCGGGCCCTCACGGTCCACCCGGATCGACCCATGGGCCCCCGGGACCTCACGGGCCGTCGGGATCATCTCGTGGACCTCACGGGCCCCCCGGGTCCACCCATGGCCCGCCGGGGTTATCCCATGGACCTCACGGACACCCCGGATCTTCACACGGACCGCCCGGCGTCCCCGGTCAGCCCGGGGCGCCCCACGGCCCGTCCGGACCTCACGGCCCCCCGGGCTCGGTCCACGGGCCCCACGGACCCCCGGGACTTCACGGCCCACCCGGGTCCTCCCACCGACCGCCGGGATCGCACGGGCCGCCTCCCTCGTCCCACGGGCCACCGAATTCGTCCCACGGACCCCCTCATGGGCCACCGAATTCGTCCCACGGACCTCCGGGTCCGCCGGGCTCGCCCCACGGGCCCCCGGGGCCCCGCGGCCCGCCCGGGGCCTCCCTCGGCCCCCCCGCGCACCCCCCCCTGCACGGGGCGCCGGGCCCGCACCTGAGCGCGCTGCACGGGCTCCTGCGCGCCGGCCCGCCCGTGCAGCTGCAGGCCGCGCGCGGCCCCATGAGGCCCGGCGGCCCGCTCGGCCCCCCGGGCCCGGGCCCGGCGCAGCACGCGCCCGGCACGCCGTCCCCCGCGCCGCCGAGCTCCGCGTCACCCGTCTCCCTCCCGCCCGGCCCCGGCTCCGACTCCACGCCGCCGCCCGCCAAGGAGCCCCCCTTCAAGATCAAAGCCGAGGTCAAGACCGAGCCCGAGTACCACTCGCCGGGGCAGTCCCCGCCGCGCGGCTCCCCGGAGCCGCCGCGCCACCCCAAAATCAAGGTCACCGACAGCAAGGAGCGGCGCCCGCGCTACCCGCTCGGCCCCTACGCGCCGCAGTACGGCCCCTACGGCCCGTACGCGCCCGCGGAGCAGCCGCCGCTCCCGCGCGGCCCCTCGCCGCTGCAGCGCATGCACCCGAGCCTCCCGCGGTTCCTCCCGGAGAAGGCCGAGCCGGCGCGCCCGCCGCGGGCCGAGGCGCCGGGCTACCCGCCGATGCTGCGGCCCGGCGCCCCGCCCTACAACATTCCGCTGATGAGGGCGCCCTACTACCCGGGGCCGGAGAAACCTCCGCCTCGTCCGCCGCCGGACAAACCCTCCCCCGCGGAAGTTCCCGCTCCGGCCCCCGTCTCCGTGCCCGGCCGGGCCCCGGAGCCGGGGGCGGGCCCCGCGGCGCCCACGGAGGAGGCCCCCGAGCCCCCCCGGGGCCCCGACTTCGTGAAGACCGAGCCCCCGGCCGAGCCGCAGGGCAGCGTGTTCGGCGGCCTCGTCAGCTACTTCTCGAGCCAACGCGAGGACGAGCTCGACGCGTAGCGACCTGTACATACTCTATAGTGATCTATTTATATATCGATTCGATATTACGTTTGCGTAATTAGCGGATTAAGTTGAGGACTTTTTGGTCTCGAATAAAATGTATTATTTCCGGTTATGTTTAAGTGAGATTTATTTATACAGAGTCGATAAGTACTTACATGTATCTCTAAATACGAATTTTATTAAAGAATCAAATCGATTATTTCTTTTTGCAAAATAAATGTTTTCTCCTACAATGTGTCTTGTTATTTGTAATGCGTTAACTTAATTAAAAATCCTTATCCCGCATGCGAGTGCAACGTTGTTCAAATGAAGCCGAAGAATAATAATCAAATCACTATGTTTTAAGCCCCCTCCACACTACTACTATTACTTATTCTGTGGCACCGCTTCCATAAGTGAGAGCGAGAAAGAGATATCGGTGCGTACCGTGACCTTAATGTGGTGTGTTAGAGCAATTTTCACTGCACATGACAGCGCCATCTTACATCTGAAGCCATCTGCCTTACATTGCAATATTTCTCTGTCTCACTCTAACACATAGCCGCATCGTTTTCAGTCTGTGTTGCGGACCGAACATGCGCGTCCGGCCGTCCATATAGCCTTAATCACAAATATATGCTTAGTAGCAGTTTTAAAGGTATCTTAAACTTTCCCCATCAAACTCTTTTCGCAGCTGTCAACTAAATGTCAAAATTGAAAATAGACGCGAACATGGTAGAACCAGCGTCGTTTCAATAATAAAAATAGTTTTAAGTATAAGTAAATGAGTTTTATCATTATAGTATAATTATATTAAATAACACAAATCTAACAATCAATTTACAAACCATTACACAGCCATGAATTTAGAGTTACTTGGTAAGTAAACTTAAATATGGTGTTCCGGTGTTTGTGTCTTACTTGTTATTGTTATTTTTAATCACATTTCAATTTATTTCCAGAATCTTTTGGACAAAATTATCCCGAGGTAAGCACTTGAGTAATATAATTAAAAGATTTCTATTACTAGGTATAATTTATTTTGACAAAACCCAACCAGTATCAAAGTTTGTCATGTTGACTTACGATTATAGATTGTTTCTTTTATATGCTCACAAGTCGCAGATAAAAATGAATATAGTTCCTATGCTGGTAATTTCAGCCAACCTAATTCAATAGCAAAACTAACCTTAATCTTGCCTTTATTATAGTAAACTTGTTTAACTAAAACATTTGTATTTTTCAGGAGTTTGATGGGTCTCTTGACTCGATATCTCTGGCGGCGACCTGCGCGTTTAACCGTCGAGGTACCCTGTTGGCAGTGGGGTGCAACGATGGGAGGATCTTTATTTGGGACTTCCTTACCCGAGGAATTGCAAAGTCAATATCCGCACATGTGTATCCCGTTTGCAGTCTTAGTTGGTCCCGAAATTGTAGAAAGGTTAGTTATTATCATACCTCGCAACCGAGCTAGCAAATCTGTAGCAGTTGTACGTCAGGGTTATCACTACTACGCATAAACTAAAGTACAAAAAATATATTTTCTTTGTTTTCAAACGCACCAATATTATCAAGCAATAAAAATTCCATGTTAATATTTGAAATAAATGCGAAAAAAAACGTGATTTTATAAACAAAATAACAGATACATTGAGACGCATCTAATATTGACATTGACCTGTTAATTTATATTATTTGACAGTAAATTGAACCGGGTTATATCGGAAGAGGGTCAACAAGGTTCTCGATCAATTTTATTAATCTTACATACAATAAAGTTAAAGCAAAATGTTTCATCATAATCGCCAACCCTGACACAAAACTGTCATATGCTACGGTTTTGCTAGCTCCGTTGCGGGGTATGGTTATTATTTCATTTTTAGGGTTCCGTACCTCAAAAGGAAAAAACGGAACCCTTATAGGATCACTTGTGCGTCTATCTGTCTGTCTTTATCTCCGAAACTACTGGGTTTAAAATTTTGAAAAATATATTCAAAATAGTTCTTTAGCTATAGATGACAGGAAAACCTATTAGAAATGTGCAGTCAAGCGTGAGTCGGACTTAATGTATGGAACCCTTGGAATTCGAGTCTGACTCGCACTTGGCCGGTTTTTCTTATTTAATGTGCAACACAGGCTCCATCAGGTGGATACATAAACAGACATATAGCTGCAGACTTTGTCACTTGACATGAGTCAATGATGAAGGCAGTTGTAACAACTGATATTGCCTCTTTCCAGTCAATGCTTATTTCATTAATATATCATTACTGAACAGTACCAGTGCCGGATTATTATGTATCTTCGGAAAAACGTCCACGAATTCAAGCTTAACAGTTATATCCATAACTATAACACTAGAAACAAACATAAACTTGCTGTGCCCGCCCACCGCCTCCGTAAGGTTAGTACATCTTTCGTCGGGAACTGTACACGTTTTTATAACAAAGTTCCCACTGATCTAGCGAATTTACCATTTAACAAATTTAAGTCACACATTCAGCGCTCCTTGTTGAGTAAGGCGTACTATACTGTAAATGATTTTATAGATGATAGAGATGCATTTAAGCCATATGTATTGTTTTTCTTTTTTTTTTCTTTTCATTGTGAATTAATCATGCTAGTGTCCAGTAAAATTGACACATGAGACCATCATGTTCTCGATTCATTGTTTATATTGCTTAATTTAATTTTAGTTTTTGACACTTGGAGACCTTATACATCTCTAAGTTTAAATTTTATTTTTATTTTTAATTTGTTTGTACATACTTATATTTTTAATGATTCGGACACTTAGAGACCTATAATACATCTCTAAGTTAATATAGGGCATTTAGCTTAGTAATTATGTGACGATATACCGTTTTTTATGTAACATACAAGAACAAAATGCTGTGTCTCACAGCTGTACGTTATTACAATTTAAATATTAATATGGCCCGGCAGCTTGAATATGTCATGCTCGCTTAAAAGTCTTTGCTTACGGTGGCGTTGTTGATCGGGTCGCCACTTTCCCGAATGAAGGTTAAGAGAGGCGATGGCTGAGATACGCGTCATACTCGTGAACGGGTGCTGTTTGACTGGTCTATTTAAGCTAACACGAGCTATTATATTGGGTAATTTTATTTTTGAGGATAATTACATGGACACACCTCATTCGGTTCTCGTGTGCTATTTTATTTTTATTATCATTTTCTTAATGAATGTTTTAATTAGGTATACAGGATTTTGACTCTTGGAGACCCTATACATCTCAAAGGATAATTTGATTAACTACTATATATTGTAATCTTTTAGTTATGATGACACTTAGAGACATTTACATCTCTAAATAATTTTAGATTATAGTTTTTGTATCTTTGTGTTTCTTTTTTCAATACTATTGTTATATTATATTTTATATGTTATAGCCTTTTTTGTAATTCGACATTTAGAGACTTTATACATCTCTATGTAATACTTTAGTTTGATTTGATATTTGCGGCTTAGTTGTATTTTATAATTGTTGATGTGTTTTTTTTTTTTGCTGTATGTAAATTCCATGTTGACGTGTAAAAGTGCCCTTGTGGCCTATTTGCTGAATAAATGTTGATGTTGATGTTGATTAACCAATAACAAGATTGAGCAATTTAGAAAATGTATAAGTAATATAGGGCCTAAGTATAAGTCAGTAGTAATAATAAGCAAACTGTGATATTGTGAACTACCTATTTTGCTACACCCTTTCCAGGGTCCATGTAGGTACTATAGTATGCCAGTGTTGGCCGAAAGTTAATGCAAATTGAAAATGCTGGCCATTAACCATTATAAATTGAATCGTAAACTATAATCGTCCGATACGGTTTAAGGTTCAATTTATAATGGTTAATGGCCAACATTTTCTATTCACATTAACTTTCGGCCAACACTGTAGTATGCAAATAAAGATCTCTATCTAAGGCTGCAATCTCTAAGTCTAAGTTCGCCGAACTTGGACATAGACTTCAAAAACCCGGACATTTGGCGTAAATCGCATTTTTTCCCCCGACGTATCCGAATAAAATTGAATAAATATTATTAAAAAAACAATCGCTTAATTATTCATTCTAAAAAGTACCCTTCTCTTCATGATAATTATTTATTTTATTTATTTATTTATACTTTATTGCACAAAATATATACAACAATGTACAAATGGCGGACTTAATGCCAAATGGCATTCTCTACCAGTCAACCATAGGGCCAAACAGAGATACCTTCAATTGGTGCAGAGAGAGAAAATATATTGTAAAAGAACCCAAAAAAAGTAGATTAAAAAAGAGTCTTAAAATGTATCTCTTGAATACACTATAGGGGAATGTGTTGCCCTATAGAGTATTCATGACATTACCTAGTATTATAACTCCCAATGTAAGCCTATTACTTATAACATAAATTTATTTAAGTATAGAATAATGCGACTCCACAGTCAAACAAATGTAGTTTTGTGGAGCTTTGTCCTTAACAAAAAAGTTGTAACTTTTGTGTAATAAATAACTAAAATAAAAAATAAATAAATAAATGTTCTATTCCAGCTTCTATCGGCCTCAACAGACCACAACGTTTGCATCTGGGACATCCTCACAGGCGAGTGCGAGCAGCGCTACCGCTTCCCAACCGCCGTAGTGCGAGTACAGTTCGATCCGCGCAACGACAAGAGGTTCCTCGTGTGCCCCATGCGGCATGCGGCGCTGCTGGTCGACACGGACGGGGATCACAACATACTGCCCATTGATGAAGATGTAAGACATTTTACTTTTCGTTGAGCTTGTGGACCAATGAAAAAAAACTCGACTATTACTCTATGCCTGAGTTTTATACTTATATTTAACATGTTGCTCATCAGATCCCTTGGCCATATCGTTAACTATATATTTTACAGTACACTAGTGCGTAAAATAGCACTTTTCGTATGCCATATGTACTGTAAAACGTTGTTCGATACACGTGCGAATAGGTAATACGCAACTCGTGTCGATTTATAACACTCCCTTCGGTCGTGTTTTAATTTATCGCCACTCGTTTCGAATTTCCTCTTTTTCGCACTTGTATCGAAATAGTTATGTGCGGAAAAGTATCCCCATATGTACTGTAAATAACTATTTTAATACAGTTGCTCAAAAAGTGCTATTTTTACGTAGCGGTTTAGCGTTCGCAAAGTTGTGTTTTTGCGAACTAGTGCTTTTTACTTTTCAATTTTTTATTTATTTAATTCTGACCATAATCGATACGTCCACACCAAAAAGTTTGGATGGTTAAAAACTTTATAAATATTTTTTTATTTTGACATTAGACATATTAATACGTACAAAAAGTATTGTAACACGATATAAAGTAAATATTTATTTGTTATTATATGTATAAAATGTTATGATATTACACTAAAATTATTAATTATTAATGTTACGATATTTCACTAAAAAAATTTTTTATAATTTGGCTGTATGGAAATGGTTATTTGTACAACAAGAGATCAAAGTTTGATATTTCTTCGAGTGCTTATTTTGAGTCCCGTGCAAGCGAAAGATTCTATACTAGATTCACGAGCGTAGCGAGTGAATCTAATTTAGAATCTTGAGCGTAGTAAGGGACTCAAAAGCGCACGAGGTGTAAATAACTTTGATCTCGTGTAGTTCACAAAACTTTTCACCTCAGCAGTGAGAACATATTAGAGAACCTGAAAAATGTATTCCTTCTTCATCACTTACCTATTCACTCATGTTTTCTTAAGATATACCAACAATTAAGTTTTCACCTCAGCAGCTCGAACAAGGGTACTTTGCTACTTAAAAACAGTGAGCAAAATGCGATTTTGCTCACTCAGTGAAAACTATCATTGCCGCGTTGGCTGTCGTTAACAGAAAAAATGAAAAATTAAAAAGTAAAACCGGCGCCATAGTCGCCATACCGGCGCCCGCTATTTTCACTTAAAATTTAGTTGTATCAAAATAATGAACTTAAATTGCAACTTTAAGAGTGTTTTTGTATGAAATGAGTTAATGTGATTTTTGCAATGTTGAACCACAGAATAAATAATAGTACTAAGTACAGAAGACTCACTCTCTAACAAAACGCGTCTGTTACTATCAGCACAGATATGGCCGCTAGGTGGCGACAGCGCCACGCGCGGCTTATGGCTTGCCCCAAAATGGGGGTCGAACGGATGTACTTTTAGCTAGCTGTAGTAAAGCGACGAGATCGCGGAGCGAGACACGCCTAGCTGAACGTAGTTTATAGTGCTGAATGATATATAATATACAATATCATTCCAGTTCAAGCGAAAATTCGTAACTGTAACTGTAAGTACTCATGTAACTAATATTTGTTTTATTGTGATTTTTTCGCAAATGTATTAAAAAACGTCGTTCAATGTACGCGTGAAAGTCTCTATCTCGGGACTCGTAAATAATAACACACTTTTCACACTTGCATTCAAATGTACTATTATATTAAAATTATACTGCTATGATATGCAGGTTAACGAAATATGTACAACTGAAAATTAATGAAAATAGGTACGACATGCTTTCGTGATTTGTTCTATCGAGCCAACTTCTACCTTTTACGGTTTTGGTTGGAGTCTGCCCTTGCAAATGTATAGTTTAGTTTGTGTTCATGGCATTGGATTAAAAAGTGTAAAAAAAACATTATAAAAACTACAATTTGGCGTTAGCCGTTAGCGTTAGCGTTTTAATGTGGTAACACACTATCGAACCACACCGCGATGTTGGTGCGTCGCACCCATAAGGGCCATAAGTGAAACAGATATCTCTTTCTCGTCGCGGTGCTGTGCGATAGTGTGTAACGGGCCTTATGCAAGTGGGATGAAAATCTACAATTTGCTATACCAAAGTAACCAGTTTTCTTAGCTCTGAACTGTACATATATGTCACTCTCAGGGTGACATAAACGTGATAGCATCGTTCGACCGGCGCGGCGACTACGTGTACACGGGCAACACCAAAGGCAAGATCCTGATATTGCACTCTCAGACGCTGGCAATAAAGGCGAGTTTCAAGATCACCGTCGGCACCTCCAGCACAACGGGGATAAAGAGCATAGAGTTCGCTAGGAGGGGAGAGTGAGTGGTTTTTATTGTAATTAAAAGTAAAATCACTATTATATTAACTTCCTATGGCTCACGGTTCTAGCTATTAGTACCTACTTATGTTTTAATTAATGAGACTGATTACAGCTTTTCGTATTTTCCATTCCACTGACCTTGCGTTTTGGTACATACAAGAGGTCCTAATGAGGCTAAAAATTAGTGACGTTTATTCATTTGTAGTCGGCCTCTTTCGCACTCATGATGTGTTCATTTAGGTATGCCTTTTGCACACTTCTACATAGTATAAAACAAAGTCGCTTCCCGCTGTCTGTCTCTCCCTATGTATGCTTAGATCTTTAAAACTACGCAACGGATTTTGATGCGGTTTTTTTAATAGATAGAGTGATTCAAGAGGAAGGTTTATGTATTATTTGTTAACCCGTGCGAAGCCGGGGCGGGTCGCTAGTTTATAATAATACAGAGTTGAGACTGTTGAGAGTTGGATCGGTGGACTTTTTCTTTAGTGTATGATTTATCTATTTCAGTTTGTTGAGAATTAGGTACCTTAGATTAGACTTTCGATGTTAAACTTGGTCGTATATTGCAGTTGTTTCCTGGTGAACACCTCGGACCGCGTGATCCGCGTGTACGACACGACCACGGTCGTCAAGAGCGGCGTCAACGGCGAACCAGAGCCCATACAGAAACTACAGGATCTTGTCAACAAGTAAGTACAAAAGTTTTTTATGATATAGGAGGCAAACGAGCAGACGAATCGCCTTGGTAAGCAATTACCGTCGCACGTTAACATCTGCAGTATCAGAAGGGTTGCAAAAAGGCGTTGTGGGTCTTAAGGTTTTGAATTGAAGGTAATCGGTCGGTCCGGAATTACGGAAATACCGCGGCGCGGGCCCAAACAATTTTGTGTAAACTCGTGTTGTGTAGTGTACAACAATAAAGTGATTACTACCTACTACTTCAATATCCCTATTAAGTCAACAAGCTCTTGGTGAATTTTGTAGTATTACAAAAAAAAAGCGGCCAAGTGCGAGTCGGACTCGCCCATGAAGGGTTCCGTATTTAGGCGATTTATGACGTATAAAAAAAAAACTACTTACTAGATCTCGTTCAAACCAATTTTCGGTGGAAGTTTACATGGTATACCATCATATATTTTTTTTAGTTTTATCATTCTCTTATTTTAGAAGTTACGGGGGGGGACACACATTTTACCACTTTGGAAGTGTCTCTCGCGCAAACTATTCAGTTTAGAAAAAAATGATATTAGAAACCTCAATATCATTTTTGAAGACCTATCCATAGATACCACACACGTATGGGTTTGATGAAAAAAAAATTTTTGAGTTTCAGTTCGAAGTATGGGGAACCCCAAAAATTTATTGTTTTTTTTTTCTATTTTTGTGTGAAAATCTTAATGCGGTTCACAGAATACATCTACTTACCAAGTTACAACAGTTCTTATAGTTTCGGAGAAAAGTGGCTGTGACATACGGACGGACAGACAGACATGACGAATCTATAAGGGTTCCGTTTTTTGCCATTTGGCTACGGAACCCTAAAAAGAGATTTCCTCTTTTTTTGCCACTACTAAGTTTGTTCCCTACTGTCCCCAGGACGACGTGGAAGAAATGCTGTTTCTCGGGCGACGGGGAGTACATCTGCGCGGGCTCGGCGCGCCAGCACGCGCTCTACATCTGGGAGAAGAGCATCGGCAACCTCGTCAAGATCCTGCACGGGACCAAGGGCGAGCTGCTGCTCGACGTAGTCTGGCACCCCATCCGACCCATCATAGCTAGTATCAGTGCAGGTATAGTTTGTAGCTTTCTAATAGAGCCCGAAGGCTAATCCTATTGTCTATTGTTCAGTAAAACCGCTCGTGCCACGTGCCACAACCACCTGCATAAAAAATCGGTACTTCGGTTACTGAGTGCCGGCGAGTCGAACGCTACAGAACCAGTCTAAAATGTGTCATCGAGATGCGTAACGAAGGCGCGTTATCGGAGAGCGCACCTACACTGGTTTTTTGAGCGTTGGACTAGCCCGCGCTCAGGTGCCAAATAGAATAATTAGGACCCTTTTTTGCAGGTAACTAAATAGAAGAAGAAGAAGAAGAAATACATTTATTTAGCATCAGGCACAGACAATCCAACCTCTAGACATAGCATAGTCGCGCTACCCCCTCTGCCACACATACGGTAGCGTTACTCCATCTTAAAGTCAATCCCGTGCCGTGATTGGTCCGTGTCTTTGAACGGACCAATCACGGCACGGGATTCGCTCACCTCGTCCCCCCGCACCCCCGTATTTTTGGCAGCATCGGTTTCATGAAATAATTGGCCTAAGCTCAGTCTAGAGGTTGGATTGTCAGTGGCATCAGGTACAAGTAACACACAATACAAGTAACACAAACAACTTAGATGCTAAACAGGATCCCCACTCAGCATAATGCCACGGCGAGCCATGACGCTGATTTTCAGTGGGTACCTGACTTAAAACTAATCTACATCTAAACTAAGACTAAACGAGTGGCAACACACAATTCAGACACAGATTACAAAATACATACCATAAAAGAGGGAAACTACAACCAAGTACCTAAATAGGTACTAGAAGAGTGTTAAAAATGTCAAAAAAACCGGCCAGGTGCGAGCCGGACTCGCGCACGGAGGGTTCCGCACCATCAACAAAAAGCAAGCAAAAAAACGGTCACCCGTCCAAGTACTGACCCCGCCCGACGTTGCTTAACTTCGGTCAAAAATCACGTTTGTTGTGTGGGAGCCCCAGTTAAATCTTTATTTTATTCTGTTTTTAGTATTTGTTGTTATAGCGGCAACAGAAATACATCATCTGTGAAAATTTCAACTGTCTAGCTATCACGGTTCGTGAGATACAGCCTGGTGACAGACGGACGGACGGACAGCGGAGTCTTAGTAATAGGGTCCCGTTTTTACCCTTTGGGTACGGAACCCTAAAAACCGTCAAAAACATTTATTTGTCCAAAATAGGTATATTTTTTATTTTATTTTATTTAAACTTGGGAAACAAACAGGCAAAATAGTACAACAAGATATAGTACATTATTGCAGAGGCCGGGAAAGGGCAATTCGTGGATGAGTTTCGATTTTGTCGGACGACGCGTAGCGGAGTCCGACAAAGAAGACGAATCCACGAATTGCTATTCCTGCCGAGGCATATATAGTGCTTTTCTCCAAAACATGCGAGGAAATAAAGTAAAATAATAATTATTTAAGCATCGAGCATCACTCAAATCGAAACTTCACATCAAAAACGTCAAAAACAATTTCCCTCGTTATTTTTAAAAGTTAAAGGCACAAACTTATTCTGCCATTCAATTCAGTACCATTCTATATTCGTTCATTGAAAATATAGTTGGTCAAAGCAAATTGTCAGTAAATAAGAACAAAAATAACTATACTCATCCTTTTCTTTTGGGTTCTAGTACTGGTGTAAGACAAAGATAGTATGATTCTCTCTGTCTATGTCAAACTATAATTGTGCAATATAAGCTTTATGAACACGGATGAGATCCTTAAAAAAAAAAAATATATTCTTTGATTTTATTAAGCAGTATTCGCACGATCATACACGAGCACAACGGTCTTGTAAGAACGAGACATGTAAGGTCGTTTATATTACTATCTCACTCTATCCTATAGCTTGAAATGATAGCTGATCGGGTCGTGTAGACGCGGCCCGCGGCTATAATAATTGGCTGTTTGCGTTTTTTATTTTTAAAAAGTAAAAAACACTACAGTAATAAGTTATTACTGTAGTGTTTTTTTACTTCCCGTCCGCTAGAACAGGACAGCGATAGTTTTATTTTTTTAAATTAGAGTTTGACAATAAAGAAGTACTTCCGGTACTATTTTTGCTACAATAAGGTGAACATTTCCGAGCATATTGGAGAAAATTAATTTAGACAATACATAGCCGAAACAGTGTCCACTTATAACTAATGACATTTATGTTTGCTCAGAAAGGACTTAACTTTTAGGTTACACATATTATTATTAACAACGCATATTATTTTTAAATTAACGCATTACATATTATATTATGTACATAACAGAAACAGAGAATATCCTAAAACCTTAAAATTTATGTCTATTTTTTTTTTTCATTTTTTTTATTAATCGCAGTAACAAACTGTTGAAAAGACATGTGATTTATATCATGATCAATGTATTTTTCATTATAATTTTTACAAGCTCTGATTAGGAACCTATTCCTTGCATACGCTGTACGACATAACGGGGTAGCAAATAAGCCTACAGAACGAGTACGCCGATTTGGACATCTACATATATGATATTCTTGAGAGGAGATTAGGTGAATCAATTAACCCATTTGATTTCACGACGCTTACAAAGAGATTCAATGTGTGTACTATCATAATCCCAAAATTTATATTTCAATGTTTTAATAAATTTATTCTGAATCTTTTCAATTGTCTCAATATGTACATTAAAATGAGGACACCAGACTGTACTAGCGTATTCTAAATTTGATCGGACATATGCATTATAAAGAAGTTCTAATGTTTCGGGGTTTTTAAAATCCTTGCTTTGTCGAAATATACACAAGTACAGGTCCCATATACATCATCATTGTATTATTATGCAAAGATTGTTGCTGTGTTGGCAACGTGATGTGTCGTACAATATAGATCCCTGGTGTACACTCATTTTCCAAATTAACGAAAATTTTCTATTGGTCTACAATTCTATACCAAACAACATTAACACATTTTGTTTAGGCTAGTGTATATGATTGTAGAACACCCAAGACACTTTGACATGACACCATGATTGCTATGTTCAACTAACGCGTGATCATTGATCAACACAATCGAACGCCTTGGATAAATCGCAAAAAATTCCATCATGCAATCATAGTATTCATGTGGGGTTTAGCATTAAGGTTGACTCGTTGAGAATGCCTTACGGCATTAATTCCACCTTTTCATAAAATTGCGTAAAGCGCTGGTGTCCTAGCGGTAAGAGCGTGCGACTTGCAATCCGGAGGTCGCGGGTTCGAACCCCGGCTCGTACCAATGAGTTTTTCGGAACTTATGTACGAAATATCATTTGATATTTACCAGTCGCTTTTCGGTGAAGGAAAACATCGTGAGGAAACCGGACTAATCCCAATACGGGCCTAGTTTACCCTCTGGGTTGGAAAGTCAGATGGCAGTCGCTTTCGTAAAACTAGTGCCCACGCCAATTACTGGGATTAGTTGCCAAGCGGGCCCCAGGCTCCCATGAGCCGTGGCAAAATGCCGGGACAACGCGAGGAAGGAAGTACTGTTAGATTCTTCTTTTGTGTAATAAAGGTTAAGTAAATTAAACTTGTTTCAGGTGTCGTATCGATCTGGGCGCAGAATCAGGTCGAGAATTGGTCGGCGTTCGCGCCCGACTTCAAGGAGCTGGACGAGAACGTGGAGTACGAGGAGAGGGAGAGCGAGTTCGACGTGGCCGACGAGGACCGCTCCGTCGACCAGGCGGCCGAGAGCGGACACGACGAGGACTTTGAGGTAACTCGTTGAGGTAGAAATGATAAGATAAGATAAAGATAAGATAAAGATAAAAGATAGTTTATTCAAGTAGGCATAATTACAATGCGCTTATGAACGTCAAATAAAGCTAGGTAGACCGGCTCCAACCCTACACCTCTGCCCCGAGAAGATTTAATTTAATTGATTTTGAGGTACCTAACGACAACATTCGTAAGATGAATGTTTATTTGGGAACAAACGGTGTCTATACATAATTCATAAACCAATGTGTAAACCAATACAGTTGTTGAGAAGTTGGCGCGATATTATGTTTTTTAGGGCCACTAACACCGCTAACCCAGTGTCGAATTGTACTGGTAACCATGGCAACTCCAGGTTTAACCGGTTAATCCATCTCCTCATACCTCATGTGGACTTTGAGGTAAGTCGTTGAGGTATAGTGGTCAAGCAAATCTTGTCAGTAAAAAAGCGGCCAAGTGCGAGTCGGACTCGCCCATGAAGGGTTCCGTATTTAGGCGATTTATGACGTATAAAAAAAAACTACTTACTAGATCTCGTTCAAACCAATTTTCGGTGGAAGTTTGCATGGTAATGTACATCATATATTTTTTTTAGTTTTATCATTCTCTTATTTTAGAAGTTACAGTGGGGGGGGGACACACATTTTACCACTTTGGAAGTGTCTCTCGCGCAAACTATTCAGTTTAGAAAAAAATGATATTAGAAACCTCAATATCATTTTTGAAGACCTATCCATAGATACCCCACACGTATGGGTTTGATGAAAAAAAAAAATTTGAGTTTCAGTTCGAAGTATGGGGAACCCCAAAAAAATTATTGTTTTTTTTTCTATTTTTGTGTGAAAATCTTAATGCGGTTCACAGAATACATCTACTTACCAAGTTTCAACAGTATAGTTCTTATAGTTTCGGAGAAAAGTGGCTGTGACATACGGACGGACAGACAGACAGACATGACGAATCTATAAGGGTTCCGTTTTTTGCCATTTGGCTACGGAACCCTAAAAATGAGGGAAATACGCAGTATAAACCCTTTAAATCCAATATATTCGGCTGTATCAAAAAATTCAAAAAGCTTACTAAACGTCAGACGCATCTAGAGTTAGACCAAGAAATGTCTGCAACGATTTTGATAGCACGCGCATTGCAAGTGTTATTTTAAACGTCAAAATTCTATGAAATTGTGCCGTACAAATAACACTTGCACTGCGTACGCTATCAAAATCGTTGCAAACTTTACTTGGTCTAACTCTAACTGGTCTCTAACCCTCATTTTATTATTGAAACAAGATCGTTGCCATGCGTCAGATAAATATTTGGTGGTTGGTGGTGGATGAATCCTGATGTTATGTGAGTGATGAATATGATGATAGTGATATTAACATTAACATAATTAGTTCTTATAACTTTATCAAAAAATAAAACGAAAGAGCAAGGATAACTGTAATAATGGCAAACCAATTTTGACGGAAATTTGAAGAAATGTTGTCTGGTTGGTTAAGTTGGACTACAAATGTGACTGGTGAGGTGAAGTCAACAAATTGGATAAAATTATTGCAGACGGCGGCATTGATTGTTTATTGTTGTAATAGCTTTTAGGACATATCTGGTATTCCAGTGAGCCTTTCTAATTCCCCTTTTTAATAAAACTATATATTTTAAGCGATTCATATCCAATACCGGGATCCCGGGATTGATGAAGACAGTATCGGTATTAATACCGGTATTGTGAGAAGTCCGGTATTTGGAAGCCCTAGTCACCAGGCTGTATCTCATGAACCGCGATAGATTCTAGACAGTTGAAATTTTCACAAATGATGTATCTCTGTTGCCGCTATAACAACAAATACTAAAAATAAAATAAATATCTAGCCCCCCTTAGATATACAATAAACACGATTTTTTTGCTCTATTTTTTGTTGATGGTGCGGAACCCTCCGTGCGCGAGTCCGACTCGCACTTGGCCGGTTTTTCTTTTTTCAAATTTGCCGCCCTTTTCTACTGACAAGATCTGCTTGACCAGCTATAGTAATGATTTTGAGGTACCTAACGACAACGTTTATGTAAGGAGTTGGCGTATTATATTTTGAAGTAATAATGACTGTCTGAGGTGGTGAACGCCAAGTAGAAGACCTAGCTTTGATCGGAAAACATCTCAATAATGCGCGTTTTCCTAGAGATAAGACCTAGCTAGATCGATTTTTCGCCCCCGAAAACCCTATGGGGGCCTTATCAAATTTCATCGAAATTGTTATCCGTCGTATCGTATCCCCGAAATATAGATATATACAAGAATTTTTTGTTAAAAGGTATAAGATAGGTTACTGATCTGTTTTATAACTTTTATTTTATATTGCCATTTCAACTTGAATGTGTGAGCACTGCGCGCCATTGTTTTCTGTCAGGCGTGGCTCACTCTGCGATTTCTTACCTAAAGTGTCATTCAATAGAACTCGCTAACAATGTAAACAAAAGTTACTAGTAATTTGACATTCAGTGTCAATTTTAGTATGGCGGTTTGTTTACATAGCAAGTTCTATTGAGTGACACTTTACAAGTACATGCGGCCCACGCCAATTCTGGTGTCTAGCCATAGTAGTTGCCGCGCACCGCTACGGAACGGGCGCCTGCTCGCGCTTGGCGCCACCTAGCGGCCTACGTCGTAATAGACGCATTTTGTTGGAGAGTGAATCTTCTGTACTATTATTTATTTATTATACTGTACTATTATTTATTTATTTCTCTCTGTGTTACCGTGCAGGTGGACGTGACGACGTGCGAGGCAGTGGCGGCGTTCTGCAGCTCCGACGAGGAGGGCGAGGACGAGGGCATGCTGCACTTCCTGCCCATAGCGCCAGAGATCGAGGACCCGGAGGTAGGACACTAGTTCTGCAGCTCCGACGAGGAGGCGAGGACGAGGGCATGCTGCACTTCCTGCCCATAGCGCCAGAGATCGAGGACCCGGAGGTAGGACACTAGTTCTGCAGCTCCGACGAGGAGGCGAGGACGAGGGCATGCTGCACTTCCTGCCCATAGCGCCAGAGATCGAGGACCCGGAGGTAGGACACTAGTTCTGCAGCTCCGACGAGGAGGCGAGGACGAGGGCATGCTGCACTTCCTGCCCATAGCGCCAGAGATCGAGGACCCGGAGGTAGGACACTAGTTCTGCAGCTCCGACGAGGAGGCGAGGACGAGGGCATGCTGCACTTCCTGCCCATAGCGCCAGAGATCGAGGACCCGGAGGTAGGACACTAGTTCTGCAGCTCCGACGAGGAGGCGAGGACGAGGGCATGCTGCACTTCCTGCCCATAGCGCCAGAGATCGAGGACCCGGAGGTAGGACACTAGTTCTGCAGCTCCGACGAGGAGGCGAGGACGAGGGCATGCTGCACTTCCTGCCCATAGCGCCAGAGATCGAGGACCCGGAGGTAGGACACTAGTTCTGCAGCTCCGACGAGGAGGCGAGGACGAGGGCATGCTGCACTTCCTGCCCATAGCGCCAGAGATCGAGGACCCGGAGGTAGGACACTAGTTCTGCAGCTCCGACGAGGAGGCGAGGACGAGGGCATGCTGCACTTCCTGCCCATAGCGCCAGAGATCGAGGACCCGGAGGTAGGACACTAGTTCTGCAGCTCCGACGAGGAGGCGAGGACGAGGGCATGCTGCACTTCCTGCCCATAGCGCCAGAGATCGAGGACCCGGAGGTAGGACACTAGTTCTGCAGCTCCGACGAGGAGGCGAGGACGAGGGCATGCTGCACTTCCTGCCCATAGCGCCAGAGATCGAGGACCCGGAGGTAGGACACTAGTTCTGCAGCTCCGACGAGGAGGCGAGGACGAGGGCATGCTGCACTTCCTGCCCATAGCGCCAGAGATCGAGGACCCGGAGGTAGGACACTAGTTCTGCAGCTCCGACGAGGAGGCGAGGACGAGGGCATGCTGCACTTCCTGCCCATAGCGCCAGAGATCGAGGACCCGGAGGTAGGACACTAGTTCTGCAGCTCCGACGAGGAGGCGAGGACGAGGGCATGCTGCACTTCCTGCCCATAGCGCCAGAGATCGAGGACCCGGAGGTAGGACACTAGTTCTGCAGCTCCGACGAGGAGGCGAGGACGAGGGCATGCTGCACTTCCTGCCCATAGCGCCAGAGATCGAGGACCCGGAGGTAGGACACTAGTTCTGCAGCTCCGACGAGGAGGCGAGGACGAGGGCATGCTGCACTTCCTGCCCATAGCGCCAGAGATCGAGGACCCGGAGGTAGGACACTAGTTCTGCAGCTCCGACGAGGAGGCGAGGACGAGGGCATGCTGCACTTCCTGCCCATAGCGCCAGAGATCGAGGACCCGGAGGTAGGACACTAGTTCTGCAGCTCCGACGAGGAGGCGAGGACGAGGGCATGCTGCACTTCCTGCCCATAGCGCCAGAGATCGAGGACCCGGAGGTAGGACACTAGTTCTGCAGCTCCGACGAGGAGGCGAGGACGAGGGCATGCTGCACTTCCTGCCCATAGCGCCAGAGATCGAGGACCCGGAGGTAGGACACTAGTTCTGCAGCTCCGACGAGGAGGCGAGGACGAGGGCATGCTGCACTTCCTGCCCATAGCGCCAGAGATCGAGGACCCGGAGGTAGGACACTAGTTCTGCAGCTCCGACGAGGAGGCGAGGACGAGGGCATGCTGCACTTCCTGCCCATAGCGCCAGAGATCGAGGACCCGGAGGTAGGACACTAGTTCTGCAGCTCCGACGAGGAGGCGAGGACGAGGGCATGCTGCACTTCCTGCCCATAGCGCCAGAGATCGAGGACCCGGAGGTAGGACACTAGTTCTGCAGCTCCGACGAGGAGGCGAGGACGAGGGCATGCTGCACTTCCTGCCCATAGCGCCAGAGATCGAGGACCCGGAGGTAGGACACTAGTTCTGCAGCTCCGACGAGGAGGCGAGGACGAGGGCATGCTGCACTTCCTGCCCATAGCGCCAGAGATCGAGGACCCGGAGGTAGGACACTAGTTCTGCAGCTCCGACGAGGAGGCGAGGACGAGGGCATGCTGCACTTCCTGCCCATAGCGCCAGAGATCGAGGACCCGGAGGTAGGACACTAGTTCTGCAGCTCCGACGAGGAGGCGAGGACGAGGGCATGCTGCACTTCCTGCCCATAGCGCCAGAGATCGAGGACCCGGAGGTAGGACACTAGTTCTGCAGCTCCGACGAGGAGGCGAGGACGAGGGCATGCTGCACTTCCTGCCCATAGCGCCAGAGATCGAGGACCCGGAGGTAGGACACTAGTTCTACACTGCGTTATATCGAGGATAGGGCAGCGTGTCAACTTGTTGTGACTTAGGGACTTAAGCCCCGTCTCCATATTGCGCGGCAAGCTATCGAACATTGGCTCGCGAGGCAGCCGGGCGCAATCGATACCGGGCTGGCTCGCGAGCCAACTCGATCATTCGCTCGCTCGAACGCGGCTCGCGACGAACCATTCATTGTCGGTGTTTCGGCGCGGCAAAGGAATGTTTGCGCGCAGTTGGGACGGATGTGTACATATTTCAGTTGGCTCGCGAGCGCGGCAGCAGACATGGATAATGAAAAGTGTCGTACTTTAATTGAATTATACGGAACTAAACAGTTTCTATGGAATAGTAAATGTAGTGATTATCGCAACAGATTATTAAGAAGTGATGCATGGAATTAATGCTTTTAAAAGTTCGTAATCTTCTGATCTCATTCTTGTGAAATTTTGTAATGTAACATCAACTTAATATCTCATGTCTTCCATAAGTCTCACACCACCATGTAGTATTCTATTCATAAACATCTTTTTCATCCACCATCGAACTTTCCGTTTAGGTTTCTTGTGAATAATATGATAAATCATTATAAAAGCGGCAGCTGCACGACGACGTACGTCCATGGTTCCCGAGTACAAACTGGTCGATCGTCGGATTCGTCGGCTCGCCTGCCGCGCGAGGCCGCCGCGCGAGGCCGCCGCGCGAGGCCGCCGCGCGAGGCCGCCGCGCTGTAGTTCAAGATGGCGCCGAACTTGGCTCGCGAGCCAAAATACAGGTTTGCCGCGGTCGAACATTGCTCGCGCGGCCGCCGCGCGATATCGAGACGCGGCTTTAGGTTAATAGGGAGAGACAGGGATACATGGAGCACGACAAATAGTGAAGTCCAGGGGTCACAAACTGTGCGGCGCGGTGCACTGGGACGCCGTGAACAGTAAAGAGTCAATCCTATTAAACTCTGTAATTTTCGTTTTTTTTTAAATAAAATATCTTCTGTCCAGTGGGACAATTTAGCCAGTGTCAAGGTATTCATATTGAGAGCTAAATTATACGTTATTTATTGTATGGTTAGTATAAGACAATGTACGGTTATGAGCTCTTGTAAGGCGATAAGTGGACTTACAAGGAGCCAAGGGCTACCTCTAGTCATGCCCTCCCATTCCGAAGGCCGTATAATTCTTTTTAAATCGATATCATAGATGGCGCTATATGTCACAATCGGCGATAACGAAATTTTTATCTTACAGATTAAGATGTATTAAGAGACATTTAAAGTGTCATAAATTAAAAACATTATAAATGAAATACAAACATTAATAACAACACGAATTCAATGCATTCATTTTCAAAATTTGAAATCACAATTATAACGCGACTGACTACGTTATGAACAACAGCGCAGGACAGTTATGTGGAGCTGTCGAAGTAATATTGAATATTGTCACTAGATGGAGCCACCACGGTTCTAATATGTGGAGTTTGATTTAGAATAATTACATTTGAGTTATGAATTACGAAATTTAGTATATAATGTAAAAAAAATAGATCGGTCAATAAACATGCCTACTCTAAATGAGTACCTATTTTTTTTAAAGTAGGCCTGACGTTAAAATATAAATTAAAAAAACTCGTAAGCCGATGTTTTTCAAAAGAAATGAATGCTTTGTTTTTAAACACAATGCAAGTTTTTATTTCGCTTGATGTCCAAGTCAAACGCACATTTTACTCCTTTATTGACCGACGCGTTTGCGAAGGTCTCCGTTTTAACTCGGGCCAAATTTCGTTTGAGGAGAACGTTCTCCTCGGTTTAATTCTCAACCGATTCTCATCAAATTTTGTGACCAGATTCTAGGATAAAATAGTTTTTTTTTTCAATGTGATTATTTCAAAATTGCGGAAACAAATATGTAGTCGTATCAATATTATAAGAGCATTTCTTTTCTTTTTGAGATATATTTACAGTGCTTGGCAAAAATGTAGAAATGTTGTAATGGTATAGGCGGTATTTAGATATGTATGTAGGTTTTACTCGAAAATAAGTAGCCAAATTTCGTCAAATTGGCTAAGTGCTATCATGGCGCAGTTAGCAAACAGTTGCTTTGATGCATGGAGGTTCCAAGTTCGAACCCCAGTAAAGTGCGCTGCTAACTTTTTGTAAATTTTTACACTTATATTATTGTATTATGTATTATTATTTGTGCAAAGCACGGGTTAAACGTATTCGTTTCATTTTTCCAATCTTTTATTAAACTTTTTGTTAATTTAGTTTTTCTAAATAATTCTAAACGGCGTACCCATATATTTTTTATTCAGTTTTAAGCTATGCTCGCGAGGTCTACAGTTTATTAATTTCCTTGTTGTAAACGATGATCGGCTTAAACCGCGAAAATCGAAGTCTGTAAACTTCATGAGGTAGAACAAACTAAATTGACAGCGATTTTGATAACACAGACTATGCAAGTGTTCTTTTAATTACATAATCTAATAGAAGTTTGATGTTTAAAATAACACTAATAAAATATGCTTGGTATGACTCATGCAACTATCTCTGTCACTCGAATTACAACTTAATGTGAGTAAAAGAGCCCAAAATTTGCAATATTCGGTGTTCGCGGGTCGCGGGGCCTGCCTAGTCGAATTTTTGTTGACGGACAAACTCCGACAATGACTGCACTCATGACTACGACGGGAAGTATGGGGGTGGTCATGATTTGGTCATGGACTGGCCACGGTGTGACATGCGAGTTATCCTTGAAAAAAATACCTAGGTGTTCGTATTTCCAATGCAAGGTCATGACCGCCATGACTGGTCAAAAGTCGATGTTTCGCTTCTAAACTGAATACGGTGCGCGTTTGCAAACTTAAATTGACAATACGGTGTGTTATATCTATAGGTTTGTATTTATTTTTAATTTAATACGAGTACTTATGTCCTCAATCGCTCCAGCGTCTCAAGGCCGCACAGCGACGTGCACACGCACACTCGGATTAAGTACTAATTGTAAGGTGCGTCTGTGTGCTTACGAAAACTACCATACAACTAGGTACATAGGCGTGAACGCTGAACGCCACAGTCATTCGTGCCGTCCTCTTCTTCTTTCTAATAGTAGCGACAGGGACAGCATGCACGGTTTGAAACTTCTAAGGCTGCGGTCGTACTGCAGACGCCGCACGCAGCCGACAACGTCACGTCGCACGCAGCGTCAGAGCGCCTACCGCGAACCACGTTCGACGTGTTGCCTCTCTGTCGCACTTGTAAATTCGTACGTAAGTGTGACAGGGAGGTAACACGTCGAACGTGGTTCGCGGTAGGCCCTCTGAATGGTGTGTTCGAGAATGCTCGGGAGTGGTCGTTTTCGCTCGCTGCGTGCGGCGTCCCCCCGCCAACACCATTCAGACGCTGCGTGCGACGTGACGTTGTCGGCTGCGTGCGGCGTCTGCAGTACGACCGCAGCCTAACAGTTCTAACCATGTTAATAAAAGAGGGACGGGCAATATATCTCGCCGCGAGATACTGTCGTGCCTACGAGGGGCGTTCAAAATATTCTCGGTATTGATATCTTACGACCTCTTCTAAAATTTCTTTCGTTACTGGCCGCTAAGGTTTATTCATTGACATTAAAAAAAAGTATAATTCGAACCGAGATAGTCTTTTGTTTTTCTGCAATTGCTGAACAAACATGAACATCATGTGCGAATTGACAATGTTAACTAAATTAGAACATCGATGCGTGATAAAATTCTTGACAAAACAGGATAAAAATCAAAAAACCATAAAAGAGGAAATGGATTGTGTTTACCGTGAGTCTGCTCCTTCTTTATCTACCATTCAAAAGTGGTCAAGCGAGTTTAAACGCGGAAGGGAGAGTATTGAAGATGACCCTAGACCTGGCCGGCCTGTAGTAGCTACTTCACAAGAAAATATTGATAAAGTGGAAAAACTTATATTGGAAGATGGTCGAGTGAAGGTAAAATCTATAGCACAAGTAACCAATCTCTCTATTGGTACCGTACATGATCATCTTAATATCTCAAAAGTAAGTGCAAGATGGGTTCCGCGAATGCTGACTCGGCTTCAAAAAGACATGCGTGTAGCTTGTTGTTCCGATTTTATTGACCTGTGCGGTGAAAATCCTGATGAGGTGCTGCAAAGAATAGTTACTGGAGATGAAACCTGGGTTCATCATTATGATCCAGAGAGTAAACAAGAGTCCATGCAGTGGCACATTAAGGGTTCAGCTCATCCCAAGAAGTTCAAGGTCATCCCTTCAGCTGGCAAGGTCATGGCCACGATATTTTGGGATTGTGAAGGAGTATTACTAATCGATTATAAAGAAAAAGGTGTAAATATCACAGGACAGTACTACGCTAACATTCTACGTCAATTAAAGGATGTAATTAAAGAAAAGAGGCGAGGAAAGTTAACCAAAGGTATTCTGCTTCTGCATGACAACGCCCCCGTCCATACTGCTCATATTGCCAAGGCAGCTATTGTTGAATGTGGGTTTAAAACTGTTACTCACCCACCGTATAGTCCGGACTTAGCCCCCAGCGACTTCTTTTTGCTCCCCAATCTTAAAAAGGATCTGCGTGGAAATAAATTTTCTGACGATGAAGCATTGAAGGCGGCAGTGGAGGAGCATTTTTACACGAAAGATAAAAAATATTTTTACGAGGGATTAAAAAAAATAATTGATCGATCTTTTAAGGGTATGAACATAGGGGGGGAGTATATTGAAAAATAAAAATATCAAACTTTTCGTACTTGTTTGTTTTCATTCTCATACCGAGAATATTTTGAACACCCCTCGTATCGTGGCCAGCCCGGCTGTAAATATTTGTTTTTAGTGCAAATATTTCCTTTTTGTATTTTAAAATACTACAAAATAAATCGTGTTACTGCCGTTTGTACGAGAATGTAAATTTTTAACATGAAATAAATGTTTAATAAATAAATAAATATTATAGGGACATTCTTACACAAGTTGACTAACGATACAAATGTGTAATATACAATTAATACTTAAATACATAGAAAATATCCATAACTCAAGAACAAATATCTGTCTCATTATATAAATAAATTACACTTTATTTTCAATATAAAAAAATCGATCGAGTAGGTAATTCAAGGTCACTTTTTTTGTAACGTTGTGGACCTGCTACTTACGGGTTAAACACCCTGACCATGGAAACCGGCATACCCTTATTATTTTCACTCCTCTTTTTTATTTCCGAGACTTGGTGCGCGACTGACACTATCAATAGCTGGCGCGCTCGAGTAACATTTTTAATAACTAATCCGTTTTGTATATATGTTTTCTTAGGTACAGTCAGCAGCAGAAGTTGCTAAGCGGGCGAGGCGTTCATAATTACCTTGACGCGCTCTTATTCACTTAACAATAAAGTCGCGTCAAGATTATTTTGAACACCTCGCCCGCTTAGCAACTATTGCTGCTGACTGTACATGATAGGACAAGTACGGCTACCATTAATTGACATTTGTCTTTTACGCCACCGACTGCGTGAACTCGATAACTCGATCGCACCAATACATCAATGCGAGTGCGAGCGAGATAGACTGCGATCGACTTCATGCAGTCGCTAGCGTACCTAAACGTCAAATGTCAACTCATGATAGCCGTAGCGAATAAGCTACAAAACTTTTAGTAGCTAAATAAAAAAATGAATAAATCGGAAATACAATTAGTTTATTTATTAATTTAAAAGCATGGCAAAAAAAACGTTACACACATTTTTTATTGCAATATTACGAAATAGAATGTAAAACACGCAAAGCAACGTACATATATGGGGCATTATCTATGAAAAGGGACCTTATTGTCGATGGCGCTTACGCCGCACAGCGTCGCGCGGCATTGTATTTATATCAGAGCATCGTTAATAACGGCGTAAGCGCCATCGACAATAAGGTCCCTTTTCATAGATAACGTCACATATGCTACTTAGGACGGTGCGCTTTTTTAGTATGGGATTGGCGGATTGGGTATCTGCATGTACTATGTATGTACTAGTATTTTATGGGGCATTATCTATGAAAAGGGACCTTATTGTCGATGGCGCTTACGACGCACGGCGTGGCGCGGCATTGTATTTATACCAGAGCATCGTTGATAACGATGTAGGCGCCATCGACAATAAGGTCCCTTTTCATGGATAACGTCACATATGATCTGTGATCCTTACAAAATACCTACTCCTTCCTTTCCTATATACATGGTCTTTTTAGGGTTCCGTACCCAAAGGGTAAAAACGGGACCCTATTACTAAGACTCCGCTGTCCGTCCGTCCGTCCGTCCGTCCGTCTGTCACTGTGTCACCAGGCTGTATCTCACGAACCGTGATAGCTAGACAGTTGAAATTTTCACAGATGATGTATTTCTGTTGCCGCTATAACAACAAATACTAAAAATAGAATAAAATAAAGATTTAAGTGGGGCTCCCATACAACAAACGTGATTTTTGACCGAAGTTAAGCAACGTCGGGCGGGGTCAGTACTTGGATGGGTGACCGTTTTTTTGCTTGTTTTGGCTCGACTCGATATTTGTTTATGGTGCGGAACCCTCCGTGCGCGAGTCCGACTCGCACTTGGCCGGTTTTTTATTTCATAATAAATCTAAGAAAATACCGCGTAGTATTATATCTATATCTCTAGGTACTAATATGGGGCATTATCTATGAAAAGGGACCTTATTGTCGATGGCGCTTACGCCGCACGGCGTCGCGTGGCCTTTTATTTATATCTGAACATCGTCAATAATGGCGTAAGCGCCATCGACAATAAGATCCATTTTCATAGATAACGTCACATATAAATTTAGATTTTAATATGCGCATATTTTTTCAAGTTATTACTTTCGATTTTATTTAACGGACGTTAAAAATAGATTGTTTCGTCGGCGCGACCTTGGGCTTTGGGCCTCTCAAGGCCATGTGGACGGCACGCGGCAATGCAACGCTTAGCTCCAAGAATTATTTTATTAAAACAGATCATACCGCAATGCCGTGTTCTTTCTGCCCTAATGTGAAGCATAGGTACCTACTAGATACCTTCAAACCAGCATAAGAGTCCTCTTTGATTATGCATTATTATTGTGTATCTCAAAGTCACAGTTATGCTGGTTTACCCGAACGCTTGTCGTGCCGATTTGCCGAAGCAAGGTAAGCGATAAGAATACGACCTGTGATTTGTAACGAAACTTTGACGCCTTCACTAAAGTAGGTACCCATTCAAACTTCTATTTACAATACAAAAAAATTAACAAAAAAATTAAAAAGTCAAATTGATTTCATAATCGTAAATTATGATATGTAAATAAATTTCAATTTTGTCGCCGATGGCTGAAACGCCATCTAGTAATGATTGACCTTAAAAATGAATGTGATGTGTAGGTTTAGTGCGTGAAAGCTACAACAGATGTCGCGCGAGAGGTGTTTTGACGCCATTTCAACGCATGTTTGTCGTAAGAGTTTTATTAGCTCCGTGGGGCTCCGTGCGCCATCTAGTTTGTTACTGTGAACTAAAAAATTGCCTACAAGTATTTGCTACTTAGGACGGTGCGCGTTTTTAGTATGGGATTGGGTATCTGTACTAGTATTATATGATCTGTGCTCTAGTGTTGGCCCATTCTGGGTGGTTAAACGCGTCTTTCATCATTATCTGCACACTTCTACATTACTGCATAATGGTATGATTATGCCGTATCGCTATCTAGTTCGGCTGTTATACTCGAGGGCCCGGATTTTTTCTTAGGCACCACCTCTTCTACAGGGTGCTTCCTGTAACAGGAGCAATAAATTAAACTGTAGGCTGTACTCCTCAAACTGACCAACATTTGTTCAGCAACTTTTGAAAATAACTCATGTTTTGATTTTTATTACACTTTAAAGTTTATTCTAAGACGCAATGTATTGCAAACTTTGTTATGTTTAAAGCGTGACAAGCAACGTCAAACACACTGATGTCAGCATACATTGAAGGCAATATTTATTTTGTATGAAAAAGAGGAAGTCTAAAGGATTCATAATTTTTAAAAGTCGCTGAGCCTTTAGTTTAATTTATTACTCCTGTTACAGGAAGCACCCTGTATAATCTACTCTTCTTTAGTTATAATTATGTTTTCTTTTTATTTTTCTGTAATTTACTTAAATTGTAATAATAGTATCGTGATTGCAGGACGGCTGGGCGGCCACGCAGGACACGGTCACACCGACGGAGACCCCCGAGAAGCTGGAGCCGGCCGCCAAGAGGCCGAAGAGCAAGACCTACGACATTTCCCTCAAAATTGCGCCGCCCGGTAAGTTTATAGTAACAATTTGTTTTATACATAAACCACGCAAAAAACGGTAGGTATATTTTTTATCTATATAACACCAAAATAACGTTGGCGTGTTTTACTATCAATTTAGCGCAAACGAATATTCGAAAGTAGATAGATGCGCACATATTTATGTAATAATAATGTGTAATGGCTTAACCTGTCAAATCCCACGATGTGACGTCACCATAAGCGTTCTGGCTCATATATGAGCCGTGGGAGCGGACGAGTAAAACGCAATTGTTTTTTGTATGGAAAGCGAACCACCTTAAGTTGCCGCTCACTTTATCATTTTTATTTATACTATGCAAAGTACTATGCCGCGACCAGCACCGCAACACTTCAGTATTAGTCATTCCTAAACCCGACACGGGTTCTCTGGTCCTAGGTTCTTCGTCAATTGCTTGTAAATAACAAAGATTAGTTTTAGGTCATACTAATATGTGTGTTGCAATTTTGTAAACGTGGTCTTAATTTTTACAGAACAATCACTGTCGTTCGGCGGCAAGAACAAGCAGGCGGCAGGCAAAAAGGTGGCGGGAAGACCAAGAAAATAAACAAGAAAATATTTACATAAATATCTGTTTTATTATTTAAAAAACATTTTTTGTACTTATCACAATTTAACTTATAGGAAATTTCCCAGAACTCCTATAGGGAATTTCTCCGAGACCACGAGGACAACGCCGTCCTCGAAACGTCGGAGGTAAATCTAAAAACTTAAATACGCGGTTAAGTCCCGTTGTACAATTTAATATTACATAACAAATATAACATTTAACAGATATAGATCTAGAGTAAATAATAAGGGCATGGCGGACTGGTGTTTGTGGATTCAATGAACCAGAATGACACATTCACATCTCATGCAAGTGCTTAATCTAATTGAATTTTAACGTACACTCCACACAAGAATACAACAATTGAGAACTCTCAAATCACAAACTAATACCCAGGGGCCTAAGCCATTGTCAACCTTTTATAGAAAACCACAATCAAATTAGTCACGGTTTTACTTTTCAATTGGATTAAGCCTGATGTTGCTTCGAATGGAAACCATTAAAGACTGGTGAACCAGAGAGACACGTTATGTCAAGATTGCGTAGTCTTTTTCTAATGCTAAAAAAACTAACTATATATTAAGTAAGCAAAAATGTAATACATAAAGCTATTCCAAACCCAAGGATTGTTCTAATCTACTCGAAAAACACCCAGCTGAGACAAAAGGCAGACAGAGATACATACTGTACTACCCAAAAAACGACAAAGAGAAATTACGAATACCATACAGGAATCCAGCAAGGATTGCTTATAATTATTTGTTACAAAATTCACTTGTAACAAACAAAATACATAGTACATATGTTTTTGGTCCAAATATGGAGTTAAACTGCCAGGGTTTATTGGCTGCCCTGGGAGGTGAGTTAATACTTAGGGGAAACTGGGGAGGGATGATCGCCCCCTTTTGTTTTTAGCATAAATTTTGTAATGTTGATGAAAACAAGCTAACCTGTTTGGTGTTCAGATAACATTCTGGGAAAATGATGCGTAATATCGAGTAATGTAATACGTGCGACTAGGATAACTTATCTATAGGCGTATATTCCAACGAAATTCTTGAAAATAAACGAATGGCTCGTCCTATGGATAATTTTAATTTGTTTACTATTTACTAAACATGGCTTACGTGTGCGTGTGACGCATGGCATGAGTCACACATTATTTGACTTTGACACTTTTGACAGCATACTTAAGGCCAGTCCAGACAAGACAATTTTAAGTCCAATCTGATTGAATTGTCTCATCAAATCAGACGATGCGAGCACACGAATTGGCACACGGATCCCACTGGATTCGATTGTATTATTAAATATGACCGATCAAATTTGGAGGTGAGGACGCATGAATGCCAATTTTCGACTTTTATGCGCGCTTCGGGGTATTTTTTTTTAATTACGAGCGCTCGCATGTCACTATAAATCTAAAAAAAAGATCAGATCTTGAATAAAATAACAAAAGTACGCGTAGACATTGGATGAGATTGACCAAGAATAATATGATTCTATGACCTCAATTTCTTTTCTAATTTAATTGGTCAATATGATCGTGATCATCCCGTCTTCTTCCACTCCTTAATCTCACTACAACATTCAACCTTATTACAAACTCATAAGGTCCACTACCATAGCTAGTAAATACTTAATTTAATAGTTAAAATTTAAAAATGAAAATGGTTAGTAGGTACTATACACTTTAATTCATTAATAAAAATACAGATATCACATATATACATTCTACAATAATGTGTAGGCACTATTGTTATGTAAGGAAACTCAATATGAAAGTTTTTATAGTCTAAACATGTTTTACTCTGTCGGTATGCAGACTAATGTATAGTTAACGTCAAATATAATGTTCACACTTTTGCAATTTTCGTCTCGGGGGCCTACCGCGAAAACTTTCCAATCTAATCCAATGAAGGCGTAATAAGAGTGACAGAGTAAGATGATTTCGGTTTTCGCGGTAGGCCCACTGTAGGCGGAAACTTTCGACATAATATTTGATGTCGAATAATCAAGAACTTGCAAAGTTAACAAGTGTAACTCTTAAATACAATGTAAGTTAAGATCAGACACTATAAAGTAACTAAGCAGTATATACATCAAATAGCTTTTTTACTAAAATAATCCGTTATCTTCTTAGCCATCTTCCTTTTCATCTCCGAACTGGGATCCGATTTACTTTGTTCAGATGTCTCACTCATATCCATAGAGTCATTTGTACTTTTTACAGAATCGTCCAATATATTAGTGTGTGATTTAGATAGATTTAGCTTACCATTCGACTGGTCTAGCTTGCTCATCTCTTCAAACAAATCTGTAGTAAGACTTTTACTATTGCTGGCGGCCATTTTGTTTGAACAGGACGCCATTTTGTTAGCCTCTGTGCTTGTTGATTTAGACACAGTTTCACTGTATTTTAATAGTTGTGTTTCTTGGGAGTCTGACTCATCTTGGGAGAACATGTCAGGTGATTGTTTGAGGAGCTCCTTTTGTAATGACTCGGAGAGTTCAAGTTCGTTCACGTCCAATGTGTCACTCTGAAAAATTATTAACAAAAATTAGAATTTATTAAGAAATTATTGATGATGATATCCCAGAGGTTTCCTTTTGAAAATGTTATTTCTATTTATAACCAGAGGGGCTACCGCGAAAACCGAAATTCGCAAATTGCGGGGATCTTTCTCTTTTACTCCATCATTGCCTTCAGAGGCGTAATTAGAGTGACAGAGAAAAATGCCCGCAGTTTGCGAACTTCGATTTTCGCGGTTATAGCCCGGGTATCTTTTTGCAACCATAATGGAAAACGTTTTTTTTTTTCAGAAATAAATTTGAACAAAAGGTCACTGACCATATCTGTATTATCCGTGGATATAAAAAAAATTATGCAAAAAATCCACAAACTCGTACAGAAGATCGTCTTAAATAAAATGTACCTAATAGACATAAAAACATGTTTTTTGTCAGTCGATGTCTTACGACAACTATAACTGACAGATGGTACTAACAACATCCATTTCTTCCACCTCCGTTTGTCTCTCCGTCGGTCTCGCCTGTTCTGTCGGTTGCGGTCCCGACGTGTCCGGTCTTGTCCGTTCACTCGCAGGCCCCGTTCCCGCGGTGTCCGGTGTGTGACAGGTCGGGACTTGTCCGGTCTTCAGCGCGTGTTGTAGGAAGCCGTGCAGGTTGCCCTTGCGAACGTCCGTCGTGCAGAACCGCGTGATCAACCGGTACAGTTGGCCTGGTACAGGTTTAGATATTAAAACAAAGACTGATAGATAAATCAATATTTTATTGAGTAACACGACACAAGTCTTCTTGAGCTTACTGTGGGGCATAGGCAATTTGTGTAATAAAATGTCCTATAATATTTATTTATTGGTGGGTTGACTGACAGAATAAATAAGTAATTGATTGATTCAGTTGTTAGTTGGTTGATATGATAATTGAGTCTATAATTGATTATAAAGTTACTTGTTTACTAGTTGGGGACTAATCTTTAATTAATTGGGTAGTTAGTTGGTTGACTGACGGAAAATGGTTGGTTTATTGAATGACTAAATCATAATTTAAAAAATGTATTATTATAAACTCACCAACAGTGACATTATATCTCGCCAGCAAGTTATAAATGTTCACAAACTCGTCCCGAATCCCCACATCGTTGAACGTGTAGTACGCCATAGGCCTCCGGGCCTCCGCGCACGCCATTAGCTGGAAATTATAAACACTTTATTTATATAACTGAGGATATATACAAAGCAGGGATACATTAAGAAAGTACAAGGGACTTAATCAACTTTCTAGTGTTACTCGTTGCTATGGTTACGTTCTTCTGGGTAACTCTTGAAATACCCTGATTTTATTTGTAATAGTAATTTCCATACTGGCCTATCTACTAAGTTAACAGTAGAATTTAATACAACATTTCTTCTAACAAACTGTGTCTCTTGGACAATCGGAAAGAAAAACAACACAAAAATGTGGATCCACCCAAAGGCGAGCTTATGCCTAAAAGGGATCTCTTCCAGCTAACCTGTATGAGGGTCTTGAGCTGCGGAGTGCCCCCGAAGGCCCCACAGCCCCAGTTGCCAGTAGCAATGCCGGGGTACTGAGTGCTTGTGGGCTGATCTTCAGAGTAAAAGGTAAATCCCACCCAGGCCTGAAACGAAAATAATATAAAGTATGGACACGAAAAAATCTAATCATGCATGATTAGATAAATCTTTTCAATTAATGAGAATTTTCAAGCAGCACTTTTTTATGAATTGTGGATAAAAATACAATGATAGTATAACGTTAAGTTGTTTGTGAGCTTCAGCATTATATATTCCACCGTACCTATACCGCAAGAGCTCGTAATTATAAGCAGAAATAACATAATAAAATCATAAACTGAAATAGATAACATACACTAGAAAACCGGCCAAGTGCGAGTCGGGCTCGCGCACGGAGGGTTCCGCACCATCAACAAAAAATAGAACAAAACAAGCAAAAAAAAACAAGCAAAAAAACGGTCACCCATCCAAGTACTGACCCCGCCCGACGTTGCTTAACTTCGGTCAAAAATCAAGTTTGTTGTATGGGAGCCCCACTTAAATCTTTATTTTAATCTGTTTTTAGTATTTGTTGTTATAGCGGCAACAGAAATACATCATCTGTGAAATTTCAACTGTCTAGCTATCACGGTCCGTGAGATACAGCCTGGTGACAGACGGACGGACAGCGGAGTCTTAGTAATAGGGTCCCGTTTTTAGGGTTCCGTAGCCAAATGGCAAAAAACGGAACCCTTATAGATTCGTCATGTCTGTCTGTCTGTCCGTCTGTCTGTCCGTCCGTATGTCACAGCCACTTTTCTCCGAAACTATAAGAACTATACTGTTGAAACTTGGTAAGTAGATGTATTCTGTGAACCGCATTAAGATTTTCACACAAAAATAGAAAAAAAAAAACAATAATTTTTTGGGGTTCCCCATACATCGAACTGAAACTCAAAAATTTTTTTCACCAAGTCCACTAAGGTTCCCGCCTCGGCCATCGGTGGACTTGCGTCACTCTTTCTTTAGTGTATGTTATCTATTTCAGTTTATAATTATATAATAGTGTGACTACTGACTACTTAAAAAACATAAAATCTAAATATTTCATAAAATAATTAGATAACATTAAAATCATCAATTTAATATAATAGGCTAAGCAAGCATATAGAAGTGCGTCTAGTGCTAGAATCGCCTGCTTGCGCCTTCTGGAAACACTGGGACGATGTACATATGGGGTCCAGAGGCGTAGTTTATAATTTATTATAGGTAATTTAGTATAAGTCTCACTAACATAAGATTAAGGGAATGTACACTAACACTATGGACATGGTCCGAAATAAAATATATTGAATTGAATTGAATATGTACCTTGTTGAGTTCTCTAAGTATAGCCGGCGGGCGGTACTGCAGCGCGGCGTTGGCGTAAGGCAGCGCGTCCAGCGCCAGCACGCACACGCGGCGGCGGCTCGAGGAGTCTAGCGGGGCGGCGTCGCTGAGGTCGCCGGACCAGCGGAAACTGGACCCGTAGCCCGAGTACTCGCTGTAGCGTTCGCAGCCTGACATAGTGAAAATAATTCATAATATTGGACAAATATATCGCAACTATTTCAATATTAACAGATACTATATAGTTCTAAAAATATTTTTTTTTATGGAATCTCTAAGAAGATACAAATAGGGTTGAAAATTCAGATTCAGATTCAGAGTTTTATTTGTAAAATGGGTCTCTATTGTTTCCCATAAAGTACATAATGTATGAACACAGACAATCCAAGTCAGTGTGTATGAAAGTCATAATGTATTCTTTGTCCGCATTTTCGTTAGACATAATTTGGTTTTTCTAAGAAACGCGTAACTTTTCAGAATTGCCATAAAACAAACCTAACCTATCTATAGGCTAACCTTACGAAAATCCTGAAAAGTTAAGGTTTCAGAATGATGGCTAATGATAATCTGACAATCATGGCCTCGACGGAAGACCAGCGTTGGCCCATTCAGGCTACACCATGCTGAGTCGGGACAATTTCGTGGCTAATTTATGTGTTATGTTATGTAATGATATGCGTTGTAATGTTATGTGTAAGTTTGTTTCTTGTTTCTCTTTTTATCTGTTTTATGCCACGAATAAACAATTTCTATTACATTATGACTTTCAATAATTATGTCAAACAAAGGGATTCGGTTGAAAATTCTTATGGAAAAACGATGTAATGTGTTCTCCACGGATGTATTCGGTCTAGACATGCGCAAAACGCTTCACTGAATTGAAAAGAGTGATTCATATCTTTCGCTCGCGCTGATATATCACTAATTTCGCTCAGTGGAACTGTAGACTATATTGTTCACGAGTGAGTAGAGAGAGATGTCAATCAATCAGATACATACAGCCAGTGCGACCAAGAAGGCGTATCAGGCGATACGATCCCGCCGTGTTTTCCCGACACCCTCCGAATTCTTCCGAACCACTCCCAAACCTATTCGCAGTCTCACTCGCACCTCGCGCTCGGCCGGCTCATTCGAATCATGAGTGGGAAAGAGCGCGCAAGGAACACTGAGCGACTGAGTTACTGAGCGAGTTAAATCATCAGTGAGTTGAAGAGTGAGCGAGTTCAATCAAAAGATATTCATACTTCATTTGAATCACTCACTCGTGAACGACCCATGTCTAATTCGGTCGGAGGTCGGCGATCAAACTGTCAATGTGTTGAATGAATTTACCTATAACCATGAGTGCTTCGTTCGGCCGCAGCACTTCGGTAAACAGCATGGACACCAATAACTCGGGGCTGATGACGAAGCGAATCTCCTCCTGCACACAACCGTATCCCAACACGCCCCCGCCGAGGTATCTGCAAGTTAATAATGTGTATAATGGGTCTCTATTGTTTACCAAATAGTTTTAAGTCATAATGTATTGTTTGCCCGCATTTTCGTTAGTCATCATTCATTTGGTTCAGAAACGCGTCACTTTTCAGGATTGCCATAAAACAAACCTAACCTAACCTATCTATAGGATAGCCTTGCGAAAATCCTGAAAAGTTTACGGTTTCAGTTTTATCGCGAAAGCTTATCTGGCGCAGTCGGTTGGATCACTCAAGGAGAGGATTCTGTTCACTCACTTGTTAGCAAAGTCCATCTGCACCAGCCCGTCAGAATCTTGAATAGTTCCACCGGCAGCTACATATAATAGTACTGCCGCGAGCGAGACACTAGATTGCGGCCAGGCGACATAAAAAAAACAATAGTTCCCCCGGCAGCTACGTGTAAAGGCACTGCAGCCAGGGAGGCAGCAGATTGTGACCAGGGGACAAAGAAAAGAGAAAATCTTGTCTGGCGCAGTCGGTTGGATCACTCGAGGAGAGGGTTATCTACACTCACTTGTTAGCAAAGTCCATCTGCACCAGCCCGTCAGAATCCTCAATAGTTCCCCCGGCAGCTACGTGTAAAGGCACGGCAGCCAGGGAGGCAGCAGATTGTGACCAGGGGACAAAGAAAAAAGCTTGTCTGGCGCAGTCGGTTGGATCCCTCGAGAGGGTTATGTTCACTCACTTGTTAGCAAAGTCCATCTGCACCAGCCCGTCAGAATCCTCAATAGTTCCCCCGGCAGCTACGTGTAAAGGCACGGCAGCCAGGGAGGCAGCAGATTGTGACCAGGGGACAAAGAAAAGAGAAAAGCTTGTCTGGCGCAGTCGGTTGGATCACTTGAGAGGGTTCTGTTCACTCACTTGTTAGCAAAGTCCATCTGCACCAGCCCGTCAGAATCCTCAATAGTTCCCCCGGCAGCTACGTGTAAAGGCACTGCAGCCAGGGAGGGAGCAGATTGTGACTAGGGGACAAAGAAAAGAGAAAAGCTTGTCTGGCGCAGTCGGTTGGATCACTCGAGGAGCGGGTTCTGTTCACTCACTTGTTAGCAAAGTCCATCTGCACCAGCCCGTCAGAATCCTCGATAGTTCCCCCGGCAGCTACGTGTAAAGGCACTGCAGCCAGGGAGGCAGCAGATTGTGGCCAGGCCGGGCAGCGCCGCGGCGGCACAGAGCGGCGCGAGAACGTCACCGCGCCGACCGGGGCTGCTCTATACAGAACGGGAGTTGAGGATAGTTTCTACAGTGTTATTACTGTTTGGGTTTCTTCAGAATATACTAGTGGCTCTGTGAGCTGTAGACCTCGCGAGCATAGCTTATTGGAACCGTGCACGATGAACGATGACAGCGGTTTGATCAATCAACAATACAAAGATTTTAATTTATTAAAAAAAAATACGAAGTTTAAGTGAAAAAAAAAATACAAAAAGTTATGTCTTACTGGGGATCGAACCCAGACTTTCTGTGTGCAAACAAAAAAAAAGCGGCCAAGTGCGAGTCGGACTCGCCCATGAAGGGTTCCGTATTTAGGCGATTTATGACGTATAAAAAAAAACTACTTACTAGATCTCGTTCAAACCAATTTTCGGTGGAAGTTTACATGGTAATGTACATCATATATTTTTTTTAGTTTTATCATTCTCTTATTTTAGAAGTTACAGGGGGGGGGACACACATTTTACCACTTTGGAAGTGTCTCTCGCGCAAACTATTCAGTTTAGAAAAAAATCATATTAGAAACCTCAATATCATTTTTGAAGACCTATCTATAGATACCCCACACGTATGGGTTTGATGAAAAAAAATTTTTTGGGTTTCAGTTCGAAGTATGGGGAACCCCAAAAATTTATTGTTTTTTTTCTATTTTTGTGTGAAAATCTTAATGCGGTTCACAGAATACATCTACTTACCAAGTTTCAACAGTATAGTTCTTATAGTTTCGGAGAAAAGTGGCTGTGACATACGGACGGACAGACAGACGGACAGACGGACAGACAGACAGACAAATATAGGAACAGTTTAGCTAGGTCAGCTCATATTCAAGTGCGCGTGCACCGCGATATGAGCTGACTAGCCAAAAGCTTAGGTATAGCTTTAAGGAACTCGGGACGCCAGTCCCGCTCGAACCTTTGTACGATCAACTTGATTGTTTTAATATACGGAGTTAATAATTCTTAAAGTGATTATCATTCCATACCAAATAGGTCACCCAGCTATTATATATAGAAGTAGAACAACTACTTCTAAACAGACATGACGAATCTATAAGGGTTCCGTTTTTTGCCATTTGGCTACGGAACCCTAAAAAAGCGATTGTTTACAAAATGCGCCATGATAGTTCTTAGCTAAGCTGACGAAATTCGGCTACTCATTCTCGAGTACAAACTAAATACCGCCTAAACCAGCAATACAATTTTTCTGCATTTTTTGCCATTTACTATGTAAATATGTCTCAAAAAGAAAATACTCTTGTGATATCGATACGACTATTTGTTTAAGCGCGAGGTATCACAACTCCTCCATTTTTAAAAATTTCCAAAAACGGGATCGACAAAATTTTTTTATTTAATCATAGAATCTGGTCACAAAATTTCACAAGAATCGGTTGAGAATTGTGACCTGTGGAGGAGAACATCCGGACATACAAAAGCCAAATGCCCGAGTCAAAACGTAGACCTTCGCTTACGCTTCGGTCAATAAAACTAGCAACCCGCCCCGGCTTCGCACGGGTTAACAAATTATACATAAACCTTCCTCTTGAATCACTTTATCTATAAACAGTAAATTAAAAAGAAACCGCATCAAAATCTGTTGCGTAGTTTTAAAGATCTAAGCATACATAGGGACAGACAGACAGGGGGAAGCGTAAGGGGAAGGGGTAGTGATCAATTCGGTCTTTGTTGTTAATTGTAGTTGGTTGTAATACGCGTCAATTTGGCGGGATTTTGATGCTGACTACAAAATGGATTAAAAAAAACAATGCTTTCTGGCAGATATAAAATAATATCACCTTTAGTGCAGACTCTTCTAAAGTAGTGGCACAAACACTTGAGCTTCTCCAAGATGGAATCTGATCCTGATGTTTCATAAAGACTGTAACAAAAATAAACGAATTTATGAAATGTAAATAAATAATGGATTTTTTTATTATTATTTATACTATAATATTTGTCTTAATAAATATGCAATAAGAATTGAGGCATAAAAACTTTTATTTATTTAAAAAAATCGAAGGGGTATAACTGTGAGCCATAGCTGCGTTTGAGAAGCGGTCACGCGACTTCCTCTAGCTATCCTCTTAATAAATATACTTGGTCAACCAGATCCCGACAGTAGAAAAAGGCGGCAAATTTGAAAAATGTTGCCGCGAAGGGATATCGTCCCATAGAAAATTTGAATTTCGCGCCTTTTTTCACTGACAAGACTTGGTTGACCAGGCATAAAAAAAATATACATAACGAAAATACTCACGTATTAAAGTTGATGTGCGGGAAAGAGGCATATTCTGAACTCTTCTTGGTGCTGTTCCGCCGTGGAAACGTACAGAAGAACGCGTTTGCGAGCAAACTCGATATTTGCTGCTGCGACAGTGATATTGACCGGTTTTTGTGCTGTCTGCAAGGAGTAACCAAAATGTTTACTTTTTTTCATCTTTAGAGCAGATATCGATTTCAAAATTCTAGTTATACCTAAAGGCATAGATAAACTGGTACTAACTAACTAGTAGGGGGCCGAGGGGGCGAGGGGGCGCATACCAAGTTTTACAACGGACGCATCCGCCCGCTGCTCCCTCAGTCCTCTTACTCGTCATGCATTTATTATTTCTAGCTTTTGGGCTAATAGCCAGTTTGTATGGAGTGAGCACTCAAAAATTAAAAAAAAAGCATCAAAAATTGTAAAATACCCTATAAATAGTAAATATATTCATATCCAGAATAACAGAGTAAACGTTTGATATTTTATCAATGGTTCAAGCATACTTATGTATGTATATGTCGACTGCCGACTTTATACAGTCCGCATCAATCCGAATATCAGATACTTTTGGTGTGTTTGTGTTGTTTCATCTCCTACCATTGATGCTGCCTGTACAAAGTAACACTTACTTGAGCAATGGTATAGGGGATTGTATTAATTTAGGCAACTCAAGTGCAAGTTTAGCAATCTCGGGCAATGTGACATCAAAGAAGTACTGGGATTCCTCTTCTTCTAAATGCTGAAAATAAATATATGGCAAACTGTAATAACTTTTTAACCTGCTGGGAAAGTGTTCAATAGCCAGGTCCACACAGAGCGAGCATACACGGCCTGGCATATGTCTTCGGGCGTGCGTGTCCGCACTGGCCGTTTTGTGACTGTGTATGCTCGCTCTGTGTGGACCCGGCTAATTGACAAGATTTCTTGCTTTGATCTTTTGTTTTAAACAACATAGTAAAAACTTTGCTTAGTTGAAAGCTAGCTAGATTCCAGAAAATACATGGGAAGTATAGATAACAAAGAAGCCATATAGCAAGGTTGATTTGTGTAAGATTGTACCAAAATATTTGAATTTATATATTTAATATTTATTTACTTGAACACCATGTACAATACAAGACAAATACTCTTTATTGCACATCTCAATAAAAGAAAACGATACAAAACATCAGGCGGTCTTATTGCTAAAAATGTATTATTGATATTACCTCATTAAACAGCTTATGTAGTGCTCTGAACTTCCAAGTGTTCTTGAACTGTGTGTTGTAACTTAATATAGCTTCGGCCAGCTCCTGGCTGTTCCGAACTGGCTTCCACAGGGCACTCTGGATTAAACCCCAGCGCTTCTTCAAGTGTGTTTCTCCTGAGCTCTACACAATAAATAAAGAAAAACTTCAAAGCCCCAAACTTGAAATAATGATATAATTTTGAACAATGGTGTTGTTGGTTACATTAAATACATAAAATTACTCTGATCAGATAGTTTGATAGAATAATAAAAAGAAAGGGTCGTCCATTAATTACGTCACACGTTTAGGGTGGTCAAGAAAATGTGGCTTCTCGTGACAAAAGGGAGCCAGGCACTAACTTTGTGACATCACTTTAACTTCACCTGTAACCAAATATTGTTTGGATTTGGATTATGGAATATACCATTTTAAAACAATTCACTGTAATAGACATCTGTAGATACAATTTATAAATAAACTTACATCTTCAACTGGATATAAACTCTGATTAGAGCACGGCATCCTGACGAAATCGTGGTCCCATTTGTCTTGTCCGTTCTGCGGTTTAGGCGGCCGGTCGCCCGGTACGCAACCGCTACTCGGAATATGGTACAACACCGTGTGGTTAAATGCCGGGGCCACTAAAGGGAACTCTGGAGCTCCCCATGGGGATTGCGCCCCCCATATCTCGGTTAAAGGAACGCCTCGCCAGTTATTATCACTTTCCATGTCGGTGGTCATAGCGAACGCGCGAAAATCATGCCTTGCCACTGTAAACGAACTGTTTTAAATTGTTGTTCATATAATGCAAAAATATGTGTAATAATATTAAAAGCAAGTTAACCTTTGTAACTTTTAGATAATATTTTTGTAAAATAAAGCGTTAAGTTAATTTTCATTAAAATAACGAAATAAGATGATAGTAAATAACATACATATTTGTCAATTTTGACGTCTACGGCTACTTTTTTTTTATTCTTCTACGGCTAAGTCCGGTCCAGTCACAGAAACAAAAGTTATTTTATATCCGTTTCTTGATAGCGAAACTCCTATAGGCATGTTCGGGTTTGGGGTTTCGCCGCAATAATCGCCATCAATTTGAACTTGAATGGAACTTGACGCTCGAGTGTTGACATTTCATCATTAATTGTTTGATGTTAGTTTGTTTTCACGGTTTTCAATTTTTTTGGTATCCCAGTTTTGCTAGAGTAATAACGCGAAATGTTGGAAGCAGAAACAACTAACGAACGGACCATTCTGGATTACCTGAACGATGATTGTTGGCGCGCCTTGTTCCCATACGTGCCCGTCCAGGACATCTTAAAAAGCGAGCGCGTCAGCCGCCGGTGGCAGCGAGTAGTGCTGCTGTACTTGCAAGGGATCCGCTTTAGTTTTTCTTCAGCCGAGGAATCTGATTGTGCGGACCCTTCAAATGCCTCATATTTTAGTTTGCCGACGTCAATGTACGAATCATTCGAGAGGTGGACAACTAAACTAGGCAAATCAGTAGCTGGTACCTACTGCACGAATCATGAGAGTTTAAAAAAATTGACAGAAAACTGTCCCAATCTTGAAGCTTTGACGCTGATCAACCTTGAAGAACCTAAAGCCAAAAAATTTCAACAGAATTTAATGAAAGACTTGCAGTGTGTAAAACAGCTTTGTGTCAGTACATGTGACCTCTCAGATCAGTTTGTCAGTCAGTCCATAGCTGACAAAGCATTAGAAGAGCTAGAATTCAATGACTGTTTTGAAATAACAGGGGAATGTTTAAGTTCTGCAAACTTATCTAACTTGAAATCCCTTGTCTTGAAGATGTGCCTCAAGCTGCAAGCTCCGTACATAATATTATCTATCCCCCAACTTGGTGAGCTGACAAAACTCGAACTAATTGATGTTCCTAAACAAATATCAAAGAATATTCAGTTAGTATTGGACAAGATGCCTAAATTAGAATGGCTAGAAATAAACACCCATCGTAGGAGAATGAATCAATGTTATCTAGTAAACTATAAGCCTCTCTGTCGTCTCGGTCACTTGAAATATCTGCGTACAAACCTCAAAGTATCAGACGAGTCTGTGGAAGCTATAACTCGATGTTGCAAGGAGCTGGAAACCTTGGAGTTTGGTGACTGTGAGTGTCTCAACTCGGACGGCTTGGAGGCAATATGTCGAAATGCAGGAGACCACCTCACTGATCTTGGGCTGTACTTTTTCTGTCACCTAGACGATGATGATGTGGTAAATTGTGTCCGCAGCTGTCCCGAGCTCACATCGCTGACAATTGGTGGGTCATGTCAGTTAACCCCTGCTTTGCCAGCGCGTGTGTCAGCCGCTCGGCATGAAGTGAGTCCGGGAAATGAATTGTGTCTGGACCTCAGTGAATCAGATCTGAGTAACCCAGATTACCGACGTAGCATCGGTATGGAGGAATTTGAAGAGATTGAGGAGGAGTATGAGGACCTGTCTGTGTATTTAAGTTGAATTTTTTAATCCTGTTAAAGTTAGGTTACAAATTTCAGTTATGTTACTTATTAATAAAGAACAAATAATAAATGGCGAAATTGTTATATATCATTATTTGATTTTCAACATTCACCAAGGTCTCAAGTCTCAAGAGACCTATGGAACTCTCCGCGCAAGCTCGTATTTATGCCTACGAATATGTTAAAATATATTATGGTTGACCTTCACCGATGCGTCTGACTGAAGAAACTTATATTTTATGAAAGAATAATATACAGAAGGATTGCTTAAAGAAATACCTATGGTCAAGGCTATTTTTTAGTTTTATCCGTCGTGTGATCCTCCACAGCCGGACCACCTCGCCTGATTGCGCTCAGTTTTTAATGGCGAAATGTACCCCTAATGTACCTTATGTACCTCGCCGGAAATTGAACGTAAGTACCTCTGTAATTTGGCAGATTAAAGGGTATAGCTGGGTAAGCATGGTCAAACTGCCCTTAGCGAAAAAAACTATTTCCTTTTACTGGATTATTTTATTAACCTATGTATATGTAGTGCTTTCACCAAATATTAAGCCTCAAATGCTTCATTTAAAAAAAAATGCAAAAAAAGAAAAAAATATATATTTTATTACAGCCAAAGTACTAATCCGATTTCTTTGTAATTTGGGTATGTTGTATATACAATTAAGGTAGCTTTCTGAAAAAATTAATATTGAATTATCTCTTAAAATAATAGTAAAAAATTGAGATGAAAATTTTCAGAAAAATAAAAAAAATGCATGCGAGATAGCGACAGTTATCAAATTTACATATTTCATGTAGAATTTAATAATGTTTAACATATATTTTTTTCAAAAATTAAAATCGGGATTAACAGTGTTAAAAACTCGAATTTGTAACATCCCATAATACCTTCTCTTCATACAAAATAACTTGTACGTTATACTAGAAAGTTATATTCCCAACGCAGTTTGAATTTAGAACGCGACTTATTTTGCTTAGGGCGGACCTTAAACTCCGTGGCTGTATTCGGCTAGGGCGAACGGCATTCAGGGATTAAAAAAAAAGCGCGGGAACAGGAAAATAGGCACGAATTTTATACAGAGCGTTAACGATTGAAAAATGTCTGTTCCTTTGATGAATAAACAGGCCATAACTGTTTAAAAAAAAAATTGATGAATAAAATACGTCACATTCTAAATTCAAATTCGTAAAGACTGTGTTCATTCTTCATTCGTTTATGACTACTTAGCTTTGCTTGTATTTTTTTTTTTTATTAAAAATGGGCTTACTCATGGCCACAGACTAGCCGGGGCGAAGACGTGGCCTACGATGGAGCGAGTCTGCCCAGAAGGTGCCTGTTCACCCTTGATTTGAAGAGAGAGTATTATTGGGATGTTACAAATTCGAGTTTTTCACACTGTTAATCCCGATTTTAATTTTTGAAAAAAATATATGTTAAACATTATTAAATTCTACATAAAATATGTAAATTGGATAACTGTCGCTATCTCGCACGTATTTTTTTTATTTTTCTGAAAATTTTCATCTCAATTTTTTACTATTATTTTAAGAGATAATTCAATATATTTTTTTTTCAGAAATCGACCTTAATTATATATACAACATACCCAAATTACAAAGAAATCGGATTAGTACTTTGGCTATAATAAAATAAAAATGATTTTTCTTTTTTTGCATTTTTTTTTAAATCTTAAGCATTTGAGGCTTAATATTTGGTGAAAGCACTACTTATTATATAGGTTAATAATCCAGTAAAAGGAAATTGTTTTTTTCGCTAAGGGCAGTTTGGCCATGCTTACCCGGCTATACCCTTTGACTAAGTTTGAAAGTCCGTCTATTATGGCTCCTCTACACGATGGGCCAACGCCGGCCACTCCAAGGGACGCATTTATGCGTTAGAGGGAGCAAGTGATATTCTCTTATTGATCTCTATTATTGATAGGGTCGCTTAAAAATATTTGACGGCTCATAAAAATCAAAATTATGTGATTACTCTCATCTGGCATAAATATCACTCCACTGTGAATGCAAATTATAGCTGGTCAACCAAATCTTGCCAGTAAAAAAACTCAAATTTTCTATGGGATATCCCTTCGCGCCTACATTTTTCAAATTTGCCGCCTTTTTCTACTGTCAAGATCTGGTTGACCAAGTATACATGTAGGATGGCAGACGGACCACATATATATCTGACCATAGAAGGTAGCATCCTATAGAAATGGTCTACGTGTGCCTCCGTGAGGGACAAAACATACGCATGATTGGTCGAATTTATTTGTTGCCACACCATAATCCATACTATAGTGTGTCAAAGGTCTGTTTGACTTCAAACATAGACAGAGAGAATCATACTATCTTTATTTAACACTAGTACTAAAGAAAAGAAAAGGATGAGTATAGTTTTTTCTGTTCCTATTTACTGACAAGATTTGATTGACCCAGTATAATTTATGGTGGGGAATAAAAAAAAATGTGAGACTGATAGTCGATTTAGACTCTCGCACGAGCCACGATTCGAACTGCGAGCCGTGCCACGAGACGCGAGTCCACCGCTTACACTCGCGTTCGGCTTGTCATTCGGTTATAAACCTTATGCCGTGCCGTTAGTGTTTAAATTATATTAGCTCGACGAGCTTGCGAGCCACGAGACGAGCCGCGAGCCCACCGCTTACACTCTCGTCTCGTGGCTCGGCTCGCGGCTCGTCTCGTGGCTCGCGCGAGAGTCTAACTAAACCGCTTTTGACAAGGACAAACAATAATAGCGCTTTCGCTGCTACTCCTACTAAGATAGATAAGACTATCCCGTTCTGTCAGTTATCCCCACCACTCATGCCCCATCCAGTTTAATACTATACTTGGTCAACCAGATCTCGACAGTAGAAAAAGGCGGCAAATTTGAAAAATGTAGGTGCGAAAGGATTTTCGTCCCATAGAAAATTTGAATTTCGCGCCTTTTTTTACTGACAAAATTTGGTTGACCATCTATAGATTCATGATTTTCACAGACACAAATCAACTCCACACTCGCGTTCGCGGCTTCGCGCCGCGATACATAAGTCTGGAGGGGGCTTTAAGTTTGACACTGACAGTTGACAGTTAACTTTAGCGTCCTTTTTCGTATGTTTTTCGTTAGTTGCTTGTCTGTTTGTTGTTGTGTTCTGTTTACTACTAGTTTTATCCTTGGAGGATACATAATCAAACGGAGACGCCATGTCTGTAATTTTCTGTACAAAACAGTCTGCCGATTTTTGCGGGGGAGGGGAACGTCAAATGTATGCGTAACGTAAAAATAGCCATGTCAGATAAACGTCAGTCCATACATTGTGTATGACCGTTGGCCGCCTATTTTCGACAGAGGGCCTGTTAATGGCTACTCCGTTTAGTTGTATCCTCCAAGGTTTTATCTGAGATAGTGAAATGTTAGAACTAGATAACGAATGGACGATACTGGATTACCTGAACGAGGACTGCTGGCGCGCAGTGCTGGGCTATGTGCCCATCCACGACATTGTACGAAGCGAGAGCGTCAGCCGCCGGTGGCAGCGAGTGGTGCTAATGTGTTTAAACGGGATACGGTTTAGTTGCGAAATATTAACGGTGAATAATCATGTTCACTCTTACGACGCTTTTAGAGGCTTTTGGATGCGAAGGTCAAAGTATGAATCATTCGAATGTTGGTCTACCAAACTTGGCTCCGCGGTTGTGGGGGTTGTGGCCACATATTGCATGAATGAAAAAAATTTAGAAATTGTTAGACAGAACTGCCCTAATGTTGAAGCTCTAACGTATTTCCAGTTAATATCCGTATAATATTTCCAGTTTAACGAAACTAAACTAGTAGTTCGCCCCGAACTGAGAACCAGCCCATCGACACCCCATACTATGATAACTTAGGAACGTACTTGTTACCAACGTTGAGGCATAGTAAATAATCTTATCGAATTAAAATGATTGCTGTTGCATTTTGGTAGCACATACCATACTTGCTTTCAAACATACACGTATTATACCTACTTTTCTTTAGGTTGGTATGATCGGTAAAACGTCTACCTTCATTCTAAATTGTCGTGAAAGCGGTTATGTTACGTGTTTATTTTTGTGTTTAGACTAAATAACTTTAGCTTTTATTTAAATGGGGGGCAAATCTTTAAGAAAATGTGAAGTTTGTGGGGTCAGGCGTGTAAGGAAACTTACCTACTTCTGATATATTTTTGGCAAGATTTCCCCTTGATTCGAACAGGTCGGTAAACTGATGTTTTTGTGCGATATTTTCATTTTGAGTCGTTACCAGATACTATTTTAATTAGTTTGGAGTAGTTTTTATCGTTTACAATCCTTGATTAAAACGAAAACATTCTGTGAATAGATTCTTCTTGTAAAAAACTAGGTAACCTAAGACACGAATAGTGTGCGAATAACTTATCGATAATCCCTTTATTTCAGATATCGACTATGGGTAAAGGTAACAGGTAATGAGGATTTGGAATATTTACCTATACAAAGGCTGAATGAAATCTACAAGTGAATGTAAATAAGCCTGACAGCTTTTTCCCTTTGTGGGAAGTTGGAGTTCACAGCCTTCACAGGCAAGACTCAGTGTTTGCAGGAGTGCTCTAAAAGTAGATTGTAGCTTTAGTTACGTTCATAAGCGTATTGTAATATGCCTACGTAAATATAAAACTATCTGTATCTTATCTTTATTATGTAAAATAAAATTATTTTTATGTTTTGCATTTATTTTATTAATCCACCTGATTCTCAATATTTACTTTTACAGTAGTACAGTAAAACAGCACGTATCGCACATTTATCGATATCGATAAACAGTAGGTACCGGAAGTGTCGAGCCCTAGCGTTGTTTTTTTTTGTGTTGGCAGTATTGACATGTATTTGGTGTGTTGGCACAATGTACGTTCTTAATTCGGTTTAAGGCTTGTTCGAGAGTGCCGACTCTTAAAACGTAGTGATTTAATATTCTTTGCTGAGAACTCGCGGTTAACCAAAAATTATATAGCGATTGACTTTGTTGCACCTACTTAGGTACTCGTATAGTGCGACATAAAATAATAGAAAATAAATGAGGGCGCCACTTTCTACGTAACTGTCATATTTTTGACGTAAAATGCTTACACATGGCAACAATTTAGTATGGACATTTTTGAGTTCCATTTTATTTAATTTCTACTATTTTATGTCGCTCTATAGGCGGCAATGGATCAAAGATCGCGTGGATTTATTGCAAGGTCTGTGGAGCCTTTAACTGATTGATTTAAGCAAAGAGTAGTATGTATAATATATTTGGCCAAGCAGATCTTGTCAGTAGAAAAAATGTAGGCGCGAAGGGATATGGTCTCATAGAAAATTTGAGTTTCGCGCCTTTTTCTACTGACAAGATTTGCTTTTTTGCATAAATTTTGAAGCGCCATTTACAAGTTTAGCGTTAAGTAATATAGATGGCGCTATTTTTTCGAATAAAGGGCTTCGCAAAGAGTAGTATAATATATATATGAGAAAGAGAGCCCTGTTGGAACTTTTTTGTATCCATTATGAAGCGCCATCTGTAAATCCGAACACACAATATTAACGTCAATATTCATACCTACAGGGCCTGTTTACACATTGATTAATGTTTAATATGAGTTCATACATTTGCTACAAATGTATAAACTCACACTAAACATTAATCAATGTGTAAACAGGGTCATATATAATTTGTTATATCAAGAGTTTTGCTCTTCTTACCCATTAATCAACAACTTTATTATAATATTTGCTTGCTATAGGTATATATTGGCAAGCAGATATTTTAAAGTCCAACAGGTAACGTAAGTACAATACAATGATATCCAAGAATGATTTTAACAAGAAAATTATAATAAAGTAGCTTATTAAATACCGGATAAAATAAAATAACAAGGTAAGTATAAATGGGAAAGAAAAGATAGTTGATATTTCATAATTTAAAATTCAAAAGTTTATTACACAAGTCACATTTACCTATACAGAAGTTTATCTACTACACATAGTGATATAACATTTACATGATGATAACATGGCAACAGATACAAATACCTACAGGAGCCAATACCTGGGTAAACATAACGTTATTGTATGCTGTAATAAACTATAGTATACAAACGTAAAAGAAAACTTCGCAACTGATACATGTACAGGAGCCAATACCTGGGTAAACATAACGTTATTGTATGCTGTAATAAACTATATTATACAAACGTAAAAGAAAACTTCGCAACTGATACATGTACAGGAGCCAATACCTGGGTAAACATAACGTTATTGTATGCTGTAATAAACTATATTATACAAACGTAAAAGAAAACATCGCAACAGATACAAGTACAGGAGCCAATACCTGGGTAAACATAACGTTATTGTATGCTATAAAGTCCTGACTGACTAATATCAAAGCTCAGCCCAAACCGTTTGACCTAGAAAACTGAATTATTGGCAATCGGTTGTTTAAAATTAACGCATTCACTGTCAGCAACCCGCCAGGTGGGTGCACTATCCGTAGTCGATTTTCGCTACATACGGTTTTTCCCATGTTATCGGCTACGCTCGTAGCGCGTAGCAAGCGCTGGCACCGAAAGTGTTAAGGGCTCATTTAGACGGTGCGAGAACTCGCATGCGAGTTTCCTTACATTGCGTTATTTGATCGGTCGGCTGAATTGATGTTACATTAATGGTCCGCAATGTAACTAAAATCTCATACGAGTTCACACATGAGCCCTTAGTTTGGAGACGTGAAAGGTACTGCGTCATCATCTTCCGCGCGTAATCCGGGCTTTTTGCCACGGCTCGATGGGAGCCTGTGATCCGCTTGTTAAGTAATCCCATGAATCGGCGTAGGCATTCGTTTTTAAGAAAGTGACTGCAATCTGACCTTCCAACCCAAAGGGTAAACTATATCGGTAGGTACCTTCACCGAAAAACGACTGACAAATATCAAATGCTATTTCGCAAATAAGTTTCGAAAATCTCATTGATACCAGCTGAATTGAAAAACTCATCAGAATTTGAGGCGTAATAGACATTTCATCAAATATTAGGCTACACAGTCTGTCAGCAGGTTCTTTTGAAGCCATTGTTTTTTTTAATTTCTTCGGATATAATTGTATTTATGCCACTGGTCAGTTTAATTTGGCGTTTAATGGCTTTGCCAGATGGCAGTGAAAAATATTCACACATCAGCCAGTAGCACTTTGGACTCTTTTTGTAAAGCGACATTGTCAGTATTTTTTTTCTAATGAATAGCGTCGTCCTTCAGGTTGCTTCGTTGATTGTTTTTGCATGTTCACTAAAAGCCGAGCTGGTTTCGTCATGTGCCGCACTACTGTCTGGTACATTTGGTGAGCTTGTTCCAATCGTTGCTTGTATGAAAGTTCCCTTTTGCGCAAACGGTTAACTTCCATTTGAAATTGTTTAACCTTAAGCTGCACCTCAATTTTCTTCGAACCTGAAAGAAAACAAAATTATAATATTAAGTACCTTTAATTTTTAATAACTTTTGGCTTTGGTTTGTCACTATACATTTATAGTTATTTGTTTTACAAGGGGGCAAAGTTGTTGTTTAACCGCTCGTGCTAATATTGATACCCGACCAAGCGAAAGATTCTTGAGAGTTGCGAGGGTTTCAAAGCACGAGGGTTAAACAAAATTTGCCCCCGAGTGAAACACAAAATTTTTCACCACACCAACCCGAAGCAAATATTAAATGTAAAATATCAAACCAAATCACATTCAAATGTTCGAATGTTATTAAATATTTATCATCCAAAATCATCAATTAAAAGTCAATTCTACCAGCAAACATAAGAAAACAACTCAAAATTTGCATTTGATTACTTTGCCTCACATGTGATTTACTGATAGCAAAGTGCAATTTAGCTATCCGTTTTTGAAGTGCAAAGTAAGCCTTTCCTAGCTGGTGTGGTGAAAAGTTTGTTATGTCATCAAATTTAGTATTGATACATTTTTTTATTACCGACTGTATTTTTATCTCTACAATTATCTTTCACTGATTGAGAAAATTATAAATACACCATATTTACGAGTTACATTTATTTTTTACCTAGTTCCTATGCTCAGCTTTGGTTTTCATCATCATCTCGAATCGATCTCTTCATAATAAATATAACCTATTAAGTACCTACATTATATTGATATACACAATCAGTATGGCATTATAACTTATAAATATTTTTAATTACCGTGATCTAATGTCCTTCTTTTCGAACGGGTCATCCCACTATAATTATGTTCTGCCAATACTGAAGACTCTGCAGTAGTTATGTTGTTGATGGTAGGCATCTCAGAATGTTGTGTGGCAGGTGTCACTAGAAGAATACAAAGAAATATACAAAATCATTGTTTACGCGCGTACTTCAGAACTTAGCAGATCTTAGAATTCTATCGAGACTCCAGAAAAATAAATACTAACAAATATTTTCTATTCATGTTTCTCACATACGTATATGTATTTTAATCACTACATAGTATAAAACAAACTCGCTTCCCGCTGTCTGTCTGTCTGTGTGTATGCTTAGATCTTTAAAACTACGCAACGGATTTTGATGCGGTTTTTTGATAGAGTGATTCAAGAGGAAGGTTTATGTATAATTTGTTAACCACAGCAAAGCCGGGGCGGGTCGCTAGTTAAAAATAAATTATGGTGATTGAATCCATTTTTATCTAGAAACAAAATACCTACAGAAAATACAGCTTTTATCGCTAAGGGCCCTATCATACTGGCGATTAGCGAGACTCACCGAGAAAATGCTAACAAAGACAATTATAGGTACCTATATGTATTGCATTGTCACCCGACTTACTTAAGTACCTATGTGAACTTTCAGCTCAACCGAATGATGGGAAGTGGGTCTAGTTTAGCTTGCAAGATTGCTGCAGTAGGTTGGGCCATGCTCAGTGTAGGGCTCCGTAGTTACCTTCTGTCAAAATAAAGTCGGCATCATTGATTTTTGTATCCATAGGTACCGAATTGCAGCTTTCTAGCACTAAGGCGCACGGCACACTGCATCCGATTCCGACAAGCGGGATGTGGTTATAATACGCGCAAAGCGTTGTCTCGCTCAAAAATCAGAGCGACGTGCTAATTGGGTGCAGTGTAAATAGTGTAATGCGCCTTACGATCACGTAGCAAATCCACAGACGAACAGACACAGACAGACAGGCAGACAGACAGATATAGCGAAACCATAAAAATTTATGCTTCCTCGGTATGTATCTAGTTGACACAGAACCCTAAACAATGAAAAATATTACACAACTTTGGGAACAAATCAAATTATTTTAGGAAGCGCTGATGGCCTAGCGGTATGAGCATGCAACTTGCAATCCGGAGGTTCAAACCCCGGCTCGTACCAATGAGTTTTTCGGAACTTATGTACGAAATATCATTTGATATTTACCAGTCGCTTTTCGATGAAGGAAAACATCGTAAGGAAACCGGACTAATCCCAATAAGGCCTAGTTTACCCTCTGGGTTGGAAGGCCGCTTTCGTAAAAACTAGTGCCTACGCCAATTCCTGGGATTAGTTGCCAAGCGGACCCCAGGCTCCCATGAGCCGTGGCCAAAATGCCGGGACAACGCGAGGAAGAAGTCACATACTATGTATTTCAGTTTATAATGAAATAAAATATAATGCTCTTTTTTCATTTTAATATCATGAATATATAGGAACCATCATATACCTGGCACAGAAGCAGAATGAAAGGCGTGCTGATAGCCCATTCTAGGAGGAAAATGTTGGGCGCTGGATGGATGTGCCTGCCCTGGAAGTATTATAAAGCTTATTTTTGTAAAAAAAAAACTCCAACGTAATAATCGCTACAACTTATGCCATAAAGGGTCACTCTTCTGTAGACTTAGGTATCATCAAAACTAAGTACGAGGGGCGTTCAATAAAAAGTGAGAATGAGTATGTTATATACAACTTTTATTAAATGTTATTTTATTTTTCGACATAGTCACCTTTTAGCATAATACACTTAGTATATCTTTTTTCTAAACTTAAAATTCCATTTCTAAAAAAGGTTTCATCTTGAGTACTTGAAAAATCTTGTATTGCAGCGACTACCGCGTCGTCGTCTTCAAATTTCTTGCCTCTTAGGTATTCCTTCAATCTCGGAAATAGGTAGAAATCACTAGGGGAGAGGTCTGGTGAATACGGAGGATGCTTAAGGATATCGAACCCAGCATCACGTATTGCAGCCATTGCAACGGCGGACTTGTGTGCCCGTGCATTGTCCTGATGGAACAACACAATTTTCGAGAGTTTACCTCGCCGTTTTTCACGGATCTAATTGCGCAATGTTGCTATTTGTTTGGCATATATAAAGAGCCCGTAATAGTGGCTCCATGCTCGAGATACTCAATCATTACGACCCCTTTACCATCCCAAAAAACAGAGCCCATGACCTTACCGGCAGATGGGCCCACCTTGAATTTCTTCGGAGTTGGAGATGATGGCCTTTTCCATGTCATAGACTGCAGTTTCGTTTGAGGGTCGTAATGATGGAGCCATGTTTCGTCCATTGTTATAAATCGCGCCAAAAAAAGTTCCCGGTCTTGCTGTATCAGGTCCAAAGCTTCTTGACAAATCTCGACTCTAGTTTGTTTTTGCGTGTCAGTAAGCATTCTGGGTACCCAACGCGCTGATACCTTTTTCATACCCAAGGGTTCATGTAAAATATTATGCACGCTCCCCGTTGAAATCTTTACATTTTCAGCAATAAAACGAACCGTGACACGACGATCCGCCAAAACTAAGTTTTCAACTTTTTTCACAATTTCATCAGTTACTGCTGTAGTAGGGCGTCCGGAGCGGGGGTGATCCATGGTCGATGTTCTTCCACGTCTAAATTCGGCGCACCAACGTGCGACTGTCGAATACGGAGGAGCATTAGACCTTAAAGTGTCCCGTAAATCTAAATTGACTTGGTCCATAGAAAAAAATTTCAAACACAAGTATTTGATAACGGCGCGCAGTTCAATTTTCTCCATTTCCGCTAACGTACTCAATAGCACCGCAAAGAAATCGCCGTATTTTTTTTTAAACAAAGAACAGTTAGTTTTTTTTTTTCATGGCAATCAGCTAGGTAGATTAGCTTTGTCGGCCAGTATTTACTTTCCTAATATTTAAAGAGTTTGCATCTCATTCTCATTATATATTGAACGCCCCTCGTATACTTTTCCTTAGCGATAGAAAGTAGGTAAGCGATCTTGAAGTGTCTTTCTTATTAAAAACACTCTTGAAAAATAAGTCACAGCAAATATGTAGGTAACAATTATATTATAAACTAGCGACCCGCCCCGGCTTCGCACGGGTTAACAAATTATACATAAACCTTCCTCTTGAATCACTCTATCTATTAAAAAAAACCGCATCAAAATCAGTTGCGTAGTTTTAAAGATCTAAGCATACAGAGAGACAGACAGACAGGGAAGCTACTTTGTTTTATAGCGGCAACAGAAATACATTATCTGTGAAAACTTCAACTGTATAGCTATCACGGTTCATGAGATACAGCCTGGTGACAGACAGACAGATGGACGGACAGACAGACAGACAGAAGGACAGAGAGACAGACAGACAGACGGCAGACGGACAGACAGACGGACAGCGAAGTCTTAATAATAGGGTCCCGCTTTTACCCTTTGGGTACGGAACCCTTAAAACAAATCAAGGCCTATCTGCAGGGCTTAAATCAGCCCTTAACCCCCTAGCCTCTCAGACCATGACTCGTCAAGCCCCAACTCCCCAACCCCCAACCTCAAACCCCTCAAACACCACCCTGCCTTCAGACTTCACCTCCCACACCTACCCTTCACCTCTCAGTCTCTTTAGTCATTTCCAATACCTACTACCTTACCTACATCCAAAATCATAATAAACCTTTCATAAGAGGGAATTAAGTTCCCTTATAGTCCTTGGTCTATATCATAAAGTGCACTCAATCAGATTGGTAGTTATCCAGAGTACATGCTTGAGTTACTTTATAAGACACCGAAATCACCATACACGTGCCTTTCAAAATCAAGGAGTTGCCTCAATTCCTCGTGAACTCCATCACCATCACCTTGGAGGTAACTTCTTTCAAGTAAAAAAACCGGCCAAGTGCGAGTCGGACTCGCGCACGGAGGGTTCCGCACCATCAACAAAAAATAGAGCAAAACAAGCAAAAAAAACGGTCACCCATCCAAGTACTGGCCCCGCCCGACGTTGCTTAACTTCGGTCAAAAATCACGTTTGTTGTATGGGAGCCCCACTTAAATCTTTATTTTATTCTGTTTTTAGTATTTGTTGTTATAGCGGCAACAGAAATACATCATCTGTGAAAATTTCAACTGTCTAGCTATCACGGTTCGTGATATACAGCCTGGTGACAGACGGACGGACGGACGGACGGACGGATGGACGGACAGCGGAGTCTTAGTAATAGGGTCCCGTTTTTACCCTTTGGGTACGGAACCCTAAAAACATCATTATCTTTATCATTATTCATTATCATCAAAAAAATCATCATCGACTTCAAGTATGGACTCGCGCGCGAGAACGCAGCTCATGCTTCACTTCATCAAATTGGTGGTTTGCGAGAAAATTCTCGAGTTGCTTAAGAAAACAACCAAATCACCATACACGTACCTTAAAAATTGAGGACCTCCTTTCAAACTAAAAATAATTAAGTACTCAAATCGGATCACGGATGTCGGAGTAAGTAATCGGCGAACATACATAACAAATAACCGCAACCGAATACAGAACCTAATACTTCTGGGAAAGGAAGTCGGTTAATAAAAAAAGACACACAAAGCGCTTTATTCTCCTATGTTAGAACAGGTGTGGCTCACTCCGCGATGACATCGCGTCACTACGAGTACATGCGGCCTACGCCGATTTTGGTGTCTAGCCATAATACGCGCGCACCGCTACGGAACGGACGCCAGGGCTAGTTACTTAGTAAACTGGGTGCCTAGCCAAGATGCCTATTTTTACCCTTGTCTTAATTATGTTCCCATCTTTTTACTGCCAATTTATCTCAAATTTATTAGTGCACTAATTAGAAACAACTTCAGCTCCAGTTGAAAATTTAAATATAGATATCAATTGTAGGTATTCCTTTTTTCCTACCTACCTATTAAGTATTATATGCCTGCCTATCACATGCACAGATGTACATGCACGCACACACATACACACACACACACACACACATACACACACGTTCTTATTATTCTATTGCATCTTAAGTAAGCCATGAAATGATAACAGATGGACTGAGACATCACTCTGAGTTACCTACTTTTATTAGTACAGTTAGTACGTGAGTGAAAGGATCGTTATTTACCTGGGGCAGAAGTAGCGAAATTAAAGGTAGGTTGATTCAGTTGATTGTTTATTTCAGGAGAAATATGTTGGGCGCTGGAGGTGCCTGAAAAAACATATTAAACGTATGTTTACACACAAACCTTATTTTAAATATACATATTTAGATCATTTCAACGAGGGTGCGAAGTGTTACCTAGGGTAGGCAACGTGTACGTACCTACGTAACACCTCTGAAGTTTCAGGTATCCATATAGGCTATGGTGACTGCTTACCATCAGGCGGGCTGTATGCTTATTTGCCACCGACGCATTATTTAAAAAAAGCCTTTCAATGGGTGGAAAAACAGGTTTGTTACGCAGCTACCAAACCCCGAGCTAAGTACTGTACAAAGTATTTACTCGACTGCGTGACTCTTGGGGAAGGTTTAGGTGTATAATTTTCATTTCTCATGCTCTGAAAGAGGGTCATTGTTGTTCTAAAAGGTTTGCAGAAAGTGATACGTTTCTGCACTAGAGCATTAACACATTCACTGCCACTGACGCACATGTGCGTCGACCGTCATACAAGTTTGTTCCTAGGCCACTCCCCCTGGCAGTGAATGCGTTAACTTTCCAAGGACGATTTTTTTTTCATTTTTTTATATAAATAATTGAAATTTCGTTTTAAATAGATTTGCAATTTCCGTTCTGATTTTTAACCCTCCATTCCATAAATAACGATTCTTTAACCTAAATTGTTAATTCAAAGTACCCTCTAGAAACAGTATAAAAATGTATACAGTACTCAGTCATGTTTTTTTTAAATCACATGCATTTTACTTTCCTCGTTATCGAAATGAAAAGTAGAGTGTTTAATTAACAATCTAGTTATGAATATGGATGGTTTGTGATTTACCTGTCGTAGAAGCAGCAGAATGAAAGGTGGCTTGAATGTCAGATAGGAGCAGAATCTTGAAAGGTGGTTGTGCCTGAAAGTGTATTAAAATTATGATTGTTTAAATTTTATTGCACCAACAAAAAACTTTGCATACGCGTTCAATTCCGTGACCCGCTAGGCGGGTTTTCTGTGTGTAGTCAATTTGACTACATACACCTACAATCTTTCTCATGCTGTTGGCTACGCCTGCGCTCGTAACGCGTAGCTCGCGCTGGCAGAGTCATCTGCAAAGAAAGGTAATCTCCCTGCATAGAAGTTAGTATGCAAAGGTGCTAAGCGAATAAGTACATACTATTGCTGACTGTACAAAAGGTATATCATATCCAAAATTGTTGCATAATTTCAGTTCCACATGTAGGTGCATTGTAAATTACAATCGTGGACAGCTTTTGACGACCTGTCTGGCCTAGTACGTAGTGACCCTGCGTATGAAGCCAATGGTCCCGGCTTCAAAACCGGTCAGGGCATTTATTTGTGTGATGAGCTCGGACATTTGTTGCTGAGTCATGGATGTTTTCTATGTATTTATAGGTATATAAAAGTTTATACATGTCATTGTCTAAGTACCCACAACACAAGCCTTATTGAGCTTACTGTGCAACTATTTGTGTAATAATGTTCTGTAATATTTATTTATTATTACATAGGTATTTTATTTATTTACATGCAATTTTTTGATAATTATGAGTAAAAGTTTAGCATACTTAGTATAGTGATTTAGGCTTCAAAACCGTCATCCAGGCATACTAGCTGTGTGGCTGTGTAGCTGTGTGGTTATAGTGTTATTATTGACTTACCAAGTAGACATAGCGTCGGTACTGCTATTGCATTCAGTCGCTTAAAGCGATTTTTATGTTCATCTGTAAAATGAAGATCACAAATCCTCTTGACCCTCTTCTTCTTATAAAATTCATAATCTGACGGGGTATCCAACTTGCCCCCAATAAGCTTAACCCAAACTTTAAAACGCTCAGGGGGCCGATTTTTGAAATTCGACCGCTCGATTTCGTGTATTTCGTTCAATAATATCTCCACTAATAGGCATTTAAATTTTACTAATAGAATTGAAAACGAATGGTCAATACCACTAGATTCCCAATTTTCATCGCTCGTATTTAAAAAAATTGCATTTCGCCGTTTTCCACACATTTTCGAGTGACGAAATCGACCGCTCGAAATTCAAAAATCGGCCCCCAGGGTATTTGTCTGGATTTGGACAGACGTGCATCACCGCATCTGAAATAAGTTGATTGTGGACTTCGTGGAGACCTCTCTGCTCTCGTAACATACACGGCTGAAATAACACACAATTGACCACGAAACACAATTACACGCAGCAGGTCGGGAATCTACCCGCCATGGTTTTTTCTGAATTATCTTGTAAAGTTCTCAGCGACTGTGAAGGCGTATGAAAACTTTGTTTCTTTTAACATTGTATAACCGAAAGTATTTTTTATTTATCTGAATTATGTTGTAGTACAATAAATACGAAAATATTATATTATGAGTTTTATTTGACAAAAATGTTTTTTATTGTGACAATCGTCTCCATGGCAACGATGGCCATAAAATACTCTGTTCTATTAAATGTTTTTTGTTTGTTGCATGTCCTAGATACGAGACTTTTAAGACGTTCTGAGGAAATAAAATGTAGCCATATTTAAAAAAAAAGTTTAGTGTTCAATGATAAAGGTGGTGCTATTTTTTTGAATAAAGGGCTTTATATGTGACTGTCCCCCCCCTGGGGCTTCGTATACGGCTGTCCCACCCCTGGATTTAAGTCACCACCATAGAGATTAAAATAAACTGTATCTGTGCTAAGCCAAAATATTTCCTGTCAAATGTCAAATACATATATTATGTTTATTCTATTTTATTTTTATCTTGCTAATTATTTCAAAATGGGAAATTTAAAAACGATATTATAAAAGTGTAAGTCAAGCATTTTCATTTGATACTAAACTCGACCATGTTTCTTGCAAAAAAATGTCTAGAATAGCAAGACCTCTCACAAACAGCTTTTTGGCCTTCTAAGCTCTTCTAGCTCAATAACCTCTTGATCGGGCCTGCTCATAATTTAATGACTAAAATATAATGCCCTCGACTACACGTTTACCCAATTTCATTTAAATTAGAACAAATTTACTTAAGTTATAGAGTATCAAACTATCTTCCGACAGTTCAGCTTAAAAACATCGAAATGCCGAGACGTGCCGCTAGCCAGCCGCGTGTTCAAAGTCGAATGTAAGAACTTCGCTTCGCTTCGCTCGCTCGTTCGATCAAAAGCTGATGATCATCTTCCACACAATTTCTTCCACATAATCTTCATTAATTAGAAATCGAGGGAAGGTCTTCTTAGACCGTTTTCTCGTAGCAGCACGGGATCTGGTAGCTGCCCTCACTGACCCAAAAAGATTAACGTATTTGTCTTCCATTCATGCTTTAATTTGCGAGCTTCACACTTAGTTTCATCCACCAACCAACTTGCTGAACTGACAATGCTTGAACTAATTGATGTTCCTATAGAAATAGCGGAGGAAATTCAATTAGTGTTGGACAAGATGCCCAAATTAGAATTGCTAGAAATACACAGCAATAGTAAGAGAACCAATCAGTGTCATTTAAAGAATTATAAGGCTGTCTGTCGACTCAGGCACTTGCACACTCTGTGTATAGACCTCAAAGTAAATGACATTGCTGTGGCAGCTATAATGTGTTATTGTAAGGAGCTAGACATACTCGAGCTGTGGGATTGTGTGGCCCTTACATTACACCTCTGGGCCTGAGGGCAATCCGTCACTTTGCAGGAGCGCGCCTCTATAGAATTCGGCTAAATTTATTCCACTCCCTAACGGATGATAATGTGGTACGTTGTGTCGGCAGCTGTCCAGTGCTCTCGGAGCTGATTTTGGGCGGGCTGTGTCAGATAACCCCAGCCCTGCTGCCACGGTTGTCGGCTGTGAGGCATCGAGTGAGCCCAAAGGATAAACTGGAACTTGAACTCGTTGAAACGAGGCTGACTGACCAGGACTACCTGGAAAGTGTCCGAGGAAATTATGAAGAAATGAGGTCGGAGTATGAGGATTTAAAAGTAAATTTAATAAAATAAAGAAATACTCTTTTATGTTGTTTCTTATTTATGGTAGTGAAGAAATATTCATTTTGAAAACCATACCCTCTAACTGCCAGATGTCACAGACCTTGCATTTCATTCAGAAAACGAGTTTCCGTTCCGTTCAGAAAACGAGTTAGTTTGAATTTTTATTTTGATCATTATATTGCCATTAGTTTAAACAATATTCTAAGATAAAAATATAACTATAATAGAGTTAAGTTTGGTAAAAATGAGATGTAGGTATACATTTTTATATAAAAATAACAGGCCAATTTGAACATGCACCTGACATCAAAACGTGATTTGAATACATGATATCATTGCGTCTCACGTCAAAGTCGCTTGCATGAATGCACAGACCTAGAATCCGCTCGCGAGTTTATCATTTTTTTGAGGTGGGCCTCAAAAAGTGCCCAGCGCCGCTAAAGAAGATTTCACTTCAAAAAGTCTTCTGAGTACTTGAGTCTGAATGAGTAGGTATAAAACAATAGGACTAGGGGCCGTGCTGACTACATACTCAATTTTTCGTTGGGCCTTAGGAGGATATGATTCAAATACCTATCGTTTTGATGTCGGGTGCACCTTTCAATTGGCCTGTAAAAAAAATTCAAAACTTTTACAGAAATAAACGCATATACGTAAATACGCATACAATATAATCCATAATGGTACAGATAGCTTGTATTATAACTGTAGGGATTTCGATTGAGTTTTATTTTTACCCACATCTCATTGTTACCCCAGTTGACCAGAATTGTAAATAAACTACAACATGAAACATTTTCTTGATAACACAAGTCCGTAAAATGAACCATTTTGTGTTAGGGGCTGTTCATAAATTACGTCATATATTTTTGACCCCCCCCTAAAATCATCCAAAATCATGCTTCGAATGACCCCGTTTCCCCCTACGTCATGTCGTCATGCTACCATCATCCGATGTCCAGACCCCCCCCCCCCCCCCCCAATTTGAATTGACGTAATTTATGAATAGCCCCTTATTCCCAGCTGTTACCACTAAGGTGTTACCAGTGGTAATAGAAAACATGATTTTTTTCTCGCAACTTAACTCACTGTAGTGGTATTGAATAATACCAAGGTAATATAATGGGTAATCATTGTTTTTTACAGTAGGTACCTACATGTGGCGCTATTTTACCGCCCTAGTGCGGTAACTAGCACAATACGTGCTTATGTCGAAAATTTAAAGTGCCATATGTACCTAATTGTAAAACGTTGTACAATACACGTGCGAAAAGGTAATTCGCAACTCGTTTCGGTCGCGTTTCAATTTATCGCCACTCGTTGCGAATTTCCTATTTTTCGCACTTGTATTGTAATGCATCCATTAATGCATAGCATTGCCTAACAACTATATGTACCATAGTTTCACAATAAATAATTATATTCTATTCTATGCTATTCTAAAGGCTGCGTTTCAATATGATATTTTATCGAAAAAAAACGTAAAAAAAATCGGCCCAAAGGTTGTTTTCTTGAATCTTTGACGATGGAAATAAAACACTGTCCTAATATAATTAAAATTATTTATTATCCTTCATCATATTTCTAGCATACTAAACGTAATAAGTGTATAATAATAAATAATTGAATAGTAATTTAGTTTTGAAATATTTCAGCAATATACATATTAATAACTCGATATAAGGTTAAAACGTTCATTTAACTAAATAAGACATGCAAAGTAGGCGAATTATTATTGTATTTATTTCCCTAATGTGTTTCTATGAACGCAGTCCGTCATTAGCTAAGTACTGTTTAAAAGTTTCATTAAAAACTATCAATAAAGTATAAATTAATTAATTTAAAAAGAACAATTTAACTAGCGACGCTCCAAAAAAGTGATCATAACTCTCTTATTTTACAATCTTTGGCGAACTATAACAATATATGAGAATAAACATTTTCAATAGCTAGCTATCAAATGCTTTGTATCTGCCCGCCGCGCCACGCGCGTGAGCGGCGGGCGGCCTACTGTACATGGCGGTCTGCTGACCACGGCTCGCAGTACTATGCTCCTCGTTGCTTCTGCAGCTTTATTGTGCGGCAGATATCTCAGTAATATCTACACACGACCTTATTGTCATGAAAAGTTTGTATAGATGTTTTTGAGCACTAATATTCCAATATTAAAATGACCGAGCGAGTGCGAGGAGTTGTAGTAAGCGAGCCTTTCTACTAGCTGTCAATAAAACTGATCGCTGTTTTCACGTTCAAGATCGGTTTTATTGTCAATCAGTTCAGGGCACTTCGCTATAGCTTATTTTAGCAGCGAGCCCTCGTCCTGTCAATTTGTGCTTCAATTTCATTTGTGCTTTAACAAAGAGAACTCGCATCTAAAAAATCTATGCAAATGTGAGGTAACTGTATCTTCTATTTATGTCACATTATAGGAATGCTCAACTTTGGTTCGAGTCACAATTCCACTTACATTTAGTTTTGGTGAATCTTTGGTAACCGGTAAAGCGTGTACTGAACGACCATTGCCTACCAAATCTTATATTAAAATACATATAACAAGTAGGTATCGATATGATATCAACATTATTTAAAATTAAAATTCTTTCGACTGCCATGAGGTACAAGCGGGTATTTGACGAGCCGTACAATTACTGACTCTTACAAAAATCAAGTCGGTCATTCAGTGCCTGCCCAAACAAACCAACCCAAACGAAACGCTAGCATGTTCATAAATAGATACATAGAGTAGGTTCAATGGACGATCGTTTCAAGCGTATATCACAGATACCTTAACAGGCATCTCAATGCTAAGCTATATGTAAACAGCTAGTCTGTTTCCTGTTTCAGGCCTTCACCGGGACTTCGGACCGTAGGATACACTTGTCTAAAGCGGCATGAATTGGAGTCAAATCCGCGTGTCAAACAATCACGGTGCCGCGGTGAAGGAATCGAATCCGCCCTGTTTCTTTTCGATTCGATATCGCGCAGGCGATCAAGAATAGGTTTGGTTGGTTACTCTTAAACTATTCCAAGATAAGTTATCCAGAACAGTGCATGTCCACGCTACTTTAGATAATGGGCGACCGAAATTAAAATCCTAAAGCAATTTCTCATCCAAAAATCTGTACATCAAAACACCTAAATGTGAAATGTCGCCCGTGTAAAAATGTGCGCGTTCTAAAACGGTTAATGATTATGATCTCGACTTAGCATTTACACAACGTCACCCTGTCACCCGCCCGGGATTCCGGGGCAAAAGGCTAGTAAGCTCCTAAATTAGATATGACGTCATTATTATGTACACATCGAGTTTGAAGGCTGACGCATACCGAAGGCTATGTAGTCAAGTTCCACGGCTGCAAGCGTTCTGGACTAGGAAAGGAATATTTTACGGACGGCGCGATTTTGTTCTACTGCTCTCTTTAGTCTAACTGTTAGGGCAGTCGCGGTGCGGGTCTCTGAGTACAAAGAGTAATACTTTACTAACCATTTGTAGACGACCTGCCAATACAATAGATAGCTAATTGTAATAGGGAGGTCTTACGATCTGATTCTAGCAACGGCCTCCTGCCATCTATGTTGACTTTTGAATGACTACAGGGGGTCTAGCCATGATGACAATCGTACATCAACAAACGCCCGAAATGAAAAAAATGTATCGGGAGTACAGGTGCAACGAAAAGTTACGTGATCAATGATCATTTCCATACATTAATTTCACTTTCGATTGGCGTTTTTTATCAACGATTGTCACTTGGTTAGACCGCCAGGAAAGCCTGGGAATACCTACTTTTGTTAAGTACCTAAGTTTTATATCTTGTTGGTACCCGAGTCGCGTTTGCCGATCTCTGCTTTTACATTCGATAGTAAAACGTCTATAGAGTTACTTCGTCTACTCACTCATCTTTAACTCGCTAAGGTAACTTTAAACTTCTAATTTAACCGAACTGTTACACCATTTCCACTCCTCCCTACCGTACAATACCATAAATAATCTCAATTCACCTTAATCTTAACGTATCTAAACTATGGATGAAATGATCTATATTAAAACAGTATTCTGGATAACTTATTAAAACATGAATACAATAAACTTATTATTGTTACAACATAGTCGGTTTCGGTACAATTGGGTAGACATTATCTGTAGGAAATCGTATGCTTAACTAACTAGGATAATCAATAGTTAAACTAAAAACGAAATGGCACAAGAGAAAGCACTAGAATAAGTACAAATTATAATAAATAGTTAACAAAAAAGAGTGCTTGAAGCTAAACTATGCTAAGCGATAGAAAACATAAATAACGTAAAGAGATATGACTAGATTGTTTTTTTTCTAGGATCTACAATTCATAAAAGCACTATGCGCCTCTCTCCATATTTTATTATATAAATAGATATATAATAATATGATTAATTATTCCAAATTCTAACGTTTGTTTTTTTTTATTTTCTGATTAAAATATTGGCATTCATCTTACTAACTAGCGTCGAACAGGGACCTGAGCGTAACCGCGCGTCGCCGGCCGGCGGCCTGGCGACCGTCCCTACGTACCTCCTCGGTACCTACTTCCTTATGTTCCATCTACACGAGCGCTACGACCAATTTAAACATGCGAACGTTATAAATATTCTATAAAAGTTTTAGGAGTTAAATAGTTAAGAAATTCGATTTTGTAATACTAAGTTGCCGTTAGGTTTCCGAGAGACGGTTCGATGCGCTCGATGTTGCAGATTTCTCAGTTTTCTGGTGTCGCGGTCTACCGTCTTCAGAAGTATGAGATGACAAGTGAATGAGGATACGTTCGAACGCAAGGCGCAGTAATTTGGAATGAAGTTTCCGGCCAGTTACTTGTAAAATAAAGGCGAAGCGCAAGAATCACCCGAGAGGGCTCCCGTCCGGTCTATACCTTCGATCGATGGGGGCTTTCCGTGCAAACTACGAAGTTACCAACTGATCTAATATTGTCTATGGTGTCTGCCATTATTATGTATTTATTTAATCTTTATTGCACAAAAGAAAAACTTATCGTATAAATCATCGTACCGTAACGTATCGTATTACTCGTTAAGTATAGGTAACAACTAAAATGGAATATATAGCGTACGTAGGTATATTTGTACTTTAAATACTTTCCGAAGTTTTATTTTGAGTATTTTGCCATCGCACTTGGCCAAAGAAATAGGCATTTTATACGCGATAAACCCAGTTTCGTTTATATTATTTAAATGATTTATGTTCTATCTATTAGATTCATAAAATAAATTGAACAACTGTTTAATTTATTTTCTGCACGTTTTACAAAACGTTTTAATATTATATACACAGGACTATCTATAGTCTCTAGTACATACCAAACTTTCTATAAAGTTAAGAGTAGTCTGCATGGAAAGCAAGCCCCTGGATAGTCACGGCGACAGAAAAGTCCAGTCGGTGACTTATTCTTGGTTCAAACATCCAACCGACTTCCCCATCGTTGCCCGCAACTACCCGGCACTCTCCCGGCGCAGCCGCGATGGGATGAGATGAGATGGTTTCAGTTCCTATGACGACGATATAAAAAGTGGCGGCTAGTGGACCCGAGAGCGGGCTGGCCGAAGCATCGCAGTCTAGTTCAGAGTTCGGCAAAACCTGCCTACATGAAAACATTTAGATACATTTAAATAATTGCAAAGCATACCCTGTATCCTAAAATCACTTTTATGGGCGATCGTTTTATACATTCAGAGAGGTTCATTAATCTATTACAAACGTTAGCGTTACCGCAATATATCTTTAGGGATTTAATTTTAATCAGTATAAAGATATAAGTACAATATTATTAATAGCCCGGGGGGCTCGGGCCGCCCCGGGACATTACTCCTACATTACGCACGAGGTGATATTTATCGATAGTCGATATACTAAGTATACGTGTTCCGGTTTGGCATCGATTACTGGTATCCTAATAGCGCGAGGGCCGTCGCTCGTCGCGCCGCACTCACTCGGCCGACGGCCGGCCCTGAGGCCCGAACGGACCGGAGGCCCAGAGGCCGACTCACAAGTCGGCACGAAACTAGACCACGCCGATAAACAACATAATTCAACGAAAACACTACAAATTAGAAAAAAATGCGACGTGAACGAAAACAACGCTATAAAACAATTTAAAAAGCTCAACAACGTATTGCACTCAAGTTTCAGGGAAAAGAACTAGATACACTCGAAACGTCGGTACACAAATTCATGTCGTTTTTATACACACCGCTTAACTTACAAATCATAAACGCCTAAAACTAGAATACTATATCAATATAATATAATTATTTGTGTAAATATAAAATTCTATGTCTCGTGGTGAGTGTAACATTTGACTATAGCGCGGCAGACGACGGCGGGCGCTCCGCGCTCCGGGCCGGGCCGGGCTGCCGAGGTCGGCGCCCCGGCCCGCGGCTCTCGGCTGCCGAGGTCGGCGCCCGGCCCGCGGCTCTCGGCGGCCGAGGTCGGCGCCCGGCCCGAGCGCTGCGCCGCGGTGCCGCCGCACCGGCACCTAGTCCGCCCAAGCGCACACGATATAATCTAAGGTATCTCAGTATCATTATAATATTTATATTGGTACCTTTTGATTATGAATCTATTTTTGTCTGTAGAAATTACACTAGTTTTGTAACCTGTTAGCTCGCGCACCTCCCACTGTTGGCTCCCGGACGCGGTCCTCACGTTTATTGTATTTAACACCTTAACACGAATAGTATTATGTATATATTTGTATAGACACACACGAAATAAAGACGGGGAAGCACGCTCGTTGAGAATTGACATCGCGTGCGTGCCGCGCGCTCGCGCCGGCCCGGAGCGGCGGTGGCCACACCCGCACGGCCGGCGGCGAGCGGCGGCGAGACGCGTCACATACAGACACGAACGGCGTGAGTACAGTCCATTATGTTGATTATACTTTTTATATCACAGCCCATTTGGAATTTACAACACATAATAACACGATCTTTTGAAACGAAGGCCTAAGTATTCGGTCTTATGTTGAAGTGCACTTTGATTTGTACACAGCGTTAAATACAAACATTTAATTTTTGTCAACAACATCGCCATTAGTTTACGTTTACTAACAAGTAGTTTGTGAGGAGCTGGGCGTACCATGGACAGAGTTGCGTCGCACCGATACGAGTCATCGCGTATTGTCCGTGGCGTACCGGGCGTCGGGCGCTATCGGCCGACGCGGGACGCTCTCGCCGCGCGATGCATCATGAAAGTACAGATCATTGGAGTGGGACTGGTTACGTTATACAAGAGGACTGCCGTGTGGTACCCCAGCGTATTAGCTTATCAGACACACACATAATAAAATTTAACAAAATATAGGATATATATACTCCAATAGTGATCTATACCGAGCACTTACATTAATGCAATCAGTTCGGCGGAGGGAGACAACAGTGTCCGCGATGTGTCCGGGACGGGCGCTGCGGCCCCGGCCGGGGCTGCGGGGACCGGGCCGGCTGGGCGAGGCCGGGGCGGGGCCGAGGGGCCGGACGGCGAGGCCAGGGGCCGGACGGCGAGGCCAGAGGCCGAGCCCGGCCGCCGCGCGAGGCCGCGGCGCGCGTCCCGGTCTACGTCTTGTTGCAATATACAATAATTAAAATACACTTTTTTCTTACATTTTCAACTTACTTAATAAATTCAGTTTGGCTTAGTTCAAGCAAATAACTAGTATAATAAATTTATGTTAAAAGTTTCAGTTAAACGTTAAGTACTTAGAAGTAGAAGTATGATTACGAATGACAAAATTTTTATAACGTGTCATTTTATAATAATAATAATTTAATCAAAGTTAATAAATTGTATATATAATAATAATATAATAGAGTAATTTAATGATTAATCGATAATGATAAGAATGAAGCATTCCTACGCGCTGATTTAATAAATTACTTTTAACTAATTTAGTATACTCGCCGAGTGGGCTCGCATAATCTTTAGGTAAGTATGTAGGTAATGATATTTACTATACAATAAAGATGTATTAATAAATTCCTTGGAATTGTTGATAATACACGATGATGCGCGCTGCGGGCGCGGGGCGCGCGCGGCCAGACACCTGCAACAAGCAACACGCGCTGTAACACGCCGCAACCGCAACACGCTCACACATCCAACCCTCTTAAGTGCGATATCTTTACGTCTACGACCTGAGAGTCCTCGAGCGGAGCGTGGAGCAGGGCAGGAAGTGAATTAGACACAAGCAAGAGTATGCGGGCGGACTGAGTGCACGCTGCACGCACAGAGCACTTGGCCGCTTGCCGCTATGCTGCCCACCCCACCCAACGCTCCGTTTGAAGCTTGTCGGCGCTTTTCGCTACCATGTGGGAAATATGTGTAACCGGCTACGAATGTAGCGCGTAGCGCCCACTGGCAAAGAATGCGTTAGATAATATTAAAGTTAAAGATATAGATCGTTTATCATTCAAGTAGGCATATTACAATACGCTTATGAACGTCAAATAAAGCTACACCGGCTCCAACCCTACACCTCTGCCTCGAGAAGATTTCCCCCTCAATTGGAGGAGAGTATCCCAATATGGGACCGGCATCTTTTCAAAAAGTTCATTGACTCACGGTAGTGACGCGAGCGCGCAGGGACGGCGTCTAAGGTTAGTAAGGTCGGTTGGCGTCCTTGGGCCGCTTGAGTTGGACCTTGAGCCGCTTCATGCCGATCTGGAAGCCGTTCATCGCCGCGATGGCGGCCTGCGCCGATGTGGGGTTGTCGAACGACACGAAACCTGGAATATTACGATTGCCTGTTAAGGATGGCAAAAAAATATAACGGTGTAAACTGAGTGGCTCAAGCGGTGGCGACTAAGCAGCTCGTTCAGCGCGGTTCATTTTAAACAAATGCGAGCATAATGCAACTGTGTCCTCAGTGAACGCTGCTTGAATCCCTTGCACGCTCGATGCAACGCTGCACGCCCTGCCAAACGCTCGCTCACTCGCCACTGAGACCACACACTTAAGGCAGCGATGTTGACCGAATATACAATATACACATGCGTAAAAATCTGCAGGCTTCTACAGGTGAGAAAAGTGAAACGTTAAACTGTAGTGACAAAATGATTGTAAACAGTATTTCGTAAAGCCGTAGAGCTATAGATAGAGTAAACAAACAGCAGTATTTCAAAACAATGAATCGAAAGATTACATGACAAGTATGACAACAAAAATGACAAGGAGTAGAACCATAAAAATAAAAGTACAATAAATTAGAACGTGGTCTGTTTAAACTCAAGTTCGTAAATGTCAATTCTGATTGTCACTGTAGTCAATTTAATTTAGTTCAGGCTTAGCCTATGTCCAATAATAGATAAAGGAGTGCATTATACTTAATGGGTGCCTATATAAATGATCATAAGTCGGTATGATGAACAAACGAACTAACCGAAACATTTGCTCTGGTTAGTGGCGCGGTCAATAAACACTTTGCTGCTGATGACGTTGCCGAAGGGCAGGAACATCTGCATCAGCTCCGCGTCCCCGAACTCCTGGGGCAGGTGGTAGATGAATAGGTTGCACCCCTCAGGGCCGGAGATCGAGCACCCTGGGAACATAAGAAAATCTTTAAAGAACTCACAAATCTGCCTCCAGACACAATTGTTCGGCTTAATTCTAATCATAGGAAGATGGCACGTAAAACATTTTGTAATATAAATCACAGACCATCAGCTCTTTCGCATTGGCTTATGTTGCATGTCTCATAAAGATAATTTTAATAATTATGCAATTTTGAATCGAGATTTAGTTTCACCAAAGCCCTCTTGACAATTATGACTGGCATTTTAGACCCTGATCTTGTTGTGACTTTCAGTGAGTTACTTAAAATCATTGGTTAAACATGACAGACACAAGCGGATTAATAAGTATCGTATCACAACTTGCTTTTTTTGTTGAAAGTTGACCAGAGAAACTAATACGCATCATGGTTGAAAAATTATCCTTGAAAGTTCGTAGATTTGTACAAATAATTGGATGCATTTGTGGGTTCAAAATTAGTGTGCTTGTTGTTTTTGGTTGTAGGAGAACATCTACGTCGTGTTTTAGTATTTATCGGTATTTAACTTGGGCGTTTTTGTCAGAATACCTACACTAGAGGACCGTTTATATTTTGTTGTCGATTATTTTTCGTCAGGCATCGGTACAATATAGTGGACAGTCGAGTTCCCCTTTTATAATATGTATACCTAAGCGCAATTTCACAGTATGTCCTAAAAATCTTCCACTGAACGTATGGTATTTTTGTTAGGTACTGCCAAATTGAGATTTCGTCGAGAGCCCATAAACCAGCCTTTTATCCAAATCTTACGAAAAAATTCGACAATATATATAATAAAAATCAGCCCAAATACAAACAAGATATTTGATCAAACTCGGGTAAGTTAAGAACTGTCTATTTCTCAGTATTTTAAAGGCGTCTAAGCTCTCAAGAGACAAAGAACTGCACACACACGAAGTTTGTAAAGTAAACAAGAACAAGGAGCTAAACAGTCAAGACAACACAACATTTATACATGTACATTTATAGAGGTAAGTACATCAGAGGTCCGAAACTTTGGCAACAAGTTGTCAATATAACGTGCAGCATTTCGGAGCAATACCTACGGACTACACAGACAATTATAATGAGTTACCGTGTTTCAGCTCGGAAATTATCAGCGAAAAGAAGAAAGATGGAATTATGAGTGTTTCCGATGCTAAAATACGGTTGTTCGGGCTAAGGGCGTACACTCAACGTGAACTTTTGCTGTTTGCAAAATTTTATCTTCGCGTTTTAGAGTCTGTATCCTGTTTACAAGTTTCTCACTGAAAGACTAATCTTCTTACAAGATTTACATCTCATGGATGTATATTGTCGATAGAATGTACGCTCGTAGGGTGATGTTGTGTAATGATTACCAGGGCATCAGGCGGTTGAAGAAGTAAGCAAGAGGAATCGGAAGGATGTATGATCGGCCGACGCGATGAAGGGTCTATCTGGTTGATTTTTATTGTGAATAGAGATGCCACTTTTCGATGATGAAGTATGCAATTATTGCTAAAGCTCGTTTTGTCAAATTGTAAAAAGCAAGGAAGTGCAATAAGCCAAGTCCAGGCAGATGATTACGTACGAGTTTCTTGTAGACGTCAGCTGCGTGAAATCTGCATTCGAATGTCAACACCACGTGGCGTTTAGTGATATTGTCTAATAATTTCAATGCAGATTTAACATAGCCGCACTCTTTACAAGTGGCACCTCTATTTTTGTAGCTCAGGGCTCCACTTACCTTCCCTCTGCGCGGGCGCAATGGTGGACATCGGCGGCGGGATCGGCTGCGGAAACTGGCCGTAAACCGCCGGGTAGGCTGTCGAACATTTCCACAATCAACACCTATCCGACATTCACATGCACTCCACCCCACATTTAATATCAAGCTAAATAAACATAATTCGAGTAGGTATCTTATTTTCGGCCGAATAAACATGTGAGACGATGTTTTTTTAACATATGAAAGCACTTATAAAACATAACGATTTAAGTATATAACCAAATGAAGATATTTAACATTTTGATGATTTTGATTTTGATGTTATATTATTTAGAACGATAATGTTTGAAACGAAAATGTTAATAAGACTTGAAAAAAAAACGATTTCAAAAGATACTTATGTTATGTGTAAATATAATAAGATTATGAGAGAATCAATTTGTTTATCATATGGCTGATGATCATTAATTATTTAAAACTTAGCAAACTTTCATATACAATTTTGAAAAAAAGAATGTAGGTACTTTTCCTGTACGCAGAATACTTCCTAGAAATAATACAAAATCTAAATTATATATTTCTCCCCGTTAAATAATTGGATATTAATACATCAAAGTTTTACACAATGACTGCAGTAAACAACAGATTATTATGCCTATGATAACACCGACAACAACTACAGTATGTGACATACGTATCCGATAGCGTGATAGGTACAGCGCAAATAACGTTACACCATCAACACTTATAACAGTTCATCATACTTGTATATCAACTGTCAATCGATCGATCTTTAATGCGGTTGAATATTGTGAACTTGGCTGGTTGCACTAATGTGTGTGTAAAAAAAGATCGATCCATTGATAGAAGCGATGTATACACAAGTTGTCTTTAATAATACATTTTCAATATCAAATTTCTTTTTCTTTTTTATTTAGTATTAAACTTTTCAAAATTTAAAGCAACTTGTGTGTTAGTAACATCTGTGTACAATAACAATAACGGTAATAACATTTCGCCTTTTGACATCTATGTTGCGTGACTTTTTCAAGTAAACATCGTTTAATATATCCGATTCGTTCTATCGTACTAGACATAATATGAGTGCGAGAGAGCCGAGAGAGCCAAACATAACAAGTAAATAAAACAAGTAAATATCCATTTATAGATATTTAGACGATGTTTACATTAGAAAATCACAACTAATATGCCCTAAATCCACAGAGATGCGTGACACGAAATAAAATGTTGATCATTCTATACAGTCGCTTAATGTCATTTGTTTATAAAGACTCCAGAACTTGGTTTAAACCTTTGAAGTCTCTATAATCAAGTGACTATCAAATAGATGTTTAATGTCGTTATAAATATCTGCACACTTGTCTAAAAGCGCGCAAATATTTTCGTACACACCATTTCCTCGTTTATCGTCCTCGATAAGCGAGTAAAACACTACATTCGTAAAGCGAAGCGGTAAACGCCACTCACCGACGCCTGGGAACGGCTGCATGCCGGGATAGGCCGCGTGCTGCAGCGCCGCCTCGCCGTTGGGCAGGCCCTGCGCCGTCACGGGCACCGCTGCAACATTCGTCAGATCAGCGCACATCGGCGATATCACGCCTCGGTCCTCGCCCAGCAGTGGGACGCTCAGATAGGCTGGGGAAATACGCCTTGCTTTATGGTACGTCGCTGTCAACTAAGTTTGATGTGGTTGTTGATGAGAAGCGACGGATGTGAAGTGATATTACGGATGTAGGCTGATAAAGAAATATGCCTTGCTTGATGGTACGTCGCAATCAACTAAGTTTGTGTGGTTATTGATGGGACGTAACTTTAAAATGATTGGTATGAATGATGTAGCGTCTCGGGCCGCGTAGCCAACATGCCAATCACTTATGCTCCGTAGCGATAGAAACGCAACGGTCACTGTCGCACTATATGAAAGGTTTGTTAGCTGGACGTCCAATACGCAGTTTGTCCAAATCGCATTTCGTCCATTCGTCTACTACGCAGTTTGTCCATAAGTGATGCGTCCATTTCGTGATTCGTCAATACGCAGTTCGTCCATTTCGCGATTTGTCACTCTGCATTTCGTCCATTTCGCGATTCATCATTACGGAGTTCGTCTATTTCGTGATTCGTTTATTAAGAGGATACGGGAAATGAGAAAATGGTCAATAATATCAGCTACGCCGATGATATGGTGCTACTGGGACCCACGGTCGGAGCCGTTAACGAGTTGTTAGGGCCCGGCCACATGTGCACGGTGCGGCGCCGGCTACCGTGTAACGGCACGGCGTCGTGCAGTAGCACTTGCTGTTGCATAGTTCTCACGTGCTAATTAATGCACAAAAATGACTGACAATTTAGATGTCGACTTTTTAATTTCACTAGTGGAAGCTCGTCCCGTTCTCTGGGATAAGACTAAGGAAGACTAGGATAAGAATAAATACCTACACAACACACATTGAGCATGTGAAATTCGTCATTGACGTTCGTTACGTAATGTTGATTTGACAGTTCCATCCTGAGGGTCTACCGCGAACACCGAAATTCGCAAATTGCGGGCATTTTTCTCTGTCACTTTATAATAACGTCCAATTGGAGTAAAACAGAAAAAAATTCCCGCAATTTGCGGACTTCAGTGTTCGCGGTAGACCCTTTGATTTGCGAGCGAGCTGGCAACTTTGCGCAGGGAATGCATGGAAATGTCGCGTTCATGTGAAGTTGTGTGAACGTGGCATATATCTGTGACAGTGACAGGGAAAAGGTACCATTTGAGTAAAATTACCGTTTACCTAATTTCATTTGAATTAGAACAAATATACTATATTTAGTTATAGCGCAACAAACTATCCTCGGATAGTTCAGTCAAGAAATATCGAAATGCCGGGACGTGCGTCTCTAGCCAGCCGTGTGTTCCAAGTTGATTGGAAGAACTTCGCTTCGCTCGCTCGTTCGACAATCAATAAATCTTTGTATCCATTCCATAAACCCCTTGACCGCCAAATACGTCAACTGACGCGTGCGGCTACAGCCCAAAGCTCAATGTCAACCTTCGTGCCTTCCTACAAGGTTCACGAAAACGCGCCGCTCACGCACAGGTGTGTCGTACAAAGGCGTACGTAACTGAGAGAAACGGTTCGAATTTTCATAAAATGACCCGTGGCTGCAGTAATGAGAGGCGTATATATTTTTCTTGACAAGACTCCTACATATATACGAGTTGGACGGAATGCTTACTGGACAAAATGTGTGTTGGACTAAATCCATGTTGGACGACTTGCTGTTGGACGAAATACGTGTTGACGTAATACGCGTTGGACGAAATGCTGTTGGACGAAATGCATGTTGGACCAAATACGTGTTGGACGAAATGCGAATTGAAATATCATTTGGACGAACTGCGTATTGGACGTACAGCTAACAAATCATTTGAACGAGTGAATAGAGACACATAAGCGTTTCGCTGTCGAAGCGATAGCGATTGTAACCTTGGCTAGGCTGGCAGTTCTCGTTGAGCAGAGCGACGCTCAGATAGGTTGATAAAGAACAACGTCGCCTGACATTAGACGTCTGTTCAGCAACAGTGGAATGCTTAGCTTGTAAGATTTGCATGCTGAGCATGGACGGCTCAGAGGACGGACTTTCGTATGAATATAATGTACCAACTTTTGTAACTCCTTTTTTTGCAAATAAATTATTATGAATGGGCTGCAACGGCGATGCATTCATTAGTATTATACTCACGTCCAGTGAACGTCTGGTGTATCCCGTTAGTGTAGACCGCGTCCTGCGGCGGCGGCTGCCCGTTGGCGGTCTGCGCCGCCATGTTGAACCCCGGCATGGTCGGCGACGGCAGCGACGGCAGCGCGCCGTTCAGCGGCTGCGCGCCCGTGCCTATCGCCAGCCCGGAGAAGTTGTCTGTAACCGTAATGTTACCGTCTTTATACACTTAAAAATTGTATGATGTTGCGTATAATCGCAAGATTGGATAGTTGAAACTTTGTATTCAGAGCTGGAAATATGTAAAGCGCAAAATATAGGTCTGATTTGAAATAACCAACAAACCATCGCTCATCATTGTTTAACCCGGATATCTTTATTCTTCGTTAATTTGTAAATCCGATGTAGTTGAGCCATTCTATTTCACCATTTCATTATTTACCCTTTAACGCGATCAAAATAGTCAAGGTAGTACGTTCAAACTCAAACCTCCTGACGCGCAAAGCAATCAGAGGATGAAAATGTATGTTGCGAAACATAGGTACGGATAAAGTTGTGTGTATTTACCAGAAGCCGGTGGTACCACGGAGTTGGCCATGCCGTTGAGCGCGTGGGACGCGAGCGCCGTCATCGGGCTGATGTAGCCTTGCGCCGTCGCTGCTACCATCAGGGCTGCTTGTTGCTGGAATAATACATTATTACAAATTAACTGACAAATCGAAATCCAAATAAAACAAGAGGCGATAATTATACCAAGACTTACTTAAACTGATTACCTACATCTAACGTTGTGTATGGCTGGCTGACATCAACCTGCTTGATGTTTAATTTTTTTTTCTAAACTCTACCTACTGACTATTGAAGACGGGGTAGTAGACATCCACCGGCGCTCTGGGTAGATACTGTAAAGAAGACCTGCCAGGGAACTATACAGGCGCCAATTATTGTGACGGAGGAAAATCGTGCAGAATGGAACAGCCTTGTTGCACAAAACAGTGACCTTATGTGGTCGTGATCTTCAGTCATGAGGAAAGTAAGAAGAGACCTAGGCACTGTCTTTCGTAAAAAAAAGTACCTGCTCAGTGATGACCTGCGCGTAGGTGCTGTAGGCGCCGAACTGGTTGAACACGAAAGGGTTGAGCAGGCTCATGTTGCCGGCCATCTGCTGCATGCGCCGCAGCTGCCGCTCCTTCTCCGTGTCTGCGAACTTCACCACCAGGCTCGAGGACGCGCCCTGAAACATGGAGAGTAAAAAACGTTATGCCGGCTGTACGTGTACACACTCGTCGAGAGCTTCTCGCCAAGGGTCTCGGCATCGCTCCGACCCAATCGGAGAAGACGAGACAAGTAAGAGCGAGACGAGAAGGAAGCAGCATGGACACACGTTCTCGGCCTGTCTCGGGGTCTCTCGATGAGTGTGTTCAGCCGGCATTAAAATGGTTCTTTTTGTAGTTAGAGCACTTTCTTTTAATTCAACTACAAAAATCCCTTCTCGGGTAGGGTATGCCAGGTATTTAAGAGGATCCAAATAAAAATACAGGGTGGATCGAAATAGTTTCTGCATGGCATTTGCAATAACACAGTGGGAAATGTTATCATTATACTAAAAATTCTATGAAAAAGTGACGTTTATAATGATACGAGGGGCGTTCAAAATATTCTCGGTATTGATATCTTATGACCTCTTCTAAAATTTCTTTCGTTACTGGCCGCTAAGGTTTATTCATTGACATTAAAAAAAAGTATAATTCGAACCGAGATAGTCTTTTGTTTTTCTGCAATTGCTGAACAAACATGAACATCCTGTGCGAATTGACAATGTTAACTAAATTAGAACATCGATGCGTGATAAAATTCTTGACAAAACAGGGTAAAAATCAAAAAACCATAAAAGAGGAAATGGATTGTGTTTACCGTGAGTCTGCTCCTTCTTTATCTACCATTCAAAAGTGGTCAAGCGAGTTTAAACGCGGAAGGGAGAGTATTGAAGATGACCCTAGACCTGGCCGGCCTGTAGTAGCTACTTCACAAGAAAATATTGATAAAGTGGAAAAACTTATATTGGAAGATGGTCGAGTGAAGGTAAAATCTATAGCACAAGTAACCAATCTCTCTATTGGTACCGTACATGATATTATACATGACCATCTTAATATGTCAAAAGTAAGTGCAAGATGGGTTCCGCGAATGCTGACTCGGCTTCAAAAAGACATGCGTGTAGCTTGTTGTTCCGATTTTATTGACCTGTGCGGTGAAAATCCTGATGAGGTGCTGCAAAGAATAGTTACTGGAGATGAAACCTGGGTTCATCATTATGACCCAGAGAGTAAACAAGAGTCCATGCAGTGGCACATTAAGGGTTCAGCTCATCCCAAGAAGTTGAAGGTCATCCCTTCAGCTGGCAAGGTCATGGCCACGATATTTTGGGATTGTGAAGGAGTATTACTAATCGATTATAAAGAAAAAGGTGTAAATATCACAGGACAGTACTACGCTAACATTCTACGTCAATTAAAGGATGTAATTAAAGAAAAGAGGCGAGGAAAGTTAACCAAAGGTATTCTGCTTCTGCATGACAACGCCCCCGTCCATACTGCTCATATTGCCAAGGCAGCTATTGTTGAACGTGGGTTTAAAACTGTTACTCACCCACCGTATAGTCCGGACTTAGCCCCCAGCGACTTCTTTTTGCTCCCCAATCTTAAAAAGGATCTGCGTGGAAATAAATTTTCTGACGATGAAGCATTGAAGGCGGCAGTGGAGGAGCATTTTTACACGAAAGATAAAAAATATTTTTACGAGGGATTAAAAAAAATAATTGATCGATCTTTTAAGTGTATGAACATAGGGGGGGAGTATATTGAAAAATAAAAATATCAAACTTTTCGTACTTGTTTGTTTTCATTCTCATACCGAGAATATTTTGAATACCCCTCGTACAACCTCACTTTGTTCTACAGATGTGCAAGTTGCGGAAAGTTTCCATAAAATTCTATAAATTCTCGGAAATTTCATGAAATTTAAATTTAAAATGGGAACGTTTCAATTCTCATACAAAAATGTAAGAATATTTCCGAATTTTTCCTACGTTAAATTTCCGAAACAGTTCCCAATTTTGGAAAGTTTCCTTAGGCACATCAGTACTTTTGTTCTGTTCCAGTTGATGTGTAAAGTTAGATTATACGGACTCTAAGTATGGAAGCGTACGTAGCATATTGTGTCAGTTTATGTGAAATTATAGAATAGAATAGAATAGAAAATGCTTTATTCATAAACGCTTAATTTAAACTTAACTAATAAAAACACTGACATAGATTGGTTATAAAGCGTTCCTGAAATGGTCTCCACTCAGCTTCATGTCAAGGAACCTTTGAAGTCCCCGACGCTGGTCTTCCGTGGAAACTCTTTCGAGAGAGCGCTATTATAAGCTATACAATTTAAATTAAATAGAATACTACAGCTATACAAATTAAATTAAATATGATTTAGTTAAATTATTAAGACTATTGATCCACAATAAAACTGTAAAAACTATTGATTAAATTCAATGGCCGGTCCCAAAACTTTTCTCTAGACTTTATTTTAAATTTAGGAACTTTTTTGTTATTTATATTTATTTCATGAACTTTGGAAGAAAAATGTGTGTCGAAATATCCATACATTATTCATACCCCGCACTCCGTTACTGTTATACAAGTTACCTACTTGAAAAAGGTACCTAACGGAACGGAAAAAATGGGAACCTTTTTTTCTTATTAGGATCGAAAGAGCTCATGATTCTAATTTGACATATTGGCCCAAAACCACGTTGACAAAATAAAGAGGGGTATATTTTTTATTTGCAGATACAAGTCTTTTACAAAATGTCATTAAAATTATAATGACCATCATTTAACTAATATCGGGTTAAAGAATTATAATTTTTTTAAAAAGAAATTGACATTTCACTTATATGAGAAAAATCTTTCTATAAAATTTGATGAAAATGTACATTTAATCATCATCTAATATAAAACTTACTAGGCTCAAAATATTCTCATTTATCTGTGATACAACGCAAACGTTTGTGATAATTATCAACAATATGCCGCCGTAAAGAAAATGGCAATGTATTTTTGGACCACTCTGTACATATAACTATATAACACTCTGTAATATATTTGCACTCTTTTCTTGATGTGAATTATTATGTTTTGTGTCAAAAATTGCTTTACTGTGTTAAGTTAGTTAGCTGTAGCCTTAGCATAGTTGTAGTTTTCGCTCCAATATGTTTTCATGATGTGCATACATGCTTTGGATGGCATTCCCAACCAAAACCTGTACTGAAAATAATTATTTCATGTAACAAATGTTATCTGTTTTGTGTGCCTAATAAATAAAATAAAATAAAAAATAAAATAACAACTAGTTAGTTAAAATTGGTTACCAATAACAACTTTATTTCATTAGGTATAATTATAATGAAAAAAAAAAAACAACGGGTTGCACTCCGGGAGGTCCGACAGAAGTGAAAACTCAATGACTAGTCCAAAATGTCTGTAGCACTATGTATAATCGACCCATCTTCCTTTCTATTGAAAAACTTTAGTTCCGAAATTGCTGGTCAGTGAGCATGTTTAAAATTAGAAATTCAAATTTGTAGCGTTAATTGTTTAAAATTCAAATAGAAATTGTAAAGTTACCTTGCAGACCTCGCATCTAAATATATTTGGTCATGATATTTTGAGTTTTATTCACCAGTACTAGAGTTCACTTTTATTAGCGATTTCATCAAGATGTAGCTTTATTGAATTATATTTGAGTGATATAAAGTTAGAATGTAACTGTGAGATCCTCGTATTTCAGCCCGTACAAGATTAGAACCTTTTTCATGTAATGTCATTGACTTTTTCTTTATTGATTTAAATGTCATCTAAATGAGTGGCCATCTAAATCTTACGGTCACGTGATCGCCTTACGCTGTCTCGAGTTTATCATTTTTTACCCACCTCAAAAAGTGCCCAGCGCCGCTAAAGAAGTTTTCACTTAAAAAAAAACCGCTACTTTTTAAAGACATGGGACAGAAACTTTACAACAAAGTTTATTATAAACTAAACTAAACCGAACACACACCATTTAGCCAGACTAGACTAAACTTGGCGAAACAAGTAGTGTAGCAACACTAATGTAATTGGTTGATTTTCGAATTAACTTCGGAACAGTGGCCGTGTGTGCTTTAGTTGTACTTTAGTTGCCATAGAGAGTGTGTTTTAATTTCGTAAGGCTCGATGTCCTATGTAAGATTTTTAGTTCAAATGGCCGGCCCTCCAGAACTTATGTACTGAGCCTAAAAATTACAAATGTTAGGACACTATAGGTCATCACTATCACTACATAGTATAAAACAAAGTCGCTCCCCGCTGTCTGTCTGTCTGTATGTATGCTTAGATCTTTAAAACTACGCAACGATTTTGATTCAAGAGGAAGGTTTAAGTATAATTTGTTAATCCGTGCGAAGCCGGGGCGGGTCGCTAGTTATTTAATAATAGGTGTTACTATACATATAATGGCCGCCGTCATGTGACACGTGTGTGTCTTCAGTTAATATATCGCCATTTTCATTAGAACTTACAAAAGCTTCAAAAAGTCATTGGCAACACAACCTCCGTCGCTTTTTTTTATTACCTACCACTTCGGTAACAAACACGCATACGGCGGGAGTGATTATGTACCTATCGAAAAGCATGTCTACATATATTAAAATTACATGCCAAATATGAGTTTTATTCACGACGATACACTTACGCCTCCATCCCTTACGATTCCAAGTAATATTCGATTTAGTACGAAAACATAATCGGCTTTAAGTACCTACGTACATTTTCTCTTTGAAATATAATCTCATGTTTTTCATAAAAGTAGAACGCATAAAAACACGTCGCCCTTTTTTGAATACGTAATCACTCACTAAATAGACGCCCGAACCCTGAAAAACGTTTATTGTGCGAGTCTTTTGTGTTTTACAGTATTCTTAACGCGCGTGAAATATTAAGGAGCTTATAAATAAAATGGCACAATCGGCCCCCGGACTATTACGAGTGCAATTTCCTACGAACTACCAAAAGCCAGCGAACAATGCGGGGCTAAGCGTTCAACGTTGGCATGAACATTCATTATGTATTTGCCGGGACGGGCAAAAATGGCAGTGCCCCGTAGGCCGGGCGCAACAGGTCGCGCCCCGTTCGAGCAACAAGTTATTTGGGCTCGCATCCAAAAATGCATCGGCCGGCCTGCAAACTTCAAGCCGGTTCCTTCCGTAATAGTTTCGCCATTACGCGTTCCCTAATTGGCCTTGTCGAACGCATTAATTGCTCGTTAAACTTGGATTTTACACAGCCTTTTTCAATGCAATCGTAATGAGGGTGCGTTATTAATGTTAATGGACCACCTAATTAGTGTAATAGGATTATTGTAGCAATTCAGGAAATTTTAAACGTAGAAAGGCGGTTTTAATGAATTGTACTCGACGTTTTATGAGACGTTCGTGGTTTTGCTTTGTAGTGTGGATTGGAAATAATTGGTTCTGTTTTCATAATTGTTTATTTCGTTTGCTTTGTGTTAAATTGGTTTGTTTTCAACGACGAAAATGTAAATTGTTATTGTTACTGTTGTAAAGTATTTTAAAACGTTCGATTTAATTGGAAGAGTAAACGCAAGTAGTGAAAACGTATTTTAACTATTTAGCTGAGTCAATTAGCTACGCTTGATGTTTATTGGAGTTTACTTATTAAGAATCAACTTTCATATAAGTATATATAAGCCCGGGGTATTATGTTACGTTATGTTTCGTGCGCAATTTATCTTGCACATCAAACATTTCCACATGGAAACATTTCGGAAACTCTTAACGTTTTTGTATGGGAATCAAATTTCTCATTTCCAACACGAAATTATTCTTTGTTTCCTGTGAAAATTTTCAGAAATTTTCGAGAACTTGTCCAGCTATTTAGAAACTTTCCACAACTTGTACATCTGAAGGTAACCATCATTACAGTTAATAGGCTATACCGAAATAAAACTAGAGATAAATGCGGCTAGGTAGGTAAGTATATAAAGATTATGTTTATCTATACCACGAAATGTGTGTTAAGACAACGCGTCTATATTTCTGCCTGTTGCGGGTATTAACCCGCACTTAGCACGACTTAGACTTTATAATCCCTATGTAAAGCCTTCATTATCCTCAGCTACTATCTATCTACAATAGGTAATATACAATACACTAGAATTACTAGATAGACAGGACGCCCACATCTATTCTTATTACCTACAACGCCGAGCACCTACACCCCACACTATTCGCCCGGTCGCCCATTCTACGTCTGAGCCCTAATGAAATTTGTCGGTCCGACGGCCCCGAATATGTCGAAGACACTACCTGTACTCCTAACACAAGGACCTAACTAATGTGACACGTGTACTAAGATACCACCATGTCGAAGTACAGACTAGAGCTGTATTGAATGTGACATTCGACTAAATGCTTCTTAGGTGCTTAGTGCGCCTATGTGAGCGGAAAATGTATAGAATTCAATTTCTGGACGCTTGTCTTGTTATGTCCATTAAACATATATATTGTATTATATAAATAGTGTAAACTAGTAAACTAAGTTATCTAGCACTATAAATAGAACATACCCGTTTACAAGTAGAAATACTTTGAACAAAAATAAATTACCTAACAAAATTCGCGGGCACTAAACAAGTGACGACTCCTGAAATTTCTGTCTGTGACTCAATTAGCCAGACCCATTTTTGTTTGATCTCATCCCAAAAAAGCCACATTTCGATTATTCGAACTTACTTTTCCGAACTAGTTTCAGTCAGGATAATCAAATCAAGGTTCTACTGCAAATAAATTCGTAGAGACTGTCAGGCGTACCTATAGGTATTGATTTTAATAACAGGTTATGGACTAGATCTTGATTAGTTATGGATCTGATCTCAAAACTGTCAGTGTCGGAAGTGACATTTCTTCATCCAAAAACACAGACAGATGACATGACGAAAAAAAGTCCATAACCAATCAGTTTGAGGGTCTGAAATTTTGTGACGTAAATTCACTCACACTCTGTATATACCTACTAGAGAAATGGTATAATTATTATAATTATGCCATATTGCAAGAAGCTGCCACTCACGATCCGTAAACAAGAAAATTAATGGCAGTTTTAACACCGAATTAATCAAGTTACTAAGCCTCTTCTAAGGCTTTAGCATACATCAATACGTTTTAATTAACAGCAAAATCCCCCGGGTTGGCTCGAAGTCGTACAACAACAATTAGGGGCGTAATAACGTCGCGATAATTGGGGGCCGTGGGGACCTCTAGCTTTGCCTATTTCGTGTTGCGTAAATATGTATGTACTTAACATTGGCAAAGTCAAGACCTTATACTAATGAGGTAAAGATAACGTTATATTATAACGCAATGATTTTGTGAGAACCCGTAATCTATCTGTGGAATCTGTTGGAAATGAGATTACATGCTTTAATTTTTTTTATCAAGCCGATCGTATTAAAAGATTCAAATTTTTAACAAGCTTTTATTAGGTCGACCTGTATGTAACTATGTAATGGAATCTTGCAAGTTAAATTTGATCCACTTCCCGGTTTCCGATTGAGCTGAAATTTTGCATACTTACACATGTAAGTCGGGTGACAACGCAATATTATGGTAGCATCGAGCTGATTTAATTATGGAGACAGGAGGTGGCCATAAGAACTCTGTGATGAAACAACGCAACCTAATTGTGTTAGGGGTTTTTAGAATTGTCTCGATGAGTATTAGTTGTATGTCGTAAGAAAAGTACAGTCAGCGAGTGAAGCTTGTACCAAAAATGAAATTTTTGACAAAAACTTATTAAGCTTCGGACAAGACACGTATTTGCGATCTTATGGAACACCGGTCCGGTCTTAACCAACTGAGCTACCGAATCTTGACCAAAGCAGTGAATTTTTTCAGTTGCCTTTAATTTAAAAATCTGTATAGTGTAATTTGAGACGTATCTGCTTTATAGAAAAACAGTTTTGTATGGATTAGCACATTGTTACGGATGAATTCTCAATTACATATAACTTAGGATCCCGATACCGTTAAGTTAGAAAATTGTTACGGTAGATGTCGCTATGCTGCGGCTTTTTAAGGCGTGTAAACAAAAAATGGTATATAGTTTTTATCAATCATCATCTTTTCACGCAGACGAAGTCGCATGCAGAAGCTGTTTTTGTATAAGTGCTATAGGTACAGTCGCCATCAGATATATCGGAGCGGTCAAGGTGTTCACAATATCTGAACAAGCACTCTAACGCCTTGACAATAGAGGCGTGCTCAGATATTTGGAACCACCTTGGCCGCTCAAATATATTTGATGGCGACTGTATTGAGAACATGGAGTAAGAAGTTTGATACATGCATTACCTACAGACGAAAGCAATAAGGCGTACATCAAATATATTCAATGAATACACCATTACACCCAACCGTCTGAAGTACGCAAGGAAAATAAAAACAACGCGCGTTACCTCATAACCGAAAACAAGGTGTGTTTTTACGAAGCCTGTTCACATATTTATAACTTCATGTGCTCGAAAGGTAAATAATATTAAGATGGCACCCACTGAAAGCTTATAAATATTAATGGAGTCATCTTCTGAAAACGTGCTTCTATTGAGCGCGGTGTCACGACTATTTAGCGAGGGCATGGGGTAGTCGAATGAAACATGCTTGTGACATATTTTGATGTTAAAGTGAAGTGTCTTCATACTACCCATGTATGTAGTAGGTACCAAAACATATAACCTATTAATACACACCAGGTCCACGCCACGCATAGAAGTGCCAAATTTAACTGTAAAAAAGTTAGGCAATAAACGCGCAGAAAAAAATACCGAGAACATTTCATGGCACCTTTGCATTTTTTTCAATTTTTCTTTGGCAAAATGCTAAACTAGATATTTGCTAGTAAAACGATATGCTTAAAATGTTGTGACGTTATAATGTACTGTATAACATTAAAATATGCTACCTGAAACTTAAATTACCCTTACATAATTTATCTCGTCCATCCATCCATCTGTGTAAGATTATCCCCAAATATTATTGCATCACACTAGTAAACAAGATCCCACCATTTTAAGAGCCTTCTAATCGTTTTCCGCAATCGCAATACACAAGGGAAAGATTAGCGAATCAACCACTAGTCAAAATGCCGTATGTCGATAAAAACTACATTGCTGCTTCAATTAACTCGTAATTTTTCAACCTTATAGCTACGAAATAGGCTCTACGAAAGGTTTCTTATGTATGTTAGTACAATTTCGCTTTAATTTCGGGATAATAAAAGGCCAGATATTCACGGCTAGTTAGACAGCGCGCGTAGTTAGGCGCGTCTGTCAGTCGGTCCCGTCTCAAGGGGTCAACACACCCCGAATTTAATTTGCCACCGAGTGTAGACAAGGGCGCGATGGAGAAACTTAGTTAAGCTTAAATTAAAAAGTGAAAGTGGATCTTGGAAAACGTAGGTTTGGAGGGAAAGTCTGGCTAGCCGAGGTTTTCGCTGTGGTCGTATAAAATAGTGAGACGCCGATTTGTGGGCCTTGGTGTTTGGTTGATGTAGTTTATGTTGCATAAGTGCGTACATCGTCACATTATGATGCTTATGGTACGTGAACATTGTGCTATACTATTTATTATTAAAAGAAATGTGATGTAATCGACTGGTTTAGTTTTGTTTTTGATTTAGAAAGTTAAAAAAATAAAATATTGGCGTCTTATCCTGACGCGACGTCACAACTCTCATAAGCGACGCCTATATACGCAATAAATTTGTACATTGGCGCTCATAAAAAAAAAAACTTAATGTTACTGATGAAAATAACTTAATATCACTAACACTTAGCTCTTTATACTACCCAAATTCCGTCTACTATTATATTTCATAAACAAAACTTCTAACATAAACAAACGTAATTATAGCATTCTAAACACCACCTAAGCAGGCACCTTCTGGGCAGGGTCTTCGCCTCGGCTAGTCTGTGGCCATGAGTAAAAGCCCATTTATAATATAAATAAGTATTATAACTAAATATACGTAATTGACAAAGAGTACTTTAAAGTGCTCAGTCCAATTACATACACCATGTTATTTGTACCACATGAGAAGCCAAAATGCCTTCTCACGTAAACGATGTAACCGACATCCATTCACCCTTTCACAAACAGCATTGTGGTGCGGGGTGACACCCAGAGCCGTGCCATTGTACTACGAACGTACTTAACTGGACAGATCGAGATCAACAGTAAATAACTGTCCTGGAGACATAGGACTTCCGTCGGAGCGGTGCTTAGCGGCCATGGGCGGAAGCGGGCGCGGCAGCGGGAGCGGCAGCGGGAGCCGATATGGAGCGTAGGGCAGATATGGACCGGCGTGCAGGGTTGAACATGGATTTCATATTATTTTTCATTTCTCATGCTCTGAAAGTGGGTCGTTGTTGTATTAAAAATCGAAGTTCGCAGATTGCGGGCATTTTTCTCTGTCACTCTAATTACGCCTTCATTGGAGTAAAAGAGAAAGATCCCCGCTATTTGCGAATTTTCGCAGTAGCCCCCCTGTACTTTCTAAGTTTCAAACTACCTCGACAGAAATGGGTGCCTTTCATCTCTTGGTTAACAATCTACTATTAAACTTGCGGTTAGCATGGCATTAAGAAAGCCCTTTTTCTTCGTTCTTTCGCCTAGTATGGCCTTTTTTAATTTGGTAAATTTAAGTTTTTTTCTGCAATTTATGCCAACTCTATAGGTAGGTATAAACTTATTTAATACATTTGTTAAAGCCATTAGGTGTGAATTAAACATATATTTTCAAATGCTTTTTATTTTAAGTAAGTTTAGGGTAATCAATATTTAATAAAATATCCAAAAACCTTGGTTATTAAATAGGTTCAAAGAGATGAATTATGAAGTATATATTATTATATAAAAATATAACAACTGCTCGTTGGCAACCCTACGAGCCACAATGGCGGCTAATTCCTCTTGCAACAGACACGCGCCGACGACTCGTACCTAGCCACAATGCCTGTTGTCGTCTGGAAATCATATGGCGATTGTATTGCTAATTCGTAGTTATAGACTCGCTTATTACCTATATCGGATTGTCGGCACTCGTCTTTCAATCATTTTGTTTTCAAACGTTGTGCTAATGACAAGGTTAAAATGAATACTCCAAAAATACCTTCTAATTTCATAAACCATAAACCATCAGCATATCCGAAACAAAATCAGGGCTGAAGCCAAAAGCGTTTAATGCACTTCCATAAATCAGTGAAGTTATTCACATGTATAACACCACACTTAGCTGACCTATAGTAGACCCTATTTCCTTGTGATAAGGTTTGCGAGCGGTCAGTGTTTGAGGGCCGCTGGGACCGCGGGGTCGGGCTATCTGCCGGACGTGTCGCGAGCAAATTCTCGTGATTTAACGCGCGGCTGACGGTGGCGTCGAGTTTTTGGCAACCCTGCATTATGCCCTGTAGAAAGGTCGTATGAGCCACGAGTTAGTGTGATGCTTATAGCCTTTGAGTAAAGGTGAGATGTAGAATGTATGAAAGTGAGTTCTTGGTTTAAAAAAAAACATACTTTTATGTTTTTAATATTTTGTAGATTATAAATCATCTAGATCACCTCATGTTAATTATGATATTATTCTTGAATGAATTAATTGCCGAACGTAAAATTAATTTATAATGTTATTATTCGCCGGCCCTAAATTCTGCTCAATAAAATCTGATCGGCATATTTTTGGTTAATGTACCAGAACAGACTCCAAGAAAATATAGGTACTCATTCGTATATTTTCTTCTTTGGTCATTTCACACTGTATGTACGTACCTCTGTAATCGTGCGTAAGAAGTATATTTCTCGAATAATATCGCTTAAGTTTCCGAGCCATAAACTATCTGTAAGTATGCAAAAATATCGTACAAGGACGAACTAGGTAACGTACATTGGGAATCATAGAATAACTTTTTATGTTTTTTATTTGGGTTTTGTACTACATATATACTTATATGTTATAATTCCGGTAAATGAATGTTATCATATTGCCTTTTTTAATTTACACATGTGAGCTGTAGCCGTGCGTTTTTATTTCATATTTATATGAGCGTAAACATTTCAAAACCTGACCCAGTAACGCAGGAAAGATTAAAAAACTTCTCATACCCATGAAACTACATATTTGTTAAATTTTCAATAATAAATTTTTAACCATTACTTACGTATAGGAAATATGGGTCATCACTTATAATTATTTTAAACATTTAAAGAAAACTCAGTTTCAATAGGAATTAAATTATATAGTTAGGTATCTACTTAAAAGTTTTTAAAACATAATCCAGGTGACTAAGACAAAATACGATTCTAAAAGTTGATTAGCCCCTATACCTGATCCAATCTTCATGATCTAAAAGCCCGACGTTCTTAGTGATCGTGTACGTGACAGATCGTATAGTCGTTCTAGCCTAAAGCCAACACACAAACATACGTACATAGTTTCACCTAAATCCTTGTAAAGAGAATGCTCAATCCCGAGCTTTTACTGCCCGGGTAAACTTTAAAAGATTCCAATTAAGCTAGGCAGCTTTAGCTTAACGAACAATACCGTAAGGGCCTTCGACACTGCTTGGAGGGCATTACAAGTACCCTGAACTAAAAAATCTTTCCCTTCACAAGTTCCTTAGGGATATACGCCTTTTTGAGTTCGCAGGGTAGATTAGGGTCCAATAAAATGAGGGTTAAGACCGGGTTTTGTACTAGAATTAGAGGGATCCTTTTTTACAGCCTTTATATTAACTTCACTGGTGGGTAATTAAATATGTAAAGGAATTTTGTAAGATAATTCACCTACTTCGGGTTGAATTTAAGTTTGTATGCAAGCCGGAAAAGTATAAATAAAGAACAAAAAAAAAACTATTTAACACGAAGATTTTTTTGTCAAATCTGTTACCTACCTTTTTACTTTATAAACTGAAATTGATGTCATATACGAAAGAAAAAGTGACCCAGGCCTCCCAGTGCTCTTTCATCTCATCACTCGATTAGTATTAAACATTTGACTCATGAAAACCTCGAGTTAAGTACTCAATCGTGAAAAAATCCTAAAAATTTCGGGCGTCAGTCTTAATAGACCAGCAATTTTTTATAAACATGCTACAAACCTAAATTAGCTATTAATTGTTTGTCTTTATTTGTCATTTTGGCTTAGCTTAGGTATCCTATTTGTAAGAAGTGATAAAATATAAATTAACTAATTGTGGATTGTATTTTTTTATAAGGGGGAGAAACTTTAGACAGCATCCCGACCTAACAAAAGAGTATACTTCATCTCTTTTCTGTACGGTACCCTAAAAGCAAGGCAATTTAAATGAAAGAAACAATATGAAAAACACTGTTCTTTGTACAAAGTCAACATCGAGTTTTCTTTGACGAGACTAAACAGAATTCAATTCCGTTTTCTCCGATTTTTGTACACTTGAGCGTCTCAAATGGCGGCTTAAGCAGTTTTCATTAAACTATTCTGGCCTAAGGACCCGGGGCGTTTAACATTCGCGCCCTTTGTTAGGTTTAAATCGCTCTGAACCGGCTGAGACACAGATAATGTAATAGTACAGAGGTTTGGCTGCAAATGAAATGATTAAAACTACCAACCATCAATTTAATGAGGTATAACCTGCGAGGTACATACTTGCGCCTAAGAACGCGGCGTTGAACGCCCATCCTTTTTTCTCTTTCTTATTTTTAATAGAAACTTGCAGTTTTCTCTGTGATGTGATGACGTGATGAAATGATGTCAGTCGCGCGTGCATTTCGCGTACTTGTCCGTAAATGTATTGGCGTGAGAGAGACGCACGATAACAAAATAACATAATTTAGATTCTGAACCGTACATTATCTTCGAATTAAATTGTCTTACGGTAACCGCCGTGACGGCGTATCCATGAGGTCTAAGGGGCCGATTTTTAGGGTTCCGTAGTTAAATGGCAAGAAATGGAACCCATATGGATTCGTCATGTCTGTCTGTCTGTCTGTCCGTCTGTCCGTCCGTATGTCACAGCCACTTTTTTCTGAAACTTGGTAAGTAGATGTATTCTGTGAACCGCATTAAGATTTTCACACAAAAATAGAAAAAAAAACATTAATTTTGGGGGTTCCCCATACTTAGAACTGAAAATCAAAAAAATTTTTTTCATCAAACCCATACGTATGGGGTATTTATGGATAGGTCTTCAAAAATGATATTGAGGTTTCTAATATCATTTTTTTCTAACCTGAATAGTTTGCGCCAGAGACACTTCCAAAGTGGTAAACTTCTAAAATAAGAGAATGATAAAACTAAAAAAAATATATGATGTACATTACCATGCAAACTTCCACCGAAAATTGGTTTGAACGAGATCTAGTAAGTAGTTTTTTTTTATACGTCATAAATCCCCTAAATACGGAACCCTTCATGGGCGAGTCCGACTCGCACTTGGCCGCTTTTTTGAATTTCGATCGCTCGATTTCGTCACTCGAAAATCGGTGGAAAACGGCGAAATGCTGATTTTTGAAATACGAGCGATAGAAATTGGGAATCTAGTGCCATTGTCCACTCGTTTTCAATTCTATTAGTAGAATTTACATGCCTAATATTGGAGATATTACTGAACGAGATACACGAAATCGAGCTGTCGAATTTCAAAAATCGGCCCCCAGGGTGTTAGTCGCCGTCTTTTTTTTAAATATATGACATCTATTAGTCTGCGTATCATTCACACAATACAGTTAAACCTCTACCCATTAAGTTGTCTGCGCAGGTTCGGTGTAATCTCTCCATCGGCCGATCACACCTAGTTATTTGGTGTTTCAATTAAGTGGCCCAATTCTGCGGTCCGAATGATAAATTCGGCGGGTAAGCTGTAGTTATGAGCCCGTAATTCACTGACTCACCTTTGCCAGTTATTGAAATAGTGGGGGTTGTAAGATAGTTGATAACAGTTATGAGTAGGAGGTATTTTAGTGTAATTTAGAGTGAATTAGGTAAACTTTGTCGGCTACTTCTGACGACTTATTATAATTATATTTATTACGAGGGGCGTATAATTTAAGTTTTATATTGAATTGTTGAAAGATAAATACATACATCTGCGAAGAAATTCAAAGGTGTATGCGAAGTCCCCAATCCGCATTCGGCTAGCGTGGGGACTATAATAGCTCAAGCCCTCTCGCGTATAAGAGGAGGCCTGTGCCCAGCAGTGGTATGTATATAGGCTCCAATTATTATTATTATATTATTATAGAATTCTTTGTTTTAATCAATGGCAAAATGATAGGAAAAAAATAACACGGAAACTAGACTATATTTGAAAGGAAGGGCAGATGCCAACCAAAAACATGAAAGGTTAAATATTGTCTTCGGTAAAAGGATAAAGTTGACTCCGTATAAAAAAACATGAAATATCTGAATTTCATTTATTTCAGTTCTAGGTATATCTTTACCCTGCATAGTTGCATACCATAGCAGTATAATTTTGGCATAAAATAGCTAGTGATATAGCCGAGGATTGTGGAGAGCAAAATTTTAAACAAAACTATATTCTTAAAGTAGTAGTAGTAGTAAACTCTTTATTGTACAAAAAGACATATTAAAAATAACATACAATTAGTAAGAAGTACAAAGGCGAACTTATCCCTAAAGTAATTTAGATATAAGGTAAAAACACGCAGGACGGCTATATATTTTGTGTCCTTTTAATTTCCTGATTTTACACCCCCTCTTAACAGTAACGTAAGACTCCTTATAATTCCAAAGAGTGGTAACTATATATGAAAATAGTGTGAACACCCCTTAAGTCCCGATTACTATATTAACTCCAGATCCCGTAGATCACGTTCCACACAGTCGCACAGACTGACGCCGGACAATGGAATAACTTCCATAACTATAACTAGTACGCCATCTGTTAGCATTATTGCAGCGAATTGAATGACTATACTTTGGTCAATTTATTGTAATTTATGTCTAATATAGACGAAAATACAGTTGATATTCCTTTGGTACTTTAAGATTTCGTTGGCGTAGCGATTCGTAGCTTTCGTAGCATTTATGTAGCATCGCCGTAGCACTAGCAAGCACCTACGCCGTAGAACATGGAATTACTTTTACAATAATTTTTAAGTGAAGAAAAATAAACCAGAAATAACCAAGAGATTGATTTTGGTTGGTTAGACACAAACCCAAAATGGCTCCTTTCTTCCATCATTTAATCCAATTAAAATTGTGTTTGTGGGTTTCCTTTTCATGAGATTCGTCTGCTCGTTTGATCATAAAAAAGATGATTGTACATGATGATATAAAATAATCATTTATTTACAAACAAGATATATACAGTGTATTACTAAAAGAAATTAAAAACTAGCTTAAATCTTAAATAGGCCCTTGAGGCATTGTACCAAGGATGCTGGCGACATTTCCTCGCTGTATCGCAATGCTGATACGTTGTGCGAGGTAGCCGCCAGCTCTTCGGTCACCAGTTACGTTAACCAGACGCTTCGCGATTTCTGCGAAAAACTTATGCGCGCTGGGACCCCATGGACCTAGAGTTTCAACTCCAAATGGTACAAAATGGTACTCTCTACCGAGGCTCTTATATTTGTTACGTTTTAAAATTTCGGCGCTTTCCGCCGCCCCGCCCGCTTTTACATTAGTCCGTTGAAGGTGGGACGGTGCCAGTGTGTCTACGCAGGTAGCATCCCACACTAACATCCGTCCCAAGCTCCAAGGAACCAAGGACACCCCATCGGGCCTCTTGCCATCGTCTCTGAAAATGCCAGTCGGCTCAAGAAGAGCAGGCACATTGATGGTGGCAAGAGACCGACGGATTATGTCATTAAGCGACGCATGTCTCGAAAAGCGTCCTGCACTTTTTTGACAAGATAATCCATGGTGTCCCAGTCGGTCCACGTCCGTGCCACAAGAGCATATGTGTGGCGTACACACCGAAACCCCAAGTCGCAAACCAGTCGCCAGTCTAAGGGAGGCCGGATCCAAGAAAGTACCAGTATTGGGCGAAGGATGGGCATGTAGCCAGTAACCGGCTTCCCGGGCTCCGACCGCCAAAAGCCTCACGCGATCTGGACCTGTACAGTTGTTTAGCAGAGTATTGTAAGCTAAATCACAGTAAACATTATCCCAGCTCCTTTGTGAATTTGGGTTGTCTGGAAAATAAATAAATAGGTTTAATGTGAAAATAATATATGTATTGCTCTTTAAAATTAGAAATGTATTTTTTTTTATTAAGCTGCCAAAAAGCTAGCTGATTAATATCACCTAATATTTAATAGTACACATATTTTCAAATTTAAAATTACTTACCTCATCGACAAATTTATAAGAACGCAAAAAAAAGTTAAATTACTAATTTTGAAATCACTTTAAAGGTGCTGTAATCCAGTAACTAAGCCTTTTTTTGCGTTCCTCTAGTCCATGAGTATATTTAATTTGTGTCAACTACTTAGCTATATAAAATGTCACTAAATTGAAATTAAAGAATGCATTGAAAATGTAAAGCTGCATTACCGACAACATCCGCACCCGAGTCTACAAAAAAGAACATCATTAACTTTGTGCACGAAAACTATTCTTTATTCCATCCTCCGGAGCTCTTTAAAGCCGAGACGGCGAACATTTATTTATTTCCGGTTTCGGACAATAACAAGCTTTTGTATTATTCATTGTCCAATTATAGTAAAAGGAGTCCGGGCCAGGTAAGAGCCGGACGAGTGGGCGAGCCGGCAGGCCGGCCGATTGGCCGACTCGAGAGCCGTATAGCAATTATTGAGAGACTGTTTTCATAAAGGAAAATACCTTATTATATTCTAGTGTGCTCATATTAATGATGCGAATGCAGAACGGATCGATCTTTTCAATTTAAGGAAGGAAAATATATATAGAATATAAAAATGGAACCTGGTTTTAATGGGTGAAATAATTAAAAGATCCCTATTTGATTCCGATATTTGTTTGATTTAATTTTCTTTTGTGTTAATATTATAATGTGAGTGTACTTACTGGATTCGTGACAACTTTGTTTCGTACCTATATATTTTTTAAGGTTTGTTTAAAACCTTTTAATGAGAATAATAATGTGTGTTGAGTTAGTAAAGTTGTGTTTACGTCTACGCAACTCAAAAAACTGCTGTTATTATTTAGGACATACATTTTTAGGGTTCCGTAGCCAAATGGCAAAAAACGGAACCCTTATAGATTCGTCATGTCTGTCTGTCTGTCTGTCTGTCCGTCTGTCCGTCTGTCCGTCTGTCCGTCTGTCTGTCCGTCCGTATGTCACAGCCACTTTTCTCCGAAACTATAAGAACTATACTGTTGAAACTTGGTAAGTAGATGTATTCTGTGAACCGCATTAAGATTTTCACACAAAAATAGAAAAAAAACAATAAATTTTTAGGGTTCCCCATACTTCGAACTGAAACTCAAAATTTTTTTTTTCATTAAACCCATACGTGTGGGGTATCTATGGATAGGTCTTCAAAAATGATATTGACGTTTCTAATATCATTTTTTTCTAAACTGAATAGTTTGCGCGAGAGACACTTCCAAAGTGGTAAAATGTGTGTCCCCCCCCCCTGTAACTTCTGAAATAAGAGAATGATAAAACTAAAAAAAATATATGATGTACAGTCGACGTCAAAGAGATCTTTACGACTAACGTTACAAAAAATTATTTACACGACTTTATTGTCATAGCATTTAGGTCGTGTAAACATTTTTTTGTTACTTTGGCTGTAAATTTCTCTTTGACGTCGACTGTACATTACCATGTAAACTTCCACCGAAAATTAGTTTGAACGAGATCTAGTAAGTAGTTTTTTTTAATACGTCATAAATCGCCTAAATACGGAACCCTTCATGGGCGAGTCCGACTCGCACTTGGCCGCTTTTTATTTATTTATCTGGAACGAAATGACAAATTAAAAATAATTATTATAATTACCACGCCATCCTACAAAATTACCTGTGATTACGAAATTACGAATGAAATAAAACTAATTCTTAAGATTGGCGAACGGGCCACCACCGGGGCACTTTCGCGAAATTATGAAAGTTAAATACGATGTCGAGCCAACTTTGTTCAGGACTCTAACTTATATTGACATGGACTAAAAATGTAGGCCACTCATACAATCATGCCGGGGACGTTTATGATTTTTTAAGTACGTTTCAAATTGAATCATTAAGTGAAATGGGTAGGCTTACTAATATTTTAATTTTGCTCGGAAGATTTTGACAGCTATATTTTTTTTTCAAATAATTCTAGGCTCTTTGGCAGATTTGTATCAGTATTTCAAACCTTTCTATAAAAAAAAATATTCCTAATTTTGGCGATCCGTCTTCTGCTCGTTTACCCCATTAAAAAATTTGTAGGTACCTACTGAGAAAATATTGTAAAAAAAAACATTAGAGACATATCATTATAAGTATTCTATTGACACAATTTAATTTACATCAAAAAATCTTGCCTAACGTCATATACCTTACTATCTCCGTTTATCTACTTTTCAAACATAATTGGAATGTCCAATACATATACTAATACATACTTACGTATGTGTCAGAATATAGAAAAAAAATCATTTATAGTTAAAATAGTTACATGTAACTATCCTAAATAGTAAAAAAAATGCCTCCTGTAAAATATATTTTGTAATTTTTGAAGCTATCCAAAATGCATCAGGTATTTTCCAATGTAAATATATCCAAACCATGAATCCCTACTATTAACATTATACTTAATTGCGAAATTAATTCTGTCGGTCTATCTCATGAAGTTATATTTTTTAAACTGGAGCGAGTTGTCACTTTTTTTGCCATACTAATTTGAACCTTATCACCGAGACAGAAAGTTGTTCGTACCAGACTAGAGAAAATGGTCCACTTGAGATAGAAAAACCCGAGCCCTGTGTCTCACTCGCACATGTTGCCAATGTTAAAAAGATACCATTGTGGTAGAAATTATATCAATAAACTACTGAATTTAATTACCTTCTTATACAATTTTAGTGCTATATTCAGACTACAGTTCTGATATCTTTTAAGTAATTTGTAAATAATTATGATGCCAATATTATTAACTGATTAAACTAAGCGCATACACAGCAAAAAAAAAACTAAATGTTAGTATGGTAGAATTTGTAGTAACTTTAAATATTAATTGGTATCCCCAACTTGATGACATTTCTTCAAAACACGTGAATGCGAAATTTCTTAAAAATTGTGAAGAAATGTTGTGTTAAAGGTTGTTGGAGTGAAATAATTGCTAATTGTGGAATATTGTTTCACAAGAAAGCCACAATTATTACATTTTACTATAAAAATACAAGACAACATTGTCAAACTCATTAGGGTGACTATGATGTCGGCACGTTTTGAATCGGTCTCACAGAATTCTTATTATTAACGTAGGTAATGTAAAAGTAAGTTTAACATAATAGGTACCTTATGTCTTTATTTCGGCATGTTTAATTTAAGATTTGTTGTAGAATAATTGAAGGGATGTTTACAAAAACAACATAACTGCTTAGACCGGTTGACACTTTTTAAGAACATTGTTAATCGTTTCAGGTGTCAACCAGTGTAGTCAGGTATGTTGTTTTTGTAAGCATCCCTTCAATTGCCAAAATTTAAAACCAAAGTGCTTAACTCCTTAAACATTACAGACTCTCATTTATACATAATATTTTGTTAGGTGTGTCAAACTGATATGTATATGACATCGATTCTTTATAGGTAGGACACATTTCCGTCAATAGAAAAAAGGCACCAACTTTAAAAAAACGTCATATTTGCTAAACAGATCTTCAATGACGCTTACACTTAAAAAAAGCTGAAGTGGACAAAAGGGAAGCCTACCTTTATGAACATACCATGAGTGAGTGCGAAAGAGGCCGACTACAAATGAAAAAAAAAACCTGACCACTTAAAATTTCACTTTATTTAGAAAATGACACACCCTACTGATATATCCATGTTATCCTAATATCCCACATACAGATGTCTTATGGTCACCCTAATTAGAACGAGATGCAGGGCTCTAGTTTGACTTCTCATGTGGACACACTTTTTGGTCAATGTACTCGATCCAGTTTATTAACTCTAAATCCGTGGTCTATCTGTTACTACTTCACACTTAAACCGCTGAACCGGTTTAGATGAAATTTGGATAGTTTGATATAAAAATAGTTTGAGACCCGGGAAGGACAGTTCAGATTAATTTTTATCAATCGTTCTTCCACGCATATTCACAGAAACTACTTACATTTTTGACTGTGTAGGTTATTGGAAAGTCAAAGAAGAGTTGGTATAAAAGGCCTTCGCTTTTATTCAGCGGTATTGCGCGGCTTAGGCCCGGCCTCTGGCCGTGTATGCAATAAACTGAATTAATCCGGCGGCCATCGTTTTATATTTATTGGCTGCGGCAAATCTATGCTATATTAGCGGTAATATGTTGTGGAAATGTGGTATTTTACAAGTTTTTTTAAATTGTTGCATCAGTATTGCGATACAGCTAGGAAATGTCGTCGCCAGCATCCTTGGTATAATGCCTCAAGGGCCTATTTTATTTAGATTTAAGCTAGTTATTAATTTATTTTAGTAATACCACTGTATATATCTTGTTTGTAAATAAATGATTCTTATTTACATTGTTGCAGAATCTGATGTTGATTGGAGTTTTTCTTTATATGACATATAATATGTAATTAAAAGCTTTCAACATGTAGGTATATAACTTTCTTCACGCAAAAACATGAGCTCATAAGTCGGGTTTGAAGTATTTTTATTTGTAACAATTAAAAAACGTCAATCAGACTTCAGATAATGCATGTCGTAGTTTTGATTTTTTGTACCAGAAACAAAAATAATCTTTTAAGTATTTTGATGTATAATTCAGTGGTTTCGATTTCTAACGATATGTTATTTAAGTAAATTTATTACTCCATTTTGTAGGCGGGATGTTTTAGCCATTTTCGTTAATAAAAAAATAACAAAAATATGTATAATGGACTATTTTCTTACATAAACTTACACCTTAATCATGATAGAAGCCCTAACTTTTTAATTTACTACTAATTTCGCTAAAATACGGCCTCAACTCCCGCCAGCCACAAATGATCATGTAATTAATTTTTTAACGCTTATACCTGTAGTAAAACGCTTGTCTGAATGAATTATGGCCAGATTACCCCGTCCAAGTGAAGAAGGTCGCAACATTGTTCGGGCCCGGTGCGCGTGCGACTTTTGTTTCGGTATTATACTTGTGGAGCGCTAAGCCTCGCCTATTTATCATTTTAGGAGAGGGTTCAATTTTTCCGCTCCGATGTTATTTGTTGGAAACAAACGATATTCGAGGTATTAATAAATTAAATGGGGGTTAAAATATTGTTTTACGCGGAACGGGAAAAATTTGGTGAAAGTGAGGGAATTTAGCCGTCATCCATAATTATATATATATAGACTTTTCTCGAATTTGCAACACGGAATGAAATTGCAACGGTATCTTTATGTTATTAAATACTAAATTTGGTTTTTGGACGTTATTGGGTTATCAGATTAGTTAAAGTAGGAGAAGAGTGGTATGAAACAGCCACTTTTGGCGGTTTTTTCAGAGTTTTTTTTAAATAAATTGAGTACATATGAGTTTTTTGTTCTATAGTTAACAGAAAGTCCTCCAATAAAAAAATCTACCATTAACTGATTAGATAGAATAGATATTTTTTGGTCTGAAATTCTACGGAAGCATTTTCAGATCGCAATTCTTCATAACCGCGCAATAGTCGGTGGAATGGAATCACATTCGGAAATATGGCGCGGAACAGGCTATCGTTAAGGTTTACATACAATATGGTATGACAGTTACCCGACAACATCGGTCAAACACTTTTTAGTATGGGTTAAGGTCTTTTCCGTGAACATCTTAAAGCCTAGTAGGAATGAATTTACTTGAAATATCATACTCGTATACTTACATTTGTATATGAAAATCTACGAAAGTATTGAACATTTGTATAATACATATGATACGGCTAAATGATACATTACAATAATTACTCCCTAATTATTTTACTTGTCCATTAATGGGCGATACATTCATCGAAATATAAGAGTTATCAGCAAATTCTTCAGCGTCTTATATTCAAATCATAGTGAATTTGCTGAAAGTTTGGTATGCTCGTGGGATGGGAGGTACCTATGGTAAAACTTATTAAGAAGTATTAATAAGTTTTAAACTTGCTTGTAACTTGATACCTACCTACTAAGTTACAAATCTCATCATAAACAAGTTATCTTATCGCACGCTTAAAACGTATTATAAATGGGTTTAAATATATATGTATGGATTGAGCAGTCTAAGCTTAAATACTTATATATCTATGATTAGAACTAAACATGGTTCGATTTCTGCACTAAAACATTGTCTGTGCTTCGTTAGCTATCGGGGTCGATCGGGCATATTCGGCGATCCGAGGAGCAATCAACAAGTCATTGCCGAAATATGATATTTCTCCACGGAGAAAGATTTGGCGGCCATTTTCCGCGAACATTGTTTTGTGATGTTGCGTTTTTACAAGGCTCCGTTTAGCTTTTACAAGTTCAGAGTAGTTCAGACCAGGTTCAGACATGCTATTTTATTTTAGTGTTATTTTATGTAATATTTTATTTTTATTAATATATTACTATTCTTCGGCCATCCTGTAAAAATACTCTAGTCCCATCATTTTAACGGCCTCCTTGCGGGTATTGATTGACCCCGCCTATAAATCAAGAAGTCCCGGGTTCAAATCCTGGTAACCAGGTCAATTTGTGAAAAATTGCTTATAATATTTATTTATTTGTTTAGCTATTTGCGAATCTATCGTTCGTATTATATCGAGTTAACAAACATTCGTAGTAAAAATACAATAGTTTATAAAAACATACTTATTTAAAAAAAAGTCCGGTGATCCACTACGAGTATCTTTTGAAAACAGAGCTACAAGCCTTTTCCTTTTGAATCATCCAATATGATACTGACATCGGTATTATTTCACAAGCTGTCCCCGCAAACGCTCAAATTGGATTCCTTCAATGAACCAATCAATAACGAACATACTATACTTCGCCGTAATATCCTGCATCATAAAATCAACTTTGCTCAATTGGAATAGAGCTCAAATCGGTGCGACGTAAAATAAAGATATGACATTATGAATTTTTTCTCAAGCTAGAATGGCGGTTTATGTTTGGGACTTGTTTTTTTTTTTTACTAGCTTCTGCCGTGACTTTGACCGCGTAGACTCTTCATTTCACCTGCTTAAAAAGTATTTTCTATATTAAGTTTACCTATCCATGTCAAAACGAACGTAACCAACTAGAATAACTATAAAAGTCTGACTAGAACTCAAAATGTCCCCACGGGACTGTCGCAAGCAACTCAAGTGTACTAATATTGTTTTGCCGCGCAAGAAGTTTGAAATACTAACTTATAGTTAGAATTTTATTTTAGTCACCTTTGGCACTGACAGATCAATGAATCCATGACAAACCCTGCTCAAATTAATAACCTGATACTTATTAAAATCTGAATAAACCCCTTCTATTTTAGATTTTTTTGATGTAGTTTTTTCACCAGAAATCGACAGAATCTGGTAGATAATACGAGTATATAGAGACCTACAAATTTTTCCACTGTGTTATGAAAACGTAAGATATTTTCGTAAGTCAACGGAAAATTACATTTTTTTATGTCCATTAGATTTTATATTTATTCCGCCCAGAAGCTCTATAAACTTACAATTTATTATCAAAATCTGACGGCAATGAACTACAACAAAATAAAAATCGACCTTTATATTTTCATTCGATACAAAATCGAATGAAATCTGACCTATCGGTAGGTACCTTAAACAACAATTTCCCCAAGTACCTCGCCATGGTGTTTCTTCATTAGCCCTTCCCGCCTTAACTTTTTCTCAACTTCCGAGTTTCCATCAACAAAATGAAGGTACGTGCTTAATATCAAACTTGCCGTAATGGATTTGAGATTTTACATTAATTCTGGCTCGTAAATTAAGATTGTTCGAGTCGCATAAGTAAGAAATGGCGTAAGTGACATCACCTTTCCCCTTATTTGTATCTAATTTTAACAATTGTAAATCTTTCTCAAAATGCTTTAATTATGCTTTAAATCTACTTTTGTGTCTAAAACTGCGATCAGTCAAGTCTAATTTCACGTTTTGAAATTATAAATGGTAGCATTAGGGTGGCACTTTTTATACCTACGCAAATAACTATAATGTAAAACTCCTTCAACTTGCATACGTCGTTTTTTGGTAGTTGGAATTTTGATTATATCTCAATTAATCAAATTTTAAATTTAAATGACTTAATCGACCACGAGCCGGTGGCCTGCCAATTGAAAGGATATGTAATGTCATCTACAACATTGACGATTTTCACGGCATTGTATGGGGGTTGTTAGTCTTCTTTATTTAAAAGAATCAATCAATCAATCAATCAATCAAACTTTTATTGATAAAATAGAAGTACCTATTTTAGATGTCAATACATTATTTCCATTACAAAAAATTCAAATCGAGCATCAAGCAAATTATAATCGGCTTATATATATGTATATTATACTTATAATAAGTATGTCGCAGGAGTAATAAATGTTTATTTCTAACTAAATCGCCCCTTGGAACGCAAGTCAGACGCATCAAATACCTTATTAAGTCAAAACGTTTAATTACCTACCTAATCTTAATCGCTGACGTGGCCCTAATAAATTTCATATTAAAATCCTCGGAGCCATGGTAGACGGTAATATTATCTGTGGAATTATTATAAGACTAAATTACACGGGAATACTTTAATTATATCAATTTGTAAACTTATATTTTAATACTTACCCAAATATTTTTTAATCAGTACTAGAGATGTGTAGTTTGTGAAAAGTTTCAAAAGTTGGAAACGTTCTCGGAATTAAGACAACTTAAATAAGGAAAACTTTCAACATGGAAATGGAAAATTTCGCTTCCCATACAAAAACATGAGAAGATTCCGAAAATGTTCATTGTTAATACTTCGTAATTTTGTAAGCTTTCAAACGGCGCATCAGTAGTCAGTCAGTATAGTCAGAGTATTAGACAAAATTAAAGAGTAGTCGGACAAAACAGTGTCTCAGTTAAAGAGCGCTCATTTAACGCCACTACTGAAAAACTGCGCCAAACGACCGGCCATTAATTCCGCCCCCGCTGCACCGCGGAAAAAAGGTAAAAGAATCAAACAGCATTAAACGGAGCGTCGCTCTCTTACCTCATTAATTTTCATCTTTCCGCTACCTCACATAACTCGAGCGAGTCGAGCGAGTCCGGCCGATAAGGCGAAACACTAACCCGCTTTTATTAAATCTCGTCTGTCGCTGCCTGATAGGACGCCATGTTTATCCTCAAAACAACGCTTTTTACGCTCAGAGTATTCCAATTTTTTGTTTCCATTTTAATTCCAGTTTCTGTAACGTTTCAAATGTTACAAACGGTTAATTTATTGGCCCGGAGCTATTAATCACGGTGTTTATATGTAAATACTTTAGCGAATTATGTCAGCCTACGTAGCTGTAGTTGTAGGTGTAAAGGCGTCGTGTTCGCTGTCTCGTCAAAATAGAGGGAAACTCGCTGAATCGAGAAAATTTAAATTTTAGGAGCGAGTATGCAAACTAAGAACAAATTTTAGAAAATTCCCGCTCCTTTGCCAAAGAAAACCCGAGGGCAGCAAAAAAAACAAACTTTCTTACAGACTAATGAAATATGGAATTCTTATTCGTAATTTCACGACGCCCTCAAAATAATAATGTAAATGTGATCTATGTGAAGTTTCGCGACGAAGATTTGCCGCTGCGGAATAAAGTCTGCGAGTCGAGGAGGCCATACACTAGTGTTCAATTCCAGTCGGAGCCGCCTTTAGACGCATTCCATTAAGCATCGAGTGTTAAGGATTATTAGATGCAGCCTGCAGGCACTAGAGCGCAGCGCGGGGCGGGCGGCGGGCACTCAGGCGCGCCAATGATTGGGTCTACCAAATGGCGCTCGCGTAGAGTCCGGACAAGAGCTCTTTGCGCCGCCGCTGCCCGCAAGCTTGTGCTTGTTATTCTATGCAAATCACCGGCCCCCGTTGCCCGACGCGGCTAAACTGGCATTTCGGAGATTCGAGTTTTTATGCAAACAAACCTAAGTTATTCAAGTACGCCCTTGCACGGCGCTCGCATACAGAAATGCCCTAAACGTTTATACGCTCCGTGTTTTGGTATTTTCGAGAGATTCCGACAATATTTGCTACACGTTTTGTTTTTTAATCGGTTGATTTGGCGTTTATCGGTTACCTGCTTTTGAATCTAAAGAGCTCTGAGCAGCGATTGCATATTCAGCTCATAGTTTAACAGATTGCTTTAAAATTGCCCTTCCTTTTATAAGTTTATTACAGGTTTATTGAAGACGTTGAACTGCTGAGACTTTATTAAAATAATGCGAAGAGAACGTGACTTCACGTCGAAGAAGGAGCCAAATCTGTACACGCAAAGTTGTTTGCTGAGGAAAACCGAGTGGATGTTTTTCTAAATTTATGCGTGCGAGGGCGCGGTCAATAAATACGAATAAAGGAGAAAATATGGAAGAAATGCAGCTGCGGGGGTAGTAAGAATTTAGAGGCGCATACAGTAACGAGGTGGCACATGCCGAGTTAGGTGCTCCGTATTTTTGTGCGTTAGAGTGTCTGGCACGCGGCCAGAGGCTTGATCCACAACTTTATCCCCTGAGTACCTAAATCAGTATTATTTTTGCTCGAGATCGCGACAAACAAACGGACGTTAAGTCGCAAAGTCGTAATTCTTTAAGTGTATTTATTATGAGAATACTGCGGGAGTGTGTTTATTATTGATCAACAAATAATAACATAAGGTAGGTACATACACCTAAGATGGCCCATCATTTACCTACTTTTATTAGTTTTAATATGAACGTGAAGTTTTGTCTACCTGTATAATAGTACTAGCGAACATGGACGCAAAATTTGAACCATTTCACAATATTAAAAGTATGTGATAGTAGGCAACCTTTAAGAACCTGCTAAATTAAGTACTATATAATGTCTTAAAGGACTTTTGATAATCCAGTAATAGTTTGCAATTAATAGAAGGAACTGCATAACATTTTCAATAAACCTAAGTCAGTTACAAACAACTGTCCATAATTTTTTCCCTTTTTTATGAATTAAGCATAACAGCAGTGTTTTAAAAAAACAAACCGCTATGTCATCGGTTGTTTAAAAACAAAAGACAACCGCAAATGCAAGTCTCCGAAAAATCGACTGTAAACTTTCCAAACCTCATATCTGCATTAAAACTCGAATCCAACTCACCGCTCAAGGAATAAAGTTAAAAATAACACCAAGAGAATGCAGCCCGTATTTCAACAGAGCTAATCCATCTGCGCTGCCATAGTCTATCCGATGTAACGAGTGAATAATTACACAATGATTCCTATTACAAATGCAAAAATGGGACCCGTGATGCATACGTAATGGCGGCGCGAGTGAGGAGAGACTTGATGGATTAACCGGTCCAGCGTTCAAAATGAGGTTTAATGCGAAAAGTTGGGACTTTTTTAACTTAGCGAGGTTCTCGATTCATATAAGCGGAAAGTGGAACTACTTATCTAAATGGAGTGTATGATTAGCTACGTTTTAGTTTTTGACGTAGACATTATAATAATTATGTTTTCAGATTTATCAGATAAATATTGTAAATAAACGTGTATTGTCAACACTTACATTTTCATGTAGGTCATACAAGAATGATAGCGGAATTTAAGTAAAATCTGGAATCTAGGCCGAACCAGCAATCCATATGGACGTTGGTTGGTTGATGATATGATTAAGATAGTAAAGAAACGTTGGATGAGAGAAGCATACTACTGGTCGTCATCGATGGGTTAAGTCAAGCAGTGTGGACGTGTATCGGCTGATAAGCGATCGCTTTTCATGGGATCACCTAGATTGCTAAACCAGAATCGAGGGCTAGCCAAGAAGACGCAAATCGAAACTTAATAATTGGACGGAAATAGTCACGTGACTTTCCGTATCATCTGTGACTCCGATATTTTTTTTCTTTTTGTTTGGCGATTGTCGATCTGCGATTGTCATCTTGGGTGGCTACATGGCTCCTTTAGGATGCCGAGATAAGGATGGTACCTATATAAATTTATTTGAAAGAATTAAAAATTTTTTGGTTTTCTTGTCCGTCGCTTGTAACCTTGGGACAAGCGCCGAGCGAGCGCCTCCGGCAAGCAGCAGTAATGGCTGCACAAACAGACATCTGCATACGGCCTCAACGTTTCACTACTTCTACCAATGTCTAAGGAACATTTGACATATTTAAACTTCCCTAAAACAGTACTAGTACTATGATAATACTATTACTTGTTCTGTGCCAGTACACTTAATCAGTAAACACTACGCGCGAAATATTTCGGAGAGCTAGGGTCTCCATTTCAAGTACTGAGATCATTGTAAATTGACAGCGTTCTGCTGACTCACGAGTCTTAGAGCTTGAAAGTAGAAACCTGAAATGTTGTGTGTAGTGTCTAAATCATGTGAGATAAGTAATTCATCAATTTATATAAAATCTATCAAATTTTTGCTTTATTTTAGACACATTAGCAACATTTGATAAAGTTGTATCGTAATGCTTGAAGTCATGTCACAGCCTCGTAACGATTGACAATAAATACAAAACGTTTTTCCAGGTGTCTCTGCTTAAAATGCTTTTGGCCAAGCCCCCAGTTCTGGCACGTCACTGGCTTACAAAATCAGCCGAATTACTCAATTTTCAACAAGAATAGCATTCTTCACAACAATGGCCTTTCAACCAGCGATCGCTTCAAATGTAAAAATCGGTGCGACGTACTCGTACTATGTGTACGCGCGCCGCGCAAGAGCGTAGGGTAATGTTATGCGGGGCTCCGAGCCTAATTAGCCTTTGTTATTTTATGCTAATACGTTTCCACCTCGATTAGCGGGGCACGTTTAGCTGCTCTTTGGATCACTACCGTTCTCTTCCTGAATTTTGTGGAGTAGATATTTTCCTGATTTTTTTAGGAAGCAACGAGTAGCGGGTAATCAAAATCACCATATTGTGATATTCGCTGAGATTTCGTTTGTGAAAACTAATTTGATTAAAATATGATATTAGTACGATACCAGAGATTTGGGCGGATGCTATGAAACAATAGAATCATTTCATTTACCTATCCTCGCTCAGCGTGAAGTGATTCTAATGGTTCTTAACAATCACACCCCTCGCTAAGCATCGATGGTCGACGATCCTTGCTCATCTCTGGTGGAAATGCAGCTTAAACGTGCTCGCTCGCTGCACGTGATAACAATTATATACATTCAGATACACTTATTTCTGTGAAATTAATGATTTGTTTTACTACTTAGATAGAACAGATACCTAATACTTGTTATATGCTTTATACTTTGTTCTTACGTCAAAATAAATCCAAAATACCTAAATTATACAATTTTATCGCCTTCAACTTGCGTAGTAAGGTAAAAAGGGCTTTTCCCACGTCAAAGCCTCGTCTTACATGTCAGGCACGTCTCGTTATGGAAATGCTTTCAATAAGGGTTAGGGCGATAATTTTATGACGCCGATTGACGTGCGATTATGTAAAGTTGGCGGTTAACTGCAGTCGGGCCGTGAGGCGGCAGCTTTATTCTGTATTAGGCATAAATTCTTCTTTATTTTATTAAGGTTATTACCGATAAGTGTGCGAGGTAAATGTGGCTGGCCTTCACATTGAAGCTTGTTTACACATTAATTAATTGTTTATTGCGATTTCATACATTTGCTACTTGCTAACTTGCGTTTAGTGGCAAAAATATGAACTCGCAATAAACAACAATAAATATGTAAACAGCGCCAATTTGAACGAACGCTATACATACACGTATTGACCTTACATTAAATGCATTTGCCAGCATCCGAAGGTTGTAATGACTGCATATCATAAGGCCAGACTTATCTTCGATATTTGTCCTATTATTTTGTAGAAAGTTTCGTGGTAGTGTTATAAGACACGTGGGTATCAAATTTCAATTATGGATATTTCTAAACGAAACCAGTTTTTATTTTGAATACAGAATCAGTCAAGTTCAAAAATACATATTGTACATTTTGTAATAAGAACTATTTCCCTTTTTATAAGGTGAAGTTTTTTTGTACTTATAATAACTATAACGATATTGTAACAATATCCCTTAAAGGCATAAATGAACCGTGTATCCATTCTTAACACAAAATTTCTATTTGTAATACTAGTGCAGTAACAGTTTATATAGTCCATGTCATCATGTGAGAAAACTTAATTATACGAGCTCTAGGGCAGTAAGTCACCGTCAGGTGGCCGTTACACGCACCCGGGCCAAGTTATGACGTCACAAGCCCTTTCCAAGTATTCATAGAGGGCTGTGACGTAGTTTGTTGGTATTTATCTGTGTGATGTTGCTTGGTAATAATAGAAAATAGGTATGCAGTGAATTAAGTATCTTTTGTATCGTGGAATAGCTGACACACTAAGAAAATGCGTTAAAATTGTATAGGTATTCCATTACAGATTATGTTTCACAACAATTAAATTCGGAACTGATTTCGGATTTTTTTACAAGAAATAAAGAAAGTTCCATAAAAAATGTGACTGGCCTGTTTATACAAGTATATTGATTAGTTGTTAGTGTGAGTTCACACGTTGGCTACTAAACGCAAGTAGCAAATATATGAACTCGCAGTAAACACTAATCAATGTGGAAACAGGCCTCAATGTGGAGCCCGGAGATATTAATCTTATACAATACTTATAAGGTTTCGGAACTGTAAAATCTGAATTAACGAAATATCTTGTCGAATCAAGTCATAAAATGTCACAGCGTAATTAGAACAAGCTCGTTCGTTCCTAAACAAATATCGTTATCACCGTCGTTTTCAAGCGGGGCTGTGTAATAAGTGAGCTCGCTGTTCAAAAGGGTTACCATCTACTTTTATATAGCTTTAAATTAGGTGAATAGGGGAGCATTGACATAATTTTAAGCTTATACTTAAAAGTGACTGTAATGGGGTCATCAAGAAACTTTTGTACGTTAAGATCTTATACAATGAAGAGTCGTGAATGTTATATAAAGTTAAGAAAAAATATCATACGATTTTAAAGAAAACTGCACACATTTTTTTAAATTGAAATAAATATTTATGCAATTTTTTATATGCAGTATTTTCATTATAAACGCGAAAGTAACTCTGTCGGTCTGTCTGTCAACTCTTCACGCTTAAAATGCTGAACCGATTTATATAAAATTTGGTTTGGAGATAGTTTGAAGCCCGGGAAAGGACATATAAATAGTTATTTATCGATCATCATCATCCCATGCAGATGAAGTCGCGGGCAGACGCTAGTAGGACATATTTAAAATATGTTACGTTAAAAAATATCTGCTATAAAACTAACCTAACTTATTAAACGACTTGAAAATATCATAGACACAGCAGAAACATCCTTAAACCTCGGACAGCAGCGATAACTGTGTGTGCACGGACGTGTATACTCGTATGTCATTTAATATCGTCTTATTGCGACCGCCGCCCGTTTTACGAACGCCAGTGTACGTCGGCAAATAATTGCAACTTGTGTACGCCTTTACGATTGGGTGTAGTTTTTAGTGCTCGCCAGTGTAATTGACCGGAGTCCTTTGTACAATTAATTGATAGGATGTGTTTTAGTTTAATTGAGTATTTGTTTGATGGCTATATTAATACCTACTTTACTAATTTCATTCGATAGCGTGACGTACGCGTTTGCGTTAAGTGTCATTTTGTATTGGATTTTGAGTTTCCAAAACGTCACGCTTGGCGCGCTGTTCAAAATCCGTTACAAAAATAGACATAACGCAAATGCGAACGCTCATCACGCTATCGATATAAAAATGATTATTTCTAATCGGTAATCCTTTCCCGTAATCTATCGCGAAGAGATACCAATTTCTAAAAATACACCTATCTTTCCGAAACCGGAACCGTAATTAAAACCCCTGAGCAAATCTGTACCAGTTAAAAGAAACAATTTGCGTCGAAAGCACGCAAACGGCACTATCCCGCCCCAAACCAGGGCTTTAACATTTAAAAGGCGTAGTGGACCTGTCCTTGTAGACGGAGAGCTAGTCTTGAAAAATGGTATAGGTACTACAGTTTTGAGAGCAACAAAACCGCTCTATTTCGTTACAATCTATTTTGCAATTATTGTTGCTGTATAATTTTTTTTAACAGGTAGAGTAATTCGTCAGTAACTGGCCATTGTTAGTATTACATAATTGTCCACCAAATGAATTCTATTCACCTATAAGTAGAATTCATTTTAGTATAAGGTTTCAATAACTGACCAGCCTTCAATAACTAGACGCCTTATACTAAAATGAATTCTGTTTATAGGTGAATAGAATTCATTTTTAGTTTAGGGCGGCCAGTTACTGGCGAATTACCCTATATCCAGTAAAAGAATTTTAACTTCATATGTTATGTTACTAGTTTGCTTTATTATCTAGACCCTATTACTTGATTTGGCCAGGCGTTTGGAAGCTGATCATCGGTGGAGGTTAGGATAGTAGGCTGCTAAGGGATTTAAAAATCAATCGAAAAAAACGGTAGCTTATTTCATCACCGCCATTCATTATTTCAATTGATTGACAAGTCATTCATAAAAATTGGCTTATTTGTTTCGGCGTACAACACATACACCACTTATACCTAATCCTATATCCAAAATAGATTGATAGTCTAAAATTACAATCCTTATTTGTATCATCGACGTAGAGGGATAAAAATGGAGTTTAGAGCTCTACAAATTGTATACCATCAATTGATTTTACAACTTCTACCTAGTCTAACTCTACCTCCAGTCTCCACTGATAAACAGCTGTCGGATTCCCGTATCTATTAATAATAACAGTATAGCACGTCTTTGTAATAACCCAGTCTCATAGTCCACCCAAACTTCAATCCATAGACCGGTATACTGTTCTCTTTTTCTACAATAGTCCCAATGCCTGCTGAGACCGGTTCATGGGTGTCTATTGTTGCACCTGTGAACGGGTTCCAGCAGGCGTTATACATGACATAAAAGCTCTCCAAGGGGCCTCTACGTGTTGGATCTGTGTCCCCACGCAAGCCTATCAAAAGACCGGGATTAAAGGCCCGTGAAATCCAAGGAGATACAAACAGTATAGCAAACTAGAAGGGTTTCTTTGCTTAAAATTAAATACCCTTTTCCGGGGTCAGCTCTTAACCTATGAGAACCCTCGGGCGAATGAAGCCCTCGAAAATCCCTAATAAGGTCCGTAAAAGGCTGGGGCCCAATTATTAAAGACAACATGCCCTGTGTAGGTTGTGTACTGGTAGCGACGTAATGAATACGGATTTATGTTTTAAAATTAAGGAACGGGGATTTTTACTTGGTATGTTTAATACTAGTGGGACGAATAGAGTATTTGACTACCAGTCAAATAACTTTCTTTTTCGAACCTACGAAACAATTTTTGCTACTATACTCGTAGAATTTAAATAATATGAAACACTAGCAAAATGACGTCATGGTTCCGTTCCTATTCTTTATAGTTCTATACGATTTATAAAATATAAATTGTGTGAAAAATAACTGCTTTCTACATTTCTCTATTAATGTCTGGTGCCTTTATTTCATGCATAGTGTGAATTAATTTAATTTACATACAGTCAACACCCCTATTGATAGATATTTGACACGAATACTAGGTCAAAGATCAGGCGACCTAAATACTAAAAACTTACCGATTATAGGTACTATCTTAGCTTATACCTAATTATTATTTTTCTATTAAATTTTCAGTTACTATATTTGCATCTAGCTCCTAGGTAACTGTATCAACACATAGATTCACTTTAAAACATATATCTAAACTATAATTCCAAAATGACATGAGGTAGGTACCTACTTATATCTATACCTGTAATGTTTAATAAAATTATATTTTTAAAAATACCTTTCTGCTGATTTTATAAGTAAATTTTAACTGAATACCTACAATAATTAATTATTGCCAACAGAAGTTATTTATTTAGGGGTATTATTTTTTAATTACAATGTAAACCACCTTTTTTCTATTTAAATTCTTCTACCCAGTTCAATCTCCTTTTTCAGCGCAATTAGTATTTTACGCTTTTACGGCCAACTAAGTCCAAAACCTAGTCTATAAGGTATGCAAACTAAAAACAACAGTCGTTAAGGCAACTTCCAGGCACGTCGGTACTTAAGCTAAGTGAATTCGCAACAGGTATTTTTACTAAGTAATTTCTCAATACTTTTATTTTGCTATTTTATATATGGAAAGCGAACGTAAACGGTGAGATAGCTCGCATGGGAGTGACCCTGCGCGAAACATGAGCGAATTTATTAAGGCCTGTTTATAACGCCCATCTTATAACAATATAAGTATAAAATGTATGGTTTTTCGGGGTGTTTTCGTAGGTATGAAGTTTTCGGGCAAGGGTACGGTGGCTAGCTAATACTAAAGGTTTGAAAATTATTGAAAATCCTTTGTACATACTTAGGACGTTTTAGAATAAAATTGTTGTTGAGTAGTTATTTTGGGTAAGCGCGAGAAAGTTCAGGTAATTTTGGGTCTGATCAGAACGTAACTTGAGTACGTACTTAAAACGAGGTTTTAGATATAACATGGTTTAATCATAGTTTGTAGAAAGGTTTCAGAGTGGAAAATGTTTTCTGACTCGTGTTGAATGTTTTGTATTCATATTCCATGTATCCTAAGTACCCCGCTTTTTATGTTGCTTTTATTAAACATTCGAGACGTTGTTAAAAGATTGTTTTGATTAAAAATCAGATACCTACTAATATCTTTGAAAAAAAACTTCAAATATATTATTTAACTATTTTGAATCTGAAGATCTAAGTATCTTTCATAAGTTTGGAAATGGAAACGCATGCTTAAATTATACTGTTAGATATGCTATGCAGGGTAACGATATTCAACTGATAATAAATCAAAATTAGACATGTGTCCGTGTTTCTTTTCTACCGAGCCAACTGGTTTTGGCATCTGCCTGTGATTAAAACGTGTAAAAATTCAATATAAAACTACAATTTTGTGTTTGCCCCCTCTTATGAGTGTGGGATATCTATATATGTAATATAATCAATCAGGACAAATACAAAATTAATTAATTTTCCTCTAGAGGGACGCCAAACGTCTATTCATACACTTGTTTCATACAAATCACAGCACCCTGTCGGTGCAGACAAAAACGTCATTAGTGGGGAAGTTGGGGCAAAGCTGGCCTTTGTGCCGAATGGAATTATCGGTGCCGAAGCACCCCTGCTCGGAGCTGGATTAGTGCCGTGGCCTTATTGGTGACTGCTTCCGTCGTTTAAATTTGAAAGGTTTTTCATGGGCTAAGAAACTATTTTGAAAATGTTGATGAAACCAAGAGAAGTAACGACGCCTTTAGGCGTTCTTGGCGTTCAAATATATATATTAACAGGGACATAACAAATTAAACTTGTGCGCATACCGATATCCATCTATAAAACAATGAAAAGTAAATCTCCATCTGGCAACATTGAACCAAGTATAAAATCCCTACCCTTATAACCCTAACCCAGTGTTAATCCGGTGGACGTCCATGCATGTTGTCATTCACTAACAAAATTGTATGGGCTTTGTCTGAAATAAATTTTTATTGTTATTATTATTATAAACAGAAAGGAACCAACATTTAAATTTCAAAATTCATTCTTAAGCCGCGCACACACCCCTAATTACATCCCGTTACACGCGCCTGTAATATTCCGCGATACACAAGCACGTATAAGCACCGAGTTAATCCGAACTATCGGTATTGCTACACGGAGCCTAATTAGAAGGCTGCTTTATAAAGCCTCCTCAAGGCCAAAATCCTTGATATTAATTCTAATAAAATGTAATTTGATGTAATCGCGCGCGGCAGGACAAAGGCAGAAGCCACTTCGCCCAACAAGGCGCGCACTTTGTTATGATAATGCTCGTGCAATCCCCGCTTAATGTACCTTCGATATTCTTCATGCAAATGCTTCTCGCCGCCATATTTAATTTGAAAGATACCCGCTCTAGTTCCAGTTGCCAGGTAAATAAAACGGGAATTTTTAGTTCTCATACATTTTAATTTATTACGGACAAAATGGACGTGAAAAAAAACATGAAACATACCAGTGTTTTGTTCGTAATACGTATGCGCGTTGTCTTGTTTGTTGGAAAATGTAATTTGCATTTCTGCTTTTCAATTAATGAAATAAAAAATCTGAGTTACTTGTTAATTGATTGTCTGTAAAATTGTGTAGGCATGATTGATAAACCAATGGTATATAATTTATAATGTTAACCTTATTAACTTCTCTTAGGATAGATTTTTAAAATTGTAATCTGGAAGAGCGAGGTCTCCTGATACAGGTACTTTATACCTAATAGGAGGACTCGACCACTATGTATTTACCAACTAAGATTGAAATGAAATAAATTATTATCTTATCTTATCTTAATGGTGTAATAATAAACATTCGATTCTCAAACAACATTGAAAAGAATTTTAGCGTTTAAGATAATTTTTACTTCACGTTTATATTTTTATTTAAACGTATGTACAGTACTTTTTCCGCTCCTTACTCCATAATATACCTAACAAAATTAAATTTCCACTCTGCTCTAAAACTTGGCATGGACAATATGCCTGGGCCTATCTCTAGACCACTAATTAAAAAGTTAAGCGGGCCGGACAGTCAATGCGCGGTCTTTTTGCCGACCGATACATTCTGGCTAGTATTTACCGACTGCAATTTGTTAGCCGCTCTTTTATTTAGCCATCTGAATTAACCGGGACTTTGGGAAGATTTAAAAGGCTTTTTTGAGTGTTTGCATATGCTTTTGCCCGTCCTAAGGAAAAAGGCAGATAGGAAAATGAATGATTAAATGTAGCTAGTTTAGATGCAGAGGTGGGTCGAAATAATCGAGGATGATAAGTGGATTAGTATGTGTATACAGCGTTTGCAAAATGGAATGGTACAACAGTATCCATTAAAATTAATAGTGTCTTTGAAAATAGTTTTTTGCAGGTGTTGAAATAGTTATCGGCGCTTATTTAAGTGAATTAGGCACCAGGCGGACGTGACAGTTTGCTTACTGGTACAATTCGTACAGGAGTTCCAAGACTTCCAAGGAAGCAAATGAACCGTAGCTCTCTCAGCCCCCAAACCCACAGAACAGAGCTCCTGCGCGAACTGTACAATGCAAATAAGCACTTTACATTGGCGATAAACCGATATTGCTGTAACAAATAACAAAATGTTCCAGCTCTGTTTGAAGTATCATATTAACATCACAATTTGCAACAATAAAAACATGTAAACGCCGCGTACAAACGTTAAATATTTGCGCAGCCTCACCCTACAAACACGATTGAAATTAAATACTAGTTGGCTATGTTGGCAGCGCCGATATTTGTCGCCCGTTATTGCATGCACTGTTTGAATAAACTTTTATGTTGGCAACACTCGACAGCTGCTACGTACGTCTGTCATTTTAATGAATTATATTTTCATTTTGACGGCGACGTGAACGAAGGTTGCATCGGGACACATATTTGACTTTGGAAATGTGACCGCAAAAGCTTGGCAAGGGCTAAAAGTTGAATAACGATCTTGAAATTGTTATTAATTTGTTAATGTTAGTAGGTCGGTACCATATGAAAAAAACATTTTTACAGGTAGGTAAGTGTAGCATACGGGTAAGTGTATGAACTCGCAATAAACACTAACATAACATGAAATGTGGTTATCTTTACCAACCTTTACCTTACCTGAATTTGTGATAATCTTAGTATCACATAATTATGCCATCAACTTCAATATAAGTACCATGTTTTAACCAATAATTTATAGGCCCGTGAAGTCCAAAGTGGAGAAACAATAATAATAATAATTTCATTCGGTAAAATGGTAGACCAAAATATGTGTAGGTATCTTTGAAAATAGAGAATACTTATAAAAGATTTTTCTATAATAGACGAAATGAAATTCAATGAAACCAAATATTTACTGACAACAAAACAATACCGCTGATTGGCTTCGAAACTCAGAACGAATTGAAAAATAATAAACAAGTCAATAAATTCTAAAAATCTATTAGACAACGGTCTTTGTTCGCAACAAGGCCCATTAATTGGAAAAGTTTTCAATTGCACAGCAATTAATGGGAAGATTTGAAAGCAACGGCCGATTATATCGACACTCGAATCGGTCCGATTACGCGCAAACAATTGCAATTACGATGCTTAATTGGGTAGGCTAGAGGGCGGAGATAAAATTTTAGAACTTGAAAAATATGTCTAATGTTAAATATACTGTTAATACCATAACAGCAAGGTAACTAAAGTCTATTTTTTTATTCCGTAGACTGAAATGACAGTTAATTGTATGAACATGAAATGTCATTTCATACTATTAACTGTCATTTCAGTCTACCGAATAAAAAAATAGACTTTACATAAGTACAATAGGGATATATACACACATACTACATAAATTTTTTTGACAAGTTTTCACAGACAATAAAATATGACATTGATACATCAAGGCGGTTTGTTTACAAAGGGCCTATCGGGAAACGCGAAATCGAAACTCAGAACCTCTTTATCGCTCGAATATGCAAGAGTGATAGAGAGGATAGATAACATCGACTCTCTCGTTTGTGGTAGACCCTTAGATTGTGACTGATTGTTGGAGTGGTGCCCCCTACGCAGAGTTTTGCCTAATATTCCCTATTGAAAACAAATGAAAATTATACATGTTTCAGTGGTTTTTTTCATCGAGCCAACTTTAAACCTTTAGTTTATGGTACATTTTAAAGATAGAAATTTGATATTATAGCCTCCTAAGGCCCAAGGTCCTACCCATAGTACTTATTAACTTATTCAGACCCAGCTCCTACAACAATTGTGTAGTCATAGCGTACCACGGTCCTACCAGTAGGACTTAATAGAAAACCCATCATTTTGTTTTCAAATTTTGCGCTTATCGAAATTGGCGTGTACAAACTTCTAAAGGACTGTTTGGTTTGTCCGTGAGCCCTTTAACAAGTTCGTAAAAAAAACAAAGTGCTGTACAAGGTGCTGTATAAGTACAATAACATTTAAAAAAGTCTTTTAAGTATAGTTTGTAGCTTTCTAGTAGACCCCGAAGGCTTATCCTATTGTCTATTGTTCAGTAAAACCGCACGTGCTACTTACCTGCAAAAAAGGGTCCTAATTATTCTATTTGGCACCTGAGCGCGGGCTAGTCCAACGCTCAAAAAAACCAGTGTAGGTGCGCTCTCCGATAACGCGCCTTTGTTACGCATCTCGATGACACATTTTAGACTGGTTCTGTAGCGTTCGACTCGCCGGCACTCAGTAACCGAAGTACCGATTTTTTATGCAGGTGGTTGTGGCACGTGGCACGAGCGGTTTTTCTTAACAATAGACAATAGGATTAGCCTTCGGGGTCTATTAGAAAGCTACAAACTATACTTGGGTCTGAATGAGTATAAAACAATAGTACTACTGGTAGGACTACGGGCCGTACTGACTACATACTCAGTTTTTCGTTGGGCCTTAGGAGGATAGTGGCACTGTCACATTACAGTGCAGAGTTCGCTTGGTCTCTACCTACTTAGTTCACGTTACCAGAGTGTTCGCAAATGGGTAAGAATACTAAACAATTAGATTAGTAGGCACTCACCGGCATAGTTTGACTCCCGTGCAAACTGGTGATAGCCGCCTGCGCCTCTTGGTGTGAGCTGAACTTTACGAACGCGCAGCCTGCAACAACGAAACGAAACCTTATTATATGTCATACAATGTTATATACCTATATATAAGTAACTGGTCAAAAGATATGTAAATAAGTTAAGGTGAGTTATCTTTTTACACTTTAGTGTTTTTGTTTTAATTTTGTTCTAATGTTTAATGTGTGGGTAATAAACTCTTGCCAAGGATTATTTTTTTAGCACTATATTTTATTTATTTCTCTTTAAACTTGAGGTAGATTAGGAAATAAACATGAAATGTAAAAACACGTACAAAAACAATACAAAATACTTATGAAAAACCTAACCTAGTGTGCCGCCAGCTGCGGGGCAGGGCCCAAGCTGCCGGTGGTCAGGGCTGCAGAGAGAGGAACCGGCAGACTATCCGCGCCGAGTCCTAGACTACTTACCGCCTTCTTGATCCAGCCACCTAGCGAGAGTCTCTCTCTCATTATTAATATTATTACCTTCTATTGCTCTAGCACAGAGATATCACCGTCACGCAACATATTTAAACTACTTAATAAATACACCTGTTTTACCCCTACGTGAGAACATGTCCCATTTGAACCAAGGAAAATATTTCGTAATCCGCCAAACCGTTCCGTTTTCGAATTATCCTCGGCCAGCTTAGTTTACAAACAAGTTCGACTTACGCAACTTTCAGCCCATTCTAATAGAAACATCCTGAAATTACGGATGAACAATGCCCAAAAATAACATAAACTTCGACGACAACAACGTATATGATTCTAACTGAAAAATGATAACTTTACAGGAGAGCAAAACAGAAGTACAATCCTTATACTTTTTTTCGTGTTAAAGATAATAAACAGGAATTTGGCAAATATGGTTATTAATTGTATTTTATTGCTTATAATATTTTCATATAACTCAATTTATTGGTAGTTTTCGAGAAAATGCAGATAGTCCACAAATTAAGTTATAATTATTTACTCACCGTTGGGTATACCGTTCTATCTACCAGTTAGAATATTATACTTGGTTAGATTTTTCTTTAAGAATGACGTATGCAAGTCTATCTGGGACTTAGAACATTATACTTGGTAACATTTTTTTGTAAACTCTATGTATGTAGGTCTATCTGGGACTTAGAATATTATACTTGGTATAAAAACTGTCTAACTCACTGTAAAAAATATTCTATGTGTGGGTTAGGTCATCAAAATTTAAGCCATTTATTAAAATTTTTGTTTTATTGTATGACATAGTTTTAACGCACTTTTATTTATTTTATATTTGGTTGCATTATTATTCTGTATAAATCTACGTAACTATAATTTTGACAGATAGAATCATATACTTTTCATTAGTTTTATAGCTTAATAATAATGTAGAGAGTACTAAATACCAGTAAAAATATGTCTTGAGGAGAATTCGATTTGTTTTTACAGTGGTAATGTGATCCTTTTGGGTAGTGTCGATGCGACTAACTACATGGAAGCTGTTATCATAGGACATTATGGCAAAATTAAATGTAATTAAAATGAACCCATGACATTAACCATAAGTTGTTATAAAAATATGTAATTGCGTATTAAAGGCACATTTATAGTTATAACACCTTGTTTAATGATTGAAAATAGATTAAAAATAGTTTTAATGATTTACATTGTTTAATGTGTGTTATTGTTTGGTGTGTTTTATTTCTGTAGAAAATCTAAACGGAAATCATCAAATCAATCACAGACTAGATGTGTTTCTCTTGAGGTACCTAATATTATTATTTGTTACTACTTAGGTGAGCATGGTACATACTTAGTAGGTTCCCAGATATAGTACCTAGCATAAAAGAAAATTCGCTATTATTTTCTATTCTTTTCTTATAATCAGCGCTGGCATAAGCAAACATTAATAACCTCGCAAATTCCCAGGTTCAACTCTAATATCCCAAAATTCCGTAAAAACATCGTCAAAAAATGCCTTAAACAACAGCTCACAGCGGGATTATCGCTCAGTTTTTCAATAACAGGCTGTCAGAAGGCGGAGGATCAATCTTACCTCCCTTCCCACAGGTGCTACTGCGTAATGACGACTGATGGATCTCCCCAGATAGGATTACCGCAGCAACTTGCCCTGAACTAAATCACTTACCGCCCAGCCTCTTTTAACGGCATTAGTGCCGACACCTCGCCCATATTTTACACGATGCAAAACCGAAACAGAATTCCGGAAGGAATACAATCTTCTTTTATATTCGCGACGTGAGGATACGGGTAGATTATGCTCGTTACTTTATATTAAATCAACGATGAATCTAAAAAAATTCAGAGGTAAAACTTTGCACGAGAAATTGTGGCGACTATTTCGCCGAGCTCTCGACGCTGGAAGTACGATTATGCTTGACTGGCTTTTATTCGTATTATCCTTTGTTCGACTGGATAAAAGAGCACGGCCGAAACGTTTTTCGAAAAGCCGCCTCATATAAATTAGGGCGCACTTTTTAAGCTCCACACCATGTTTACATCTCCGGCTGCTGCGAAAATAGAGACAACGCAAAATAAGCAGAGGCTGAATAGAATAAAAACAATTTGCGATCGCCGGCAAGGGCACTGTCGCTGTCGCATAAAAGAATAATAAGCGCGGATTGTGCGGAGCACAATTTAAACGGCGACAATCGGTGTAGCGGCCGCGCGGACCCGCCGGCGCCGCGCGCGCTCATTACAATGGCTGGCGGAAAACCCATTATGAGGACGTCACTTGGCAAGTGCGAAAGAAGTCAAAACTTCGCCGGCAAACATGGCACTATTTACTGCTTCCACATTCGGCGACGTGTGCGAACTTGGATGCAATTTGTTAACCCTTTATCGGGCTGGCACGCAGGCGGCGGCTGCGTCGCGCTGCAGGTAACTTGGCCGCCCGCCAAAGATCTGTTTTCCTGTTGTTGGCGAGCAAACTCACAGATCAGTTTTTATCGCGCGAAAGGCCTTTATAGCCCGCCGATAGCGCCCGCGACCGAAATGTTTGCGTCGCCGCCGATCGCAAATATTATTGGATAGTTTTATGTATCGGAAGCATTACACGTTAAAAAGTTTGGCACTCGACTGGCGACGGAACGTTACCTCTGCGAATTGTTTCATGTTTGGTCGTTTGATTCGCGAGCGTGCGCGAGTGTTTACCTGTCAAGTTAACAGGATAATTTGTCAAAGGTTTCTTTGAGGTCCATTTTTTTATGTGCGTCGCGAAGCACCTTTTATGTCTTTGACACACGTCAGCTCGAGTAATCATACGTTCGCAGCATCTCGAGATGAGGGCTCGTGCGTCTCTGAAAGGATATTTGTTCTGTGAGGTATTTTCTGACGTGGGGTGGAGCGGACGAATCTAGTTTATTCGTAAACTTGTAACAATTTAGTTACCTAATGGTTTTACTTTGGTAATGAAATTCTTACAACAGTGACAAACAGGTAATTTGATTGACAACTTAGTTATTACCAGTTTCCAATGAAACCATCCTCACGTATCTTTTACTCAGTCTATGAAATTCAACGTACGTTCATTTCAACTGTAAGTATAATAACGATGTCAGATGTAAAACTTTGCACTCCCGAGAACAAACCAAATACGTACTATTAAATGGCGTTATTTCACTGAAGGTTCGGGAGCGAGATCCAATATTATTACTGCTCTGGGCTCAGTTCGAATCTTTCATTTTAAACTTCCGCGTATGAAGTTGCTCAGAGGAAGTTGGTAATGCCGAGATGAATTCGCGAACAGTGTAAACAACATCCGATCTATATGGACCGCCCTAACGAGAGATTCTGATTGTCTTTGCTCTGAGATTTCATTCAGTTTGATTCGATTTAAGAAGCAAATAAAATTAGTTTCTGAATAGTTCGAGCGGAGTTTTAAACTGTTGATTAAAATTTGGATGAAATGTTTATTCACAGGAATAGAGTCCGCAATATTCGTTTACAAAAACAAATGAAGCGAATAAACAGTTTAAACATTGAATTGATGGAAATGTTAGTCTTGGTGTTGAGTCGCGTGGACTCGCCGACTTTTACATCAACTGACTAAATAGAAACATCTCACAAACATTGATTAGAACGTTTTATGTTTCGGAATTAGACTGTGTAAGTTAACTCATTAATATTGTCTATTTCGCTAATTCGATTACAAATAAATAGAGAATCTAAGCGAATATGTCACAAATCAAACTAAGCCTAACTCGTTTAATATATTAAGACACTAAGTATTTTCAATTTTCTAATTTTGGAGTACTGTTTATATAGCCAACAAAAAATATTTTCTAATTTCCATACGATTCCATGTAGCTATAAATATTGATAAACGCATCGTAGGGTCTAACTTTTCAATGGCATGTACGAATCAAACTCTTGAAAATGCCCGTTTCCATTCCTCGCTGTCTAAATGATACTGGAACCAGTGTCACTATGTATTTTAATAACCAAACTAAAAGTACCTATATACGGTATACTACTAACTAGCATTCATCAGGACTTCATTAATTTTATTCATGTTTCAGAACTACGCGAAAACATTGTTCTAAAATTTTCAACAACCATCCGAAATCATCGGTAAAATTGGATCCGCGAAAACAAACACAAAGAGCGATAATACAAGGTGATTACGCAAACGAAAGGCGGAAACAAAGAGATGCCAATAATAGGGATGAACTGGAAACCGTACGCGGCAATTTTGGTAAGTTGCGAGTGGCGAGGAGCGTCAACTCTATCGGTTTATAGCTCCGCAATCGTGCGTAACGCGGCACGCCAACTCCGCCGACAAATGTTTAAAACGACTTCTGCTCCATTGTTCCTCAGTTTCCAATTGGGCCCAGGACTTTCTAATGTAACTTGATTGTAAAACAAAAGACGCTCGCAAACTTGCCGCGACCGTCTTTTGTCGAGAAAAAGGTGAATTATTGTTATGTTTCATAGGCGCCGCTTAATGGAGCGGCGTTGGGCGTAAATCTCGCGAGAGGGGATTTAATTAGACATAGTCTTGTATACAGGTGCAGCGGGTAAAGAATTAACCTCTCCCGCGTAACTCGAGAGCCGTTTTGAGGTACTAAAAGATGGCTAATTGGAAAGGTAATATCCACGGGTAGCATTAACAATGCTCGGGAGACCTGCGTAATATCCGGCAGGATCCTTATTATTTTAAGTGACGCGGATGTTAAATATTAACGTGGAGTATTAGCGGGTAATGAGGAGATAGTTGGTGCGTGCAAACAGCGTGATCACGTCGCTCTGATAGGATCATGCGCGGGAACTCCTCTGTAATATGTAGATGCGTAGGTAAGCTACGATATAAAGCTTAGCGTCAGTAAAGGCATAACGCTTTCGTTAATCAATACAAAAAATCGTATTTGCGCGTAGAAAGTCAAAATATAATTGATTTAACGCTTAGAATTCGCGTTAATTTAAGTCCATCGCCGTGTCGTGTTTTTAGGGTTCCGTAGCCAAATGGCAAAAAACGGAACCCTTATAGATTCGTCATGTCTGTCTGTCTGTCTGACCGTCTGTCCGTGTATGTCACAGTCACTTTTCTCCGAAACTATAAAAACTATACTGTTGAAACTTGGTAAGTAGATGTATTCTGTGAACCGCATTAAGATTTTCACACAAAAATAGAAAAAAAAACAATAAATTTTTGGGGTTCCCTATACATAGAACTGAAATTCAAAATTTTTTTTTTTCATCAAACCTATACGTGTGGGGTATCTATGGATAGGTCTTCAAAAATGATACTGAGGTTTCTAATATCATTTTTTTCTAAACTGAATAGTTTGCGCGAGAGACACTTCCAAAGTGGTAAAATGTGTGTCCCCCCCCCCTGTAACTTCTAAAATAACAGAATGATAAAACTAAAAAAAATATATGATGTACATTACCGTGTAAACTTCCACCGAAAATTGGTTTGAACGAGATCTAGTAAGTAGTTTTTTTTAATACGTCATAAATCGCCTAAATACGGAACCCTTCATGGGCGAGTCCGACTCGCACTTGGCCGCTTTTTTTATATGAATTATCTGGTATTTGAAACGAAATGTCTAGTTCTACAAACTTAATAAAACTTATTATCTCCCATTGATTAAACTACTAAATTACAACATAAACTCACGCCCGATTTGTTTTCCCAAAACTTGTCCAATATATTTTTAACAACAACGTTTTGAAACGTCAAACAGCGCCGATAGGGTGTTTCTGAGCGAACAAATTCGCAACGATAAGGACGTCACAAGTTGGAGTATTTCATTGGAGTTGGTATCAGTTGCGAGCTCGCAGTCATTGTATGGAGTGCACGCTCAATTTGTGAAAAACGTATAAAAGTTCGCTTACAATTCTCTTTCTGGGAGTTTAAGCTCGGGGTCAGGTTGAATTATGCCGGCACTCACTATATTTGTACGTATCTTTGTGGATCGTGTCTTTGTATATTATGTTAGCAGAAATGAAATTCAGACGTCGCTTTTGGAACCCAGTTTGTATTAAATTAATAACCATGACTGCTGCACTGTGATGTGATACTTATACGTAGTAAATATTATATTACGAATGACAATTATAGACATTAAATGTATAAACAAACCGTTTCTATAGCTGATCTAAACCATTTTGTTGATGATTCTGGGTCGTAATAATAATTACAATAGTCAGAATACTTCGATAACAGTAAGGTTAAGTAATAGTTAAGTTGTAGGTGTAGGCACCTTCGACATATTACAAGAACCATACTCTTGGTTCATAGCAGAAGTGGAGCTGATAGTTAAAACTAGTTTTTCGTGTGGAATAACATATTTTAAGACAAGATATTGAAATATTGACATCAGTACTTATCGTAATAAGTTTACTATGTAATGTGCCAGTAGCACACATATGCAACCTCCAATACAATATTACAATCACTCCTTGATTCATCGATCTATAAAAGACAAGAAAGGCATACACGATACTTGCGTAACATGAGAAGCATTAGGTAAGTACAATTTCTCTCGATACAAAATCGAATCTAAAGTACCATAAAGTGTTAAAAAAAATATACGATGGCTGTATAAAAATGCCTATAGACAACTATTCCTTCAGCTAGTGCCAAGATGGACAGATAGCGCGATAGAGGCGTCAGGCGATAGTCCGCACGCGATGGGGCGCCTGCGTTCCACGATACTTGTCGCGTGACGATAAGACGGTTCTATCGTCTTTGAATACTCGTAATGTGAGTCTTAAGAGGGTGGACTAAGACTTATATTGCAACTGTTTTAAAGCTAGAAGACTATTGCCCACTTTGCGTCTTAACATTGATGGGCATAGTTATAAAATATATTTGGATATTATCCTGTAGCTATATTTCCTTTTATAAAGTTTCTAGCTTCAGTATGATGTATGATGATTGTTAAAATTATCGTATGACTTTCTCCGCACCTCAAACTACTATCATCATACTAACTTTCATCTAAATCGGTGCAGCGATTAAGTCCTGAAGAGATAACAGAAATACACACAGACAGAGTTGCGTTCGCATTTTTAATATTCAGTAGGGATAAATAGGAATATGTGGTATTGGTGTGTAATGTTATTTTTCATCTTTAGCTAGTAAACATTTGCTTTCCACTATAATTTTGTCACGAATAATTTATTTTCATACCCATATGAATGGAAACATGTCGCACCAATAAACGACCCCTTACACAACACAATCCGTCGACTACCATAATCGTTTACCGAAAACCGATGCATTAAAATATCCATAAACCGGCTCAATATTAAAAAGCGCGTTTTCACAACATTCGTATTCCGCCGCCGTCGGGCCATATCTCGGTTATATCTCCTAAGGTCTCATAAGGGAGACGGTTGGACCCGGCGCGGTTGCAAAGTGGTTATAAACCGGCCCTTAAGGCGCCACGGTAAACGTAAAGACACTTCGCGTACGTGAGCCGTTGGCTTCATACGCGTTAAAATATAATACTCAGCGTTATTGATACTGCACCATAAGGTGATAATAGGGTTATTGATCTGGCATTTACGGCGTTTTTAAGGGCATGAGTAAGACTAAGTCGTTGCACTTTTTATTGTGTGGTTAACTGTTGACGGTCGTATATGTTTCTCGCCGTATACCTCGTGATGTCATTTGATTGTCAGGCACTTGGAGTCCGTTTCTTGAAAGTTTAAATTGTAACTTGGGCCTCGGGTAGCACTTAAAATTTAGGAAAATAGTCACTTTATATGAATATTGATACAATTTTATTCATGTATTACATTGCTTATTTGGCGCAGTCGGTAGGATTACAAACTGATCATTTTATTTTTCTAAGCTAACTCTGCCCTAAGTGCGAAAATGCCATTATAAACATTTTCATCGAAATTTTACGTTTATAGTGGCAGTGCCACCTTTTTACTTTAGCTAATTAGTTCTTTTTATTTTTTTTATAGTATCTGTACTACATCTAAGCGTCCCCGCTACGCCTGGGCCCTTATACACTGACCCACTATCAGTATAAGTAGACGTCCCATTTTCCTCTCACATCTCCGATTAATCCTCCAATCAATAGACTCCATTATAAGGACGTGGAGCTAATTGCGCCTACTTCTGTGGACCGCCGATAAGCGGCCTACTTCGGACTGTGAATAGCGATATGGCTATGATACGAGTAAATATGCTATGTATAGTATTTATATTATTACTCGTACACATGAGTCGACAAAGATAATCATAAAATAGATAAAGTAGGACATGGCTCTGAAGACTTTAGCAAAGTCTTGAATGAATGAAATGAGCACGAAATTGCTAAATGTATCAAAACTATTGCAATACTCGAACTTACAGAACATTTACTCTTTTCAAGATTTGCGACGCGTCTTCTCAAACTCTCAAATTGAATATAGAAATGTACACACCCGAAAACCAATTATGTTCTTGCAATTTGATATGGTTTTCTTCTTATTTTATTTTTAGGAGGAGTTTTGGCCGAAGAGTGTCAAGTTCCGGCGGCCGGCTTCATGACACAGCGGGGTTACGAAATGCATTGCTAATATTTTAGTTTTAAGATAATTATCTATGGGCCAATAGTTTCCTGAAAATAAAGATTTTTCAATTAATTTAATTTTACTTAGAGTGAGCCTCTAGCGCTAACGTGCACGATAAATTCAATCAAGAGTCGATTCATCAGGCATCTTGGTCGCTCTTAGTTCAAACTTCAGAAAAGGTCTGCGGACAAAATAATAAAAGTTAACCTCTCAAGTAAATTTTTATCACGGTTTTATTATTTCAGTCTCAAAGTACTTAAAAAAATGAATCCCGTCTTTAAGGGCGTATAAAATTGCTTTTGATCACAGGCTAACTTTTCAATATGTATCTACAGGAAAGACGCAAACGAAGTCAATCATACAACAAAATGTGTACGACTGACTTATTGGTATTGACTCAAGGTCGTATCAAGATATAACAAAAACCATATCAAACTGTGAATACAGAATTGGCTTCCCTTTCGCTTGAATGTTGTTTTTTCCACGAGTCGCCTAAATGGAGATTCGGGCGCTCCTAAATATAGAGCGTCGACCTTTCGACCTGCTGTGACTTTCACTGGATGCCTTTCGGGTCCGTTTCAAAGTAACCCCTTATCTCCCTAATGCAATTGAGTAATGGTTTATCAGGGCTTGTATTCCTGTGGATGTAAATTGGATTTTGCCTGAGGTGTCCAGTATAGTGAGATCTCTAATTTGATAGGAATTTAAACACTTCGGTTATATTGGTTCGCCTGACGGCTTGTCTGCATTTAGAAAGTGGTTGGAATATGGGGTCAGAACTTATTGTAGAAGGTGAATGGTGAAAAAGTGGATTGTTTTAGCCTGAAGGTCGGCGATGTCTTAAAGTATTGACTTTATGTAGGTACAGAGTTTAAAGTTGATTGTGCAGTATGTTTTTTTAGGATACGATTACATACTAAAGATTTGGCGTGAGAGAATAACTGGCAAATTGACTTGTGGCTCGATATAAATTTGCAACTCTGTGAAACTGCATTTGCAACAGTGTTTCAGTTTCAGTTTATTTATTTGCAATAAAACATACTTAAATGCATGCAAATACAATTATATGGTGCACAATAAAATCAACATAAAATATAATAAAACAATCACAACAATAATAGTGTCGAAGTATATTACAATAAAATACATGGCAAACACTTAAATAGTATGATTTAATAAACAAATATCAGGGAACATCTTACACAGATCATCTTACACGGACTTCTAACCCAGCCCCAGACTAAGCAAAGCTTGTACTATGGGTGCTAGGCGACGATATATATACTTATATAGATAAATACATACTTATATACATAGAAAACACCCATGACTCAGGAATAAATATCTCTGCTCATCAAATAAATGCCCTTACCGGGATTCTAACCCAGGACCATCGCCTTCACAGGCAGGGTCATTACCCACTACCTATAAACTGTAGATTTAAAATCATACACGTAATACACCAAGAAAATGGATCACAAAGAAGAGAAAGACGAACAATTTTAAGCCACAAACCCTAACGGATGTGCAAACTCTTTATTTTAAATTAATTATTTCACCCTTACCATTTCCTTAACCCTAAAAACCGTTAAATCATTAGAATTAAAAAAATAACAGCCCCTAATCTCGCGTCAATCACTCAAATTTAATTTCCAAATTTGAGGCGAAATTTAATATCAGTTTCGAAACTTTGATTAGGGAACCCGTGATGGGTGTAATTTCGAGATGGGCTAGTTTTTATCGGATGAGTTATGGGTGCTTTCGCTGTTGCGTGCGGGCGGGGCGGCGGCGCCGAGTGACACCTATCAAGTGGATTTTAAGCGACGAGTGAGGAGCGGCCACTTGTGTTTTTATTTTTTTATTGACCTAGTGAGAAATGGTTTTAGAGTGGGTTCTGACTTTGTAGCAAAAACAATTTGATGAATGTGCTTGTTTTTGAAAGTTACTTAAGATATACATTTTAGACATATCTTGTTAAGGTCGTTTTATTTTGAATTAAACCTTGAATACGTTTAACTTTCTACACAACATAAAGTACCTAATATTTAACGACAAATGAAGCATATTTTTAATTGTTGGCAAGGTGATATAAATGCCTAGTGATAAAACAATATTAGGTAAAAAATATGCAAAAATAAAAATAAAAATAATTGCCTAGAAACAATATGCCTAGCTCAAAAATATGCATTATAACCATAACATACAACCTTGGCCTAAAAAACTATATACCAAAGAAAACATTAAAACAAATCCCATAATAAACTAGCTTTAGCGCCCCCTCGCCAGTATTTATCGTCAGCAATTAACCAGTTAGCTGTTATCAGCTGCTATCCATCCTTGTTGATCCAAAAAGTCTCATTTCCTTACAAGTTTACATTGAGATACAACCTTTTTGTTTACGATAGTGCTATCGGTTGTCGGGTGTGCGGCGGCCGGGGATATCTTACCTATGCGTGCTTACGGCATTCTTGGGTAAAAGTTGACGCCATTGCTTGTGTCAGAGATCGGGGAAAACGTTTTACAAATTAAAGTTTAAATGTTTGGATCCTACCGGCTGCGCCAATGAGTAATCAAAATATTATTGTATTCAGGCGATCTACGGTTAGTTTTAATGATAAAAAAACTTTTGAAAACAATGAAAACGAGCAGTATTTAGTTTTAGTACAAAGTCGTTTTTATTCCTTTTGCGGGCAGTTTAAAGTATTGAGGAATGAATGAATCTCGTAATTAAAAGATCAAGGATGTATTAAGCAGTTAATCTTTAGAAAACCCTTCCTTATGAATACCTGCTTTTAAAAAGTAGGCATATTATAGAGATCTCTCTAAGAAAAAAAGCACAACTAAAATTCTGCGGAAGATTTACGAGTAGTTACTGTTATCAAGCACCTATCAATCAAGAATTTTTTAAATGCCTCCATAATTTGAATTGAAAAACAAAAGCGACCAAAAAAGATCCCTACATTGAGCTTGATCGCTTCATCATAGCGTCCAGGTAGTTGCTATCGACCCATCTAATCCCAGAAGAGGTTCAATCTTGTCTTCAATCGAATCTCCCTGATTACGTCAGGCGATATGCAGGGAGGCGGAGTTAATAACGCTCGAATGTCGAACAGGGCCGATGGAAAAATAGCGTGAGATGCGGAATAGGGACCCGGTTAGTGTTACCGCGGGTATTGCGAGTGCGAGTCGTATCATCGTAAATAAATTGTCTATGAAATGGACGATAAAAGTAATAAACATGCCGATTTTTATGTAATTTTTTTTTTCAATGTTGTGCCTCTTTAATGCAATCTGTATGTTGAGATTATATTCAAATGCTTTATTTCTCCCAATAAAAAAACTGGTGACGAGTTTGGATACTGACTCCAAGTTCACCTATAACAATAAAATTTACGACTACTGCGGTTGAAAAATTAAGAAGTAACTTAACTTCTTTTACGATTCGATATATGTATATAGTTTTGGATTAGGGCGACTTGACACATTTTTAAATAAATTTGTTGAAAAAAAGTTGATATTAAGTCAACTACTACTTTTTGGTACATATGTTTGATAATATAATAAAGTTAAAGTCTGGATCTAGTAAGTGGTAGTGGATATAAGTTTCAAAGAAGTTGTAGGTACATATATTAATAACGATCTCTACCAGTCTGTGCCAACGAGCACTATAATATCCATTAACTTCCAACTTTATTACTAAACATTTAAACGCTACAATTCAACTACAAATTACTATTATCACAACTGACATATTTATAGTCACATCACATCAGAACTTCGTTTAATTAATTATTTTATTACCTGGCAAAGAAATGCACTGTTCACTTAATCAACGCGAGTGTTCGCGTCTCTAGAGATCGGTAATTAATTAACTTGTCTGCCATCGATTGGGACAATACTTTATTACTTTTATTACCTTTTGAGTGCGGTTTTTGCTGAAAGGACGGGGATATCTTTTGCATCTTTTTTAGTTTAAAGGCACAGCGCCTCAGGAATTATACTCAAAGAGCTTTTGAGAATATCTCAAAAATAAAATGAAAGCAAATGGTAAAGTTGTTGAAGTAGATGTCATATACTAAAGAAAAAGTGACCAATATGCAACATTATATACAAAAACGTATATGTGACTACTTAAATTATAAAAAAAATACAAAATATTTAACAAATTAATTAGATTTGCTCCTTGTTGCAAATGATAAAGTTGTTATAACAAGTCTGAATCAATTAATGTAATTTTGAGACGTTTTTTGGGCCATTAGTTAATTTTACCACATTATTTTACCGCCGCTCATATAAGAAATATTTCATCTCAATCGCATTGAAATAATCTTTAACCTCTAAAACATGAGTTGATTTTGCAATGCAACCAAATTTAATAAATTTTTCGATTTAATAATCTATGTTTCTGCGAAATCGCAGTTTTTTTCTGGGTTAATTTATTTTGCCAATTATCTTGAAAACTGTGTTTTTATAATATAAACTTTAAATGAGTGAGTAAATTAACCTGAAACTTTCCAAAACATGTTATTTACACGTGACACACCGTCCACTTGGACGGCGATTTATTTGAAAACTTCCTTTAGATTAATGGGAGTCCTTTAAAATATATCAAAGTCTTGAAACTGAGTTCAGTTCGGTGGCCGGCGCTCGATCGCAGGCAATGAATTGGACAAACATTGCTCACGATCGTGCGACCACCTCTATGTTCACTATTTTCCCTTTATTTTGAGCTGTTTGAACCTTTACCTAGTACCAGAGAAGGTGTGAAAATATTTTATCTGTACCTAGTACCAGAGAAGGTGTGAAAATATTGTATCTGTATGTGTAGTATATTTTGTAATGGTTATGAGTTTAAACTAGAATAAATTGACTCAGACAGATGTATGAGAATCTGTTCTTAAAAGATTTTTTAGAGAGTTTTTGGAGAATCAAAATGACTCAGGTCCTATTTTAGACCGCTAATTTTGAAAACTGTATTATAATTACGTATAAAACAATTGTGTCTGATAGCATACATTGTTTAATTAAAACAATAATTGCTTACAACGCGTCTGGAAAGTTGAAAAATATTGGGTTTCCTCTAGAACGAACAGAGCTTCTACAAAAGACCCAAATTAAACCTAGGCACCAATTAAAAAAACTTCATCTGTAATATAATTTCAAGAGTACAAAACGAGGTGAAATGAGGACTTCAACAGTAAGTTTTCGCGAACACTACGTTAAATGCTACACCGTGTTGTTACTTATGTTAATTTCTGCGTACGACTTAACAAGCGAGCTCCATCTTTCAGCCGAGCAGTAATAAAAGTGCAGTGGTGTAAGTGGCGCGATCGCTGGCGGCCATTATTTTTACGGTCGGCGCGGCGACCACTCAGCGAGATCGCGCCGAGCATACACTGCTCAGCACTTTTGTATGGAAAAATAATATGGAATGTGGTAAACGGTTTTAAATATTTTTACTTTTATCCCGTTGAAAATATATATTTCCATTTTTGAAATATGTAAATACACGAAAGTAAGAGTTAAAAAAATACTCACCGGCCAATTTGAGCGTACACATATCAGAATAACATCTAAGTGATGTCATTCAGCTATCGTGCATTTCGCTCGTATTTGTCTGTACACGTATTAGCGCGAGCGAGACGCACGGTAACTAAATAACATGATTCAAATATCATTCTAATCTCAGTGTATGTTCGAATTGGCCTGTCAATTATGTATAACAGTATTAAATATCTTATCAAATAAACTTGACAATTCAGGCGCAACTTTGCACTGTTGTTGTATGTATAATATTAATGAGATCTATTATAGTACAATTTAGGGCTTCAGAGGGCCTAGCCAAGATGACAATCGTACCTCGACAAACGCCAAACGCACGAGTGATTCTATAAGGGTTTCGATTTTCCCTTTTGAAGTTCGGAAACATAAAAATGTACCGTGATAATGATAACTGCTACAATAACTCGTGACTATTTCCATACATTATTTCAGTTTCGATTAGCGTTATCTACCAACGATTGTCATTGGCTATGGAATTTTTGCCGTATTCATTTTATTTACCCGTAGGCAGTGTGCTCTCAGCTCGATCCACAGTAATACCATATTACGGGCTTCTCTTTCTAATGATTGCCGCTCGCCGTCTCAGGTATGCCGCCATATTTTATTTTTCTTTTTTATTTACCTTCGGTGCAGCGGGGAAGAATGAGTGATTATGGTTTTTTTTCATATTTTCTCGGATTTCAGTATTGATTCGTATTTTATTGTTATCTGTACAAAAGACATGGGGCATTGCATTTTTCATTCTTAAATGTTTTCATTAATACTCGTAAATGTATTGCTGAAAAATACAGAAGATTGTGCAGTAAAAAATACCTAAGTAATAACTCTTATCTAAACTGTTTTAATACAATATCAAGCTTATGTGATTTTAATTTTGACGTTTAATATAAAATGATATTATATATAAATGAATAAGTGCGAGTATTAGTAAGTATTGTAATAATTGTTTTTAAAAGCAGTTTCAATAAACTGCCTTTAAAAACAATTATTATCGACCCTAACTTCATAAAAAATCTTGAAAACCATTTTCTAGTGTGTTTTTTTAATGAAAAAGGCATATTCAGTTTTAAAATTGGAATTTGATTTGTTATTGTCAATAGAGGTTTACTTAACTTACGGTATTGTATTGTCGACATTTTTTACAATCTGAATACGGCTCCTGCTGGATAAAGTGATTTGCCTGTATTGTGTTACGGCATCCATCTCGGGCGCCACCCGAGGCCAATTACAACACACGCGTAACCCGAGCGCGACTGCCGAGATGACAGAGTAACGTTGACCACCGATGGGCCTTGTGTCGCGGCAATAAGGTGTTTAAATAAATAGTATAAAATTAAAAATCCTTTATTGCAGACAACATTATTAAAACAATTTTTTACGAAGTACTTAAACAATTATACATGGAGGAGACAGTAAAAGTTACATAAAAAATATTGATCAGACAACATTGATCCCTCTAATATTTTAATTTGAAATAAAAATTAGGTACATACTAGTAAAAATTATAAAGATTCATGACACGACAAGGCTCGATAAATAAGCTACATTCATGATTTTTTTGGATGATGTCAATTGATTCTACGTAGGTACCGTGAAATTCAAATGTTTCTAATAAAGGTGGTATCTATTGTACCCCACTACCAAATTGAAAAAAATAACTGTGGCGCTTGCACCGCGAGTAAAAACGCCTTGTACAAAAGGCTGCGGCAAAATATATAAATAACGAAAAACGTATGTTTCACGATTCTTTCCATATTTTAACGAAAAACTTATGTTTCACGATTCTTTCCATATTTATTTAAGCCTTAAAAATGCATTTAAGTATATAGTTGTTATTGCGATATGGCGAGTATAATAAACTTAAAAGCGCACACTAATGGTGCCGCGCGAGTACACCATTACAACGTACTATTAGATATTAGAATTCACTAAACGAGTGCCTAATAGCAGTACAAAAACTCGCAAGTACAATCTTAAAACGCATTACCAAAGCCCATTCGACTACGGACACTCGATGGACTTTTAAATTTAAAGAGAAAAATCAAAGAATCCTATCGCGCACCGTAAAAACCGGTAAAACTTTTACCTCTAAAAATGTCGAAATCGCATTTCAAAATTCATTGGTATTACGACGATATTTCTGCTACAATTCAGGGATCCGGGAGTGCTGGGGACGTGTTTTTTCAGAGAAAAATAAATGCGACCAAAGAAAATTGCGAGTTCTCCCCATGCCAGGCAATATTTTGTTCTACCTTTTGATGCGAGCTTAAAACGCGGCGCCCAGCCTTTATTGCGTCACTTCAGTTCCCACGACCATGCCTACTTATATCCGAAACGTATTTTGCGTACTCTATATGGAAAAATGTTTCTTTGGTGTGTTTGTTGTCGAATACCTTTAATAAGTTGTCGGAACGAGAGCGGTCGGATTGTTGTCGCTGCGAACGGGCGCCGCGCAATTATTATTGCTCTCTGGAAATGTTTATTTTAGTTTTGTTTCTTAAATTGGATTGCATTGTTATACAGTGTTTGTTCTCTCGCGCAAATAAATTAAAAATTAATTGAGTGGAACGCTCTTAGTCCACTCGAGAAACAACTTATTTTGTCGTTGCGTTTAAGGCGTAGTGGATATTTAATCGATTACTTTCAACGAGTGACGTGGGCGATAAGGTCTCCTTGGCTAAATTGGATTAGGTGACAGTTTATGTTTTGGCGTACTTTTTTAACCGATTATGGTATAGCTAAAAAAAGGGTTCTGTTTATAGCAGTTTAAGTATGTAGGTGGGTTTGTTTGATGGTATTCCAGAAGTGTCCGATGTATCGCTATTTTTTTAACACTTCTGATAAAGCTAAGTTATTTGGTACGATAACGTATATTCATTTTGCTTTGAATTCAACGGTATACAGATTTACGCAGGTTGATAAGGTAGGTGCCATACGCGTCACGTCCCCGACAAAGGTAGACCATTTTGTGACCAAATCATTGAGCCAATTTTGATATCAGTACTTATCTCATCGGTTGACTAAGGCTTCATTATTGACTTCCGAAGTAGAGCAGATTTTTATACGAAACAAAATAAAATCGTGTAAAGCAAAGAACAAAAGGAAATGTAAAACCAAACATGCCGCTAAAATGACGTCCATATAGGTAACTTTATTAGGTCGGCAATTTTTAATCCCCGTTTACACTGCCACGATTTAGACTAATGGATTCTTTTAATGACCGAATGAATATTTAATTTCGACGTTAATGAAAATGATATAAGTAACGGTTCAACCGCTCTTTGCGTTCAAATTGCGTTTTAAGCGCTCCATTGTGAATCATTCACTCATCCAGTAATCGTAAATGAAGTTTTAATATGATGCGACGAATTAATTATACCATTTCAGTTTGACGGTAATTTGATTAAATAGTTGTGAACAAATGATGCCAATGCGAACAAGATATGTTTGGAGTTTAATTCTGGGGATGAAAACAAAAACATCAATACAGTAGAGATGTTTTTTAATACATAATTATTTTGACGAAACACTTGGTCACTGCGTTTTTCACGAAAACGTACGAACGTGTCTTGCTATTTCAGTCAGTCTCGGTACAAACAGTAGTGAGGTTGCCTGAAGTAGCATGACAAATACTTACGTACGTTTACACTGTATATGTACACATATTTGATCCTGCTGTTATTCTTCATCAATTCCTGTTTATTTTGTAGTAAATAAAAAAATTGTTTCTAATTTAATTTCATTTGGTTTCGATCTTGTTTTGACACGACCTTGAAGATCATCTTGGTGATTGGTACACATATTATGCATACTTCATAGCATTTCGCATGTACAGTCAGCAGCAAAAGTTACTAAGCGGGCGAGGTGTTCAAAATTACCTTGACGCGCTCTTATTCTCTTAACAACAAAGTCGCGTCAAGACCATTTTGAACACCTCGCCTGCTTAGCAACTTCTGCTGCTGACTGTATTAGTCAGTGAGTGATCTGCAAGGTCGTATCAATAGTAAGATCAGAACCGTAACAAGTTGCTAAATTTGAATCGGGCTCCTGAATTTGTCTTGCCACGTATCTGAAAAAAAATCCAGGTAACTTTAAAATATTTTCGCTCCTCTTTTCTTTTTTTTTTTGTAATTAGACCGTATATAGGGTATATTAAGCGGCAGCTCAGTCTTCGGCATTTTTCTCCGAGAATCTATTAGCGATGTACAAATTCAGTAAAGCGTAGTGGGAGTATAAATAGGGTCCGTGTGAAACAATTGGCCCGGGGTGATTAATCACCGGGAACGCAACGCAATTAATAGTGGCCGCTGCGATGGATTTATAGTCCCGGCTAGTGTTGTAGACTCGAGCTACTTTTTATGACTCGAGTCTTCTTATGAACATAAAAAAAGTGACCAAAGTGAGAAACCCCGGAACATCTGGCCTCCGCCATTGGAGGATTTGGTCACTTTTTCTTTAGTACTATATGACAAACATCTTTATACTATATATATAGTTGTGTGACTACTTAAAAACACAAATCAAAGTTGCCTCGAGTCCTCTTGTTAAATGTTGTCTCTATTTTTAGACTTTTGTCGCTACTTTTAAGGATTGCCTCCGTAACTTTGAAAGGCATTAAAAGACTGAGTGTTTTAAATTTGCTAAGGCTTACGGAGAAGAAAGTAAGATATATTTGCACATATTTTTTTTAGATAGGTATACAAAGTACATTGACAGCAGAATCCTAAAATTTATGATAATAAAATAAAAAAATCCTCGACTCACGATCATAAACATTTGGAAGTCTTTTATCACTCAGAAATAGTACGCGTCTCACAAAAACGGACTCGAGTTCCTCAAATTGACACCCGACGAGTTGTCACCCACACTATTCCAAACTCCGAGCGCCACTGATGCAGTTCACGGTGAGAAGATTCTTTAAGAGGAGATTAATGTTTAAAAAAAGCTATGATGGTGTAATAAAGAAACATAATTTTGTTAGTGCGGTTGTGCGGTGTGGTTGCGGCACATTTTTATTTTGCTGTCGGATTTTTTTTCGATCTTTGTTGGATAGATAGAGTTCTCTATTCATTCATAAAAACCCACATTTAGTAGGTCAAAGTCAATACCTTCCTCCTATTCAGCAAGCCAGGTAAATTTCCATCACGTCCTAATAGAGATAAAAGCGTAAGCCACCAAAGAATCGTGTCAATCAAAAATTAATCGTCGCCTTTGCAAATCTAATCAACATCCAGAATAATTAAATACGAAAGCGCCTTTGTCATAATCACCGGCGTATTATGAATACAGATGACGAATACTGATTCTTTATTTGAGTTGAATGGAGCTTTATTACATTTAAAATAAGCGACAAATTATTTGAAATATTGACGTAGGGATAATAATTACTATGCCGACTGTGAATACTGATGATTTCGAGCTATTCATCCTTTATTAAGATGTCCTCATTTTTATTTAAATTAAAAAAAAGGTTGTTATGTCAAAAGTCTCTTCAGTTTAACTACTTAAAAATAAGTCGTCTGTCACAATCAGATATATCAGAGCGGTGAAGGTGGTTAAAAATATCTACACATGCACATTAACGTCTTGATAATAGGGAGTATTACTGCGATGTTTTGCCGCCAGAGTGCAGTACTAGTGACGTAAATATACCATAGAGTAACTTACTACTGTACCTTAAACTGTTATTTGACAAGTTTTCACAGACAATCAAATATGACATTGATACATTAAGGCGGTTTGTTTACAAAAGGCCTACCGGGAAACACGAAATCTAAACTCAGCTATCTGCCTCTTTATCGCTCGAATATGCAAGAGTGATACATGTAGATGTTAGATAACAAAATTTCGACTCTCTCGTTTGCGGTAGACCCTTAGATTGTGACTAATTGTGGGAGTGGCGCCACGTACGCAGAGTATCGCGAAATATTCCCTATTAATTGAGTGGCATTTTTAGATATTTGTGAACACCTTGGCCGCTCCGATAAATCTGAATCAAGATAAATAAATCAACTGTCCTTGTGATTCAATCTTTACTGAATAACACGCATTTATATCGTAAATATTCCAAAAACTTTAACAAAGGACACAAGCACTCATCAGCGCGCGCCGCAGCACGTAGCCATCCCGGAAAAACTCCGGGATTTCGATAACTGCCCAATTCATGAGGTTGCCGGTCGAATCTCGGGGTTATTGAGGAGTCTGAGCGTTTTTCCGGGCCAGGGACGTTTTGTTTGTGCCCCTGGAAACCTGCTTCCGGCCTGCTAAGGGTAGGAAATGTGTTAGACGTTGTTATAGCATTGTGAAATGTGCAAATTCCCCGGAGATCGCCCATTGCTCTCGGATCGCGCGGGTTATTGAATGTTGCTGCGGATTTGAGATACAGTTTTTAAGCTAGTACATTTTATGCGACCGGAGTTTTATGTTTGACTAGATTTTTCTCAATTTAAAAATTATGCCACCAGGTTTGATGTTCAGACAATCTGACCAAGCTAGCAAAGAAGCGTTGGATGAGGGCAGTGTATGAGCGGTCGTCGTGGAGTTCCTTAGGGAGACTTATGTGTTTTGAAGCATATACTTAATGAATGAAGATGAGTAGGCGTCTTTGGACGCATATAATAACGATGTTGCGATTCAATCCTTGCGTCTGCTTTTAGCTAAATATTTGAATCTTCAGTAAGTAAAATCTTAGTTCAAGATTTTTGAAACCGACATAAATACTCGTACCATTTGAGTTTACAAAAGTTGATATCAAGTCTTCTTAAATCTGCTTGTTCACATTGTAGTGAACAATACAGATAAATTTAACCCATTTTATTAAATATTCTATTTTATGCAATGTTTAAAAAGTACATGTTCTTGTTACTATTACTCCATATTTTGAGATAAACTTACCTAGTAGTTTATTTCGAATTTTTAATTAGTGTCGTGTAGTCAGATTTTCTTGGTAACAGTTTCAGTTAAAATAAAAGTGTTTTAGCCTCTTTTTGATGCGAAGCTCTTAATGAGCGAAGTTTTAAAAATTTGACAAAATGATTGCACGTTTCGAAAGTTTCATTTCGGTCACTTTCCATAAAAAATCCAAAAATATCTCATCCCTCCCACTTGTAGGTTAGATAGAAATTCAGAATACACCAACCAGCAAAACAATTGTTATCCAACTATTTGTTTTCCCTGCAGCTTACAAATGCCACAACACCCCGACGCGTACGTTGTAAAAATATTCCCGCCGCCGGGCGTTGCACCAAACATTAACCCGATTAGGCGTCAAAGCACACTTAAACTGAAGTGTAAAGTTAATTACGTCAGATTCAAATGTGCCCTGGCCAAAGTAAACGGGTTGGCGCCGGCTATGTAAATTGACGGCCGGGCGCCGTCAAGCCATGAGCGGTTGGCGTTGGCTGCGTTTTGGGCCAAGGTATATCTCGCTTGTGTACTTTTAGTCTTGTACAGTCATCAGTCAGGTGCAGAAAAAAGGTTACTTCCCTGCATAGAAGTTTGTATGCAAAGGTGCTAAGCGAATCTTATTGCTGACTGTACATATTAGGGTGGGTCATAATTTTTTTTTTCTAATTTACTAGTGGGCACAGCGTTAAAAAGGTGCCATTAGGTGTTATAAATCCATAGACAAAAAATCGGAACATTTGAGCGCCGCTTTTTGCCTCCGGATTGAATTTGATTTCTAGAAAAAAGTAATTTCGAGGGTATTTTCTACCATGTGCCAAAAAAAGAAAAATTACATTTGCTTGCAAGAATATTGTTAATTGTTATTTAAAAGTACTACATATATTATATTTATTGGTGAAAGCGAGATAGACGAGTAATATCATAATGAGACCAATGTATAAAGTTCGAATATTACTATATATATATTAATTGTTGTATTGCTTGTATTATATTAATTTATACTTCTTAGAAGTGAGAACGATAGGTAATGAGTTGTGGCAATAATAGGTACTTAAATTATGTATTTTGATAAAGTATGTTGCGCCGAAGAGAAGCGTCGGTGAAAATTTAAGTGTAATGCTAATTTCTCACAAAAGCGTTGATTTAACCATTCATTCTAGACCAAAATTTTTGAACCAATGACTTTAGTAAAATGTTGCGTAACTTGTCCCAGTACCCTTTAAATCAAATTTCGTTACCAAGACCTCCGTATCAAAATCTACTCTTTCCAAACACCTCCCTGACACAATCTCAACTTTAAAGGGTTGTTTGCTCGGGCCGAGATTATTTTTTCTTCACCGCAAACACATTATATCGTCGTAACGCGGTGCGACGTATTTATATTTCTCGGCGCTGTTTGTCCGCCCGGGGCCCTGTCCGTGTGTGGGTGCTAAAACGTACTACTTTATTTATGTGTTCGGTGGCCACAATCAAAATTATTTATGCCTTTTATATATGGAAATCTCGGCCTTTGTCCCGCACGCCGGTCGCCCGTGTTTTTCTCCCTAAATTGCTTTTATTCGACGACCGGCTTAATATTATTTTTGTAATTAAAAACTCGTCCTGAACGTTTTCATCGCAGTGGGAATGTTTCGCGCAATTTAAGCGGGAATCTTTTTGGACGGCGCGAAGTTTTTTTTGTTAATTTAGCGATTATTTATTCTTGGGGTGCGTTCAGAATTACCGACTCTTTGTCAACGATGTGGGTAATGTGATGGCGGGAGGAGGTTCCTTTTAGAATTTTACCACGTTGCTTTCGTTTTCCTTCTTGGTTATATTAAATACAAGACCACTGCACGCTGCTGTGCCTATTATAAAATAGGTTGTTCTATACAAATACAAGACCACTGCACGCTGTACTTACTAAAATATAGGTAGTTCCTAGGTACTGGGCGAAAATAGTTCTCTCACGGCGATATCTTTAAGGGGAAATACTTTCAGTGGCTACTAATGTTCTTGATAAATTATTATCAGCGATCCCTAGGTAAATCCATGATAACCCCAAGTGCATACGCCAAGCCACCAAGATGGCAAAGAAAGATTACAAAGAAAAATTAGCAGATAATAGTGATCGATTCGTCCAAGTTCCAAGTTGTACGGAATCTCTGATGGGCAGTCTATAGCTACATACGTATACTGGGATAGTTAAGACGCAAGCGAAGGTTTAATCTTAAAGGATAATCCCAAATCAATGAGACGTGCTGGCTTCGATTCGGGAAGATATATTCGGTTCAGCACATAAAAGTATATACTTACGTATATAAGTACGGGGGAACCGAAATTAACGTAGGGCTCCAACACGATTGCTTTCCCTCGTAAATAAATATATTTGTATTCATTCTGTTTGTGAAAAAAAGATAATTGAGTTGTTACTGTTTGAAGGAGCGTAATGTATGCCGTTTAAGGAGGAAGGTTTTTTGTTTTCATCGCTTGGGGTATTTCAGTCTTCAGCGGGTCTAATTCTACCTTTCACAAAATGCTATTACACGTTTAACTGTGTATACCTATATATGTTTATACGAAGTTCCGCTTTGATTGTTCAAGTGTAAAATCAGAAAGTATAGGAAATCATGCTGTTACATGGACTAGGACGAAGAGAGGGGAATGTTTTGAAGATGGTGACACGTTTTTCACATTTGCCAAGATTTTTCGTATACGACATAACATTTACTTGATCCCCGCCTTACAAAATATAAAATGTAAAACCTGACAAGACTGGATTTAGCCCTAAAAGAGTGTCGCGACAAGCCGCTTACGTGTACCAATCATGTGCAACATGTCAACGACTAATTTTGAAACGTTGCTGATTAGAATGCTACGCAATCCTTCGTCCTGTTATTGATGCAAATTGTATATTTTATTCAAAATTTGAATGCGTAGTTATTTTGTATTCAAACCATTTTTTTCTTGAATATTTGACAATATTATTGGTAAAATCGTTTAATGTATGTATGTCTGTCACTTTATTGCACATAAACAAGTTTACAAAAAACAGAAACAACAGAGTAAAAGATGTAAGTGTATGTACAAAGGCGAAATATAATTGCAAAATATTTTTGTGCGCTTACAGCGGTGATATTAGATGACTTTCAGCGTCTGTTTTGAAAGAGTCTCTTTGCTTTGCTTAAATTAGTACCACTGAAAATCCGCAACACGATAAAATCTTTTCAGGGTATACATAATATATTTAATTTACTTCCTCATATCGCCAAGCGACACTGCATATAAAGGTATCTCTGCATTGTCGTAAAACAAACCATTATAACTAACCCCATTAGCGCGCCTACAATAAAAAGTAGTAGTATTTACTGCGGTAAGGTGACATGATGTGTGGTCGCCTTTATGGGCCGTAAGGGCACAATGGTCGGACACGCCCGCGGCGCCTATTGTTGACTTGTGCTTTATTATATGATATATGGCTGTATGACTTGATCTAGTCACGGGAAATTAATAAACTGTTTACATTTGGGTAACTTGGGACAGCAAAAGTTTAATACACAACAGCGATCGAAACAGTTGCGTTTCGATCGCTATACGGAGCGTAAGCGATTGGCATGTTGGCTACGCGGCCTGGCCTTCACATCGGGACCTGTTTTTTGTATAAGATCTTCTCATACTTGTTTACTTGACGTGCCAGTGACTAAACTAAAATACTTGAAAGAAAGAAATAATTAATTCAGTACACACCTAATGAGACTAAAGCCTAAACAAAAGCTCACATAACTTTGTAAAGGTAGGTATATTAATATCGTACATTGTTGCGCTGAATGTCGTGTAAATCGTCTCCTTTACGGCCGAGCCGGCAATAGTGAGGCGTGTCGCGTTACTTAGCGCCTGGCGCCGTAACTTGCGTTTAAGGCACACCTTGCGCATTGTCGTGTATTCACGGCGCGCCGTCAATTCTGAATGTAAACGGTATAAACGGCCGTCTGTTTATGAGGCCTTGGATATGACGATGTCACATTCGGATGACAACTTCAGCTGCATTACTGTTGCGACATTACTGCTACGGCATTGACTATTTACTTGATAAAATCTTAAATAAAATGAGTGATGGATTGAATATCATAATAGCGGCAGTAATGCAAAGGACATAGACAGAAACAGCGGCGGCATCAAGATTGCAGGAGTTAATGTCGCAACAGTAGTGCAGCTGCAGTTACCATCGGAATGTCACCTTAAGAATTTTTAATAAACAAAAAGCTGGTGCTGATGGGCCATCATTAGGGTCCAAATTTTGTTTCATTTCGCACTGGTAGGTAGGTATTATTTTTATTATTGCTTCTGCGTATAATTTATATGTGCACAATTATGTAGTTTCATCAAAAATAAACGAATAGCAAAAATACTTCAGATATCTGAAATCTATAGGTATTAGGACTCATCCAAAATGGAATATGATAAAAGTGTTAATTTAAATATAAAACGACACCGTTATCACTCCATATAAAATAAGAAGACAGCATTACACGTTGCAACGCGTTGATCGATAGAACACATAAAATCCTGTCCCCCTAACTAATGCCGTCGTTAAAAAAACAATGAGCAATACTTTACGGCACAAGAATAAATATATAAGGGTCATCAGTCCAAGCCTGCAACGTGGAATTTTCCGCCCCATACAGGTAGCCATAAAAAACGAAAGATTTGAGCGATGAGTCGGGACCGCCATGTTTTTTTGTCGGAAAAATATTGGAGAATGTCAACACGCTCTCCTATGGAGTTGGAGCGCGGGTTGTTTTTGATGAAAATATAATTTGGAGATAAAATTGATGTTTGAGGAGAATGTTTTTTTAATTTACTATTTTATTATCGTTTCATTTGCGACTGTGACTCAGTCTATTATTGTGGCGTGATAAGTTTCATAATGGATAAAATCACCAGGAATTTGTTGAAAACACTATGTTAACATCTTATGGATTGTTTGTGCGCTTGTAACAGTTTGTACAAAATCTGGATCGATTCGTCTCCTCGTGGCCACTAATTACAACCCCACTCACTCGAAAACAACAAATTAAACAGGTTTCTTGATTCCGCCGTCCCCGAGCGGCCGGAAAGAAAACAAAAATCCTTCCCGGCCGCATGAATCACCCAATGTTTACGTTTCCTACTTTCGATTTCGACCGTGCGGTTGACGTTTTTGGCTCCGACCCCAGGGACTCGAATATAAACAAATTCTGTACTCGGTAGGCCAATGTCTTGCTAACTTTCACCGTTGGAAGCCAGCCAACGTCGCTGCCAAATCGTTTTTGACTTTCATCGAAAACACTGAATAGAAATAATTTATTTTATTATTTCAAATGGTTTTCGGCTGGCTCCGCGATCGGTATCATACGAATGCACGGCGACGGATTGAAAAAAGGTGAACAAACTGTTAATCAGGTTGTTTACAATCTGCAGGTTCTCCGTGTAGGTATTGGGAAGGGATGTGTAAAAAAAGATAAGTTTAAATTGAGTTTTGAAAGCCGGCGGGTGCCGGCGGTCCGGCCGGCCGGAAACTAGGCTTTCGTGATCCTGTTAGGACAAGGATAGTCCGCATTAAAACTGACCAAATTTTAAACTGTCCCGACTCCCGGGCCTCCCTAAATTTGTAACATATTAAATAGTTATGGACGTGTATAAGTTATATAATATTAGAGCTTTTCAGCAACAATGGAAGGCAATTAATAATCCACTCATTCGCTAAGTTATCAAAGAAGCTTTACCTTATCAATATTATGTATAGTTCTTAGTGAGAGCGTTTTAGGAGGTAGGTGCACATACTGCACATCTTTTGAACTGTTTAACTTATCATTTACTATTATTGTACTTACTTCAATACAAGCTTTTTTTGTTGTTACTTCAATAAAGAAAATAAATCAAGTTTATAGGAATTGAAGTAAGCAGATTTTAAACTTATCTGATTTTTACTAAAAATATTTTCAGATTTTAATTACTAACAATAAGTACATACTTATTAGACACATATTTTTTTAAATTTCTATGAACTCGCATAGTCGTGGCTTATACAGTTCTTTCACTTTTCCCACCTTGACTTTCATAAAGAACTTCATCCGAATTACAACTCCTAAGTAAACACGAAACAAGTTCTTTTGAAATATGTTTTCAAAGTGCAAGAAGCGCTTTCACCGCAAAGTAAACTAAAATATTCACAACTAAGTGTCCGTGAGCCATCGTAATCTGTATTCGTGATCTTCTAACCGTTTTAAGTGAGTTCTGGAACAAAAGATACACGGTTTTCGAGAGAGCACGTCGGCGTATTTATCAGAGTTAAAAATTCGTTAACGCGCAGACGACAAGTATAAAAAGTCCGTTGTAACTGTGTACAGACTATTATTTTCAATTAATATCAGTATAGTTGTGAATATTTCCCGATTTAAGGCCATTTCGATGTTTTACCAAAGTTATCAAAGTCTGAGTGGGTTTACAAAGTTTGTGATAGAAGTAGACGTTAGGGGAAAATAGATGAATGAAATGCAAGAAGTTATATATTTAATATATCTGATAAAATAAAGTAGCACGTCCATCGCAATCTGCCAGTAGCTTTACTTAAATAACAAGAGTAAACCTTTAAGTACTGACTAAGTAACTACATAAAAAGATAAACAGGCTACTGATAAGGTCGTCTTTTACCTTCCAAAGTCAAAGGTGAATGCCATGATTGCCGAGAAGACTTTTAGTCGGCGAGACGTGAAGGTCGCCTTCTAAGTAACTCTAATGGCACTTTGTTTTATAAACATTTGCAATTTGATGAAGCGTAGTGGCGAGTATAGGCTTTAAAGGTAAATAACACATTTCTAGTTTCAAGAGCGTTGTAAGTTTGTGCAGAAGTTTACGTAATATGGTCGACAGATAGGTATAGGTACATACTAGTATATTAGGTCTTGGATTGCCGTGGCAATATATTGAAAAGAGATCATATGGGAGCTTTAAAAAACGGAGCCTTGAATAACTTAGTAAATAAATTAAAACTGTCTCTTATCTCCGATTACTATAGTTAAGAATGCTGAAACATATGCTTAGTTTTAAATCATATAATCTTCATAGAGTGCTTAAGAATTTAACATATTCTATATTTTAAAGGTTAGTTACTGTGTCGACGATTCTGGCCTCCTTGCCGTGTCACGCCAAACTTCGTTAACTCGAGTTACATGAGTTACGGGTAACCAGTCTAAATCGTTTTAAAAACCATTAAATATATATCTTCTAAAAGAACATTTTGGAAATCTTCATTATTTACTGAGAAAAGCATATGACTAACTTATGTAACTTCATTTTTTTGCCGATGGCGTCAGACACAACTCAGTTAACTTGAGTTGCATGATATATGTTCTTAAGTTACCGGAGTTAGGCAATTTGGCATGACTGGCCGAGCGCTTGGTTTATACGACAACAATATTATTTCGCTTAATACGTGGCACGTCTGATCACGCGTATGTCATGTAACTTGACTTACATGACTTCGTGTGACCACTATAGTATGGAAGAGTTTGTCATGCGGAACCATTAAATTCGAATAAAATGAAAACTTTTTCAATTATGCGAAAAAAAAATTAAAGATCCTATTCTGTGACCATATTTCCTACATGTAGATTAGAAAAAATTAAAAAATTACGATAAACTGTCAACGATAACAGCATTTGAATCTTTAAAACTTTAAACGTAATTATCTCGAAACTCAACTTTTAAAGTTACACGAGAAGCGCGTGACATGGCATCTCCTCGAATGTCCATTTCCCTGTACGTCCAATTCACACTAAAGTGACAGCAATACTAAATAGATTTGAATATCCCCGAATAATTATAATAACCAGCAAGAGGAAAAGCTCCTTTGTTTTGTTTGGAGTCGGAATTCCAAAAGTTGACACTTCAACAATATAAAATGCTCGTTGAATATGAAACTACCGCAAAACTCCAAACATTAAGCGAATTAAAGCGAAACTAGTATAACATTCAAAACTTGTCATATGCTCCTAAATATTGAGCCAAGTCAAAGTTTAGGCGAGTGTATATCTCGGCGAAAAGTGGCCGAAGTCCGGACGCTTGCGGGCAATATCGCGCGTGCAAATCCTCACGTATATACCCGGCTTTATCTGCCACTTGAACTGTTTTATGGTATCCGCAGCTAAAGTTGGACGGTTCGAAACAGTGGGACATACGAGCGGGACCGACGACCAATGAAGATGTATTGGAAGGTGGTTCGGCGATCTTTAATAATCGGGGCACGTAGTTGTCAATTTTCCGTTCATTTAGTTTTACGTCCACGTTTGCGTTGGTCTTTTAGAAACTAACGGAACTATTGTTGCGACCGGGACATAGTGTATTCGTCGGTTTTTAAATTGAGATTTAAGATTTATCTAATTCAATGCAGTTCTTTCTAAGCCTAGTGTAGGTTTGAATAAAACAAATATTTTTGTTGTAAGATGAACGTGAATAAGTTTTAGATTATTTATTTGAAGACGAGCTGTTCTGCCGACTGCGCCACTTATGTACAATAAACGAAGTAAAATTAGTTGAAGGAAAATCAGGTAAAATTGATTTAATTTACTAGTAACATAAAATGTTCAAGTTTTCAAATCAAGTGAAATATTTTTTTCAAGAATTTTATATAAATAATATACCTACGTTATTAAATTGATGACAACGGACATTGTGAAAACCATCTAATAAACAAAAATATTGAGTTTATTCTAGTACATGGTTGATTCGCGGAAGATAATATTATATTGATTTAAACATTTACTATTATAACTATTTTATTAACAAAAGCTGATTTTTTTGTAATAATGGTGTCTTCCGATACAAAAATAATGTGTAAGTTATAATGAAAAAAAAAACCTGGTCCCACTGTAAGCCCAATAAGGCTTGTGTTGTAGATACTGGACGACAGTATACATAACGACAATATCTGTGATAAACACACAAATAAAAACCCTCATCGGGATTCGAACACGGGACCTCCTGATTTGTAGGCAGGGTCACTACCGACTAGGCTAGGATAACGTAAAATAATATTACTATATATGCAGCTTACGGCGTCAACCGGAGACAAGCGTTTCAACCGAGTTAGTCAACCAGTTGGCCGACAAGTCGGGCGACTCATCAGCCGAGCCCTGCGGCCCTATGCCCGCTATATTGGATACGTGATGTGGCCGCCGCCGAGTGTTATTGCGGATTACGTTATAATCGACTCCCTCTAAAATTGAGACGCCCTCCTACGTGTCGTTATTAATGAATGCGAACCGAATTCTGTTTTAATAATTTGATATGGTTTGAATAACAAAATTTCCGGAATGTGAATAATAATTTGAATTAAGAAACATTGTAACGTAGCAACATTGTACGGAGAGCTAGGTTTTACTTTAAAATCGTAGTACATGTTTATCGTAAATTCGTCTTAGACTAAAACGTGAAGTTCGACACGCGGGCGATCTTTCGTGTAATTGTGGAGTAAAAGATAATTCTTGTTTTTGAGCAACACAATTACTTTGCAACGAAAGATGACATCTTACGTCTCACGTCTTACGGTCACGTGATCGTCTCACGCTGTCTCGAGTTTAACATTTTTTCCCCACCTCAAAAAGTGCACAGTGCCGCTAAAGAAGTTGTCACTTCAAAAAAAAATCGGACAATAAGGAATCCATATAACAGCAGCAGTGAGTGCAGTGAGTTCCCTAAAACAAATTTAATCGCTGAAGACCCGTTAATATAATTTAACCTATTCTGCATATATTAAAATCGCGATATCACAAACCGAATCGAACAATATTCGGAAGCGAAGCCATCGTTTAAATAACTACTATGTACAACCAAATATTTGCCAGCGAGAGATATTGGAAAACCGATGTTACCGTCAATCGAGCCTACAGAGTACAGAGGGCCTACCGCGAACCACGTTCGACGTGTTACCTCTCTGTCGCACTTGTAAATTCGTACGCAAGTGTGACAGGGAGGAAATACTTCGAACGTGGTTCACGGTAGGCCCTCTGATATAAGCCGCACGAACTTTTGACTTCCAAACACGACTCCAATGAAACGACTCCACATTTTGTGAAGAAGTAGATTTGCTTTCTATAAATTACATTAAATCAAGTTATAATTTAAAACCAAGTTTTGCCCATACCATAATATGCTATAAATTACGAATCTAAATAATTTTCCATGCCATTATGTGGCGGCTGGACCTCTAGACCACCCGGCCACGGCCATTGCCATGTATCTTTGAAAAAATAGGCTTTCACCAAAAGGGCGAGCAGTAAGTGCTTGCACCTCCCTATACCAATATCTAAAACACAAATAAAAATATTTAATAAAAATAATTTGACTTGCTCCCTAATTGTAGAGATGACTTCACTATGACGTCACATTTTGGCTTATTCAAATCGTCCTTATTTATCAATCGCATATTTAGTTCCATACTTTTAAAATGCAGTGCCATTTATTGATTTTCAATATAATGAGATACTAAAACAGTAACTTTTTATACTTTAAAACCACTCAGACAGACGGCGATAAGCAGCAGTTTTTCTTCCATCGCAATCCGATAACATTTTTTAAATCGTTTTAGTTACTTTGAGCATTTTCGTTTTCAGTAGATTAAGGAGTCGTTACCAATACAAAATAACTTGAATTTACATAGTATTTTTCACATAGTTATAAGTACGGTGACAGCGGGGGTTTCAATACAATTTTGCATTTTAAGGTTATAAATTGTATGGACTGATGTCACTGTAGGTACTCAAGCTATATGTGAAAATTATAATAATTACATGAGTTCTCTGGTTAGCTATATCGAACCTAATATCTATAAATAGGTATATTTGTATATGTTTTTGACAATCAACTCAAAACCCGTCCGTGTTTTTACTTGATATGCGATAACTAGCAGGGTTGGCAACAGCAGGCTATAAAATAAAAATAAAATAGTAAGAATTTGACACTACTTACTCGTAGGATTGCCAGGTAAAACCTATGCTGGCGCCATCTGTAAAGTACTTCGATCGACCAACCCCATTGTAGCAAATATCTCGTCTTAACATTAAATCCTCACAAAACGAAGGCATTGAACTAAATCTTAATTAGTCGGAAGCACGTCTTGAGGAACAATCGCGTGTCCCGCGGCGCGAGGTGCCCGTACATTTAGATCGGCAGATAACGACTGTTTTGTGCGGGGTCGGACAGGACAAGACGCTTGCTTATTGGTTTAAGAAGTCACAGGAACCTAGCTGCCGCCATACACTAGTTACGGTCTTAAAGTCTGCTCGTTTCTAACTACATTTAGTCCAAAAACTCTCGACAATGGTTCAAAACTAACTCGAATACCTGCGTTACAGTGTGAATGTTAATTGATTGTTCCAATCTTGAGACAAAATATTTTCATAATGGGGTAATGATAATGAATTAGTTCATGAATTTGTTGACCTTATATAGTACTGGACTATAATTAGGTGGTTTTACGGTACGTTTATTTGATACCACCGGCGTGATAAAAATTCGAAGCTCAGCGCAAACCGGCCCATCAGTTCATTCCTCGAATTGCCTCCCTTACATTACCATCCACGCTGCTGACTCGGCCCACCTTTTATTTGAAGATTTAACTCACTCCTCATTAGAGCTACCATTTCGCGAAAACGAATTCCACATCCACTATCCCTGTCGCACTTTATATGTTTGTAATACAGCCTTCTCGCTCGTTGCGTAGCGCACATTCATTTGTTAAATGCGTGAGCGTGCCGTATAATTTGATCGAAAACAGACCCGCCAGCGTTTGAGTAGTAGGAATGAGTGGCGATGAATGAATTGAATATTATAATGAGCTGGGAAATACTCTCCGGAGTAAACGTGGAGGACGAAAGATTTTAGAGATAAAATAAAATGACGTGATAAATCTGTCCTGTGTTCTGAAACCCGAACTAAAAAGTTACAGTATTTGTATGTCGTGTGAGTAAATATTCAAATCGTTTAATATACTTAAGTTTATCGTAGTGTATCGTTTAATATAGTTAAGTCGTGGGTTATGGGCTGCGCAGTGAGTAGTCGCAAATGCTGAGACGACAGGTCAGGCACTAGATACCTTGGGTTCAAAGTTGAATGTTACTAATCATATCTTCATCTCAATCTCTTAATGTTTTCTAAGATGCTCAGAATCTCGCACCAATTTACTTATAACTGCCGGCAAGATGCACATATACTTATCAAGAAAAGATTTATAAGGCTCGATCCGGGCCTCTTAGTTTATGACATCTTTTTCAATTCATTACTGATTTTTCTTTTACGATTTTTACACATTATTATTTACGAGAACGGGACTTGGTCGCGTATAATTAGGTTTTAAAATTACCTCCGACGTTTTGAGAACGGTTTTAATCCCCGTGGTCTCGGAGAAGACTGGTTAAAGTTGACATCAACATCTACTTAACTGCGCGCATTGAAATAGATATCTAGGGACTGGCTTTACGGGCAATAATAATGAGGCATGACAGGGGTCCGTACAGCGGTGTGAAATCGCCACAACGCGATTGGTTGATGAGTTCGCATCACGCGCGCGATTGGTTGACAAGTTCGCCTTACGCGCGCTATTGGTCGCAACTAGTTGCGTTAGACTGCATGATTGGCTGGAATTCGTGAGTAGCACCGCTGAACTAGTACGATTTTTAGTGCCACATTAGCCCGTCCCTAGATATTATACGTCAATGACTGCGCGAGTTTTTCGAACTACCCGCAGTCTCGCACTTGGTTTGTCAAAAGATTTCACTGTTTTGTAACTAAAACCTCCGCATGAAGGTCCAATGTCGTATGAAAAACACACGAAACCAAAGTATTTTTGTGAACCGTCCTTCCCAAAAATATGTGAATGTTATAGATAAGTTTCTTATTCTACCATTATGTGACGTCACCAGACTGGAAAATGGTCGCGATAATTTTATATGACGCCTGTAAAGTGAGGTGTCGTAAAACGTTAAATTGTCATTTTCGGCCGTCCGGGGCCCGTAAAAATATTAAGGCAGCCATTACTACTAAGTTGATTTAGTTTTAACACCTTTACAATATAAAATACAATGTAAGTGTTTGATAGAGTGAAAAAGTTGCAGAGTATTTTTTAGTTGTGTGTAAAATTTTACATTTTTATATAATAAGCATTAAAAATCATGTTCGTTTTAACTCTTAATTTGTCAACGTATAAAATACTGGAATTCACTAGGTACTTTCTCTTTTTTTTGTATCGAACAATTTTATTTCGATTTGATTAATCCCACGCACGACTTTCACTACATTTTGCATGCCCCAATTAGCGTGAGCGATCTTAAAGGTCTTATCAAAACCATTTTTTTTTTTTAATGTGAAAAAAAATTACTTTGTTAAAATTACTTTGACGAAAAAGCAACCCGTGTCGTGCTTTTAAGTGTACCTAGGTTACTTCATAATTTTTACAATCGTCGCTTGAAGATATAAGTTGGTAGTATAGGGAAGTGTACAGTATACATACATGTACTGGTAACCACGATCACGTACCTGTAACAAAAAAAAAACAATTAGCATTTCGGTCCCATATAAAAGGAAAACAATATGAAAAATTATTAACACCCAATCTACCGTACGTATAATCATCTAACAAACACTTTTTGTATTCAGCGCATCTTTATATTTCGTCACCTATTTATAAGCCACATAATCTACTTGACAACACCCAAATTACTTACTACTTACTTTTTCTACTCCAGCACTTAAATGTGTCAATTAAATGACTGACAGTGATATCTAAAGCAATGTCATTTGAATGCTTTGTCTATAGGCTCATAAGATGACTGCTAGCAGTCATCTTATGAGTATAATACAACTGCTTTATTTTTTTTAAAGATACAAGTTCCGATCATCTTGATTGAAAGAGGTATGTTTTCATTTACAATAATAACTCTTTTTTTTTTTAAATAATAACTCAATTTTTTTTAAATAATAACTCTTTTTTTTTAATAATAACTCTTTTTTTTAATAATAACTCTTTTTTTTAATAATAACTCTTTTGGTTTTAATAATAACTCTCTCTTTTTTTTTTTTTTTTTTTTTTTTTTTTTTTTTTTTTTTTTTTTTTTTTTTTTTTTGCTGCAGCTGTCATAGAAAAAGTAATGTATGCAACAGCTCATAATTGGTTCTTAAAATTCTCGGGTCTTTTTTTACAAAACTCGACTTTTTTTTTTTTTTTTTTCTGCAGCTGTCATAGAAAAAGTAATGTATGCAACAGCTCATAATTGGTTCTTAAAATTCTCGGGTCTTTTTTTACAAAACTCGACTACGTCTCGTTTTGTAACTTCGACCCTTGAATTTTAAGAACCCTTATTATATCACTGTTGCATAAACTACTATTCCGAACCTCATTTCCATTTTAATCTATTTCAAATGTCAACTCTAAACCGTGGTATATAAGGTCGCTTTTGTTAGTAATAATGAAGATATACGAGTTTGTCGCAGTATTTGTTATCCTCGGTACGTGCTAGAAATACATTCCGTATTTCTATGCAAAAAGCACGTATTTGTCTCCTGTCGTAGTCTCTGAGGGGGGTGGAGAGGGGGTACATCACTTCTGGTGGAACTCGCAAGTTAATGACGATAGGAAATAAAAATAAATTGGATGTCTTACAGTTTATTCTCCTGAATTACTTTAATAGTTCCTGCTTTTTAATTTATTTATGACAATTCATCATTTTTGAAACGCCGCAGAATAGGCACCTACTCCTATAAAGTTATCTTAATAGGTGCATAAACAAACACTTGGAAGAAATAAACTTGGAACTATTTAATTTTTGTTTTTTGTTAACTCTCGTAAATTTAAAATCAAAATGATAGCAAGTTCTAAAATCAGAATCGGGCGCCGGATATCAAACGCCGCGCCTTGCAGTCGCGACACTCGTAATGCGCATCATTTTGCTCTGAAACGATTCGCGTAGAATAGGGATGTTACGAAAGTCGTTCTTTTTACATTCGCATTTCTCTCGCATGCTGTGCGAATGGGCGAATATGAAAGTTTGATATAATAATGAATGCTATTTAAAAATCCACTTATTACAAGCTTTTATTCAACTTGCAAATCGGGTCATACTTCGGGTCAAATGTTGCAAGCTTAGACGCACTACACACCACATATACCACCATATCACATTGTTTTGCCTCTACGAAGCATTTTTAAACCATGTATCTAATCGGCTACGTAGCTTAGCGGTGAATGTGTTAAGAATGATGCGAATATTCGTAACATCCCTAGTCCAGATTACGCTCCCAGCTCCTTATATAACGGCGAAATGAACATTTTTATCACCATATTAACTCGCTATATGCTCTTTATTAACGCTTTAATTTGGTCGGTCGCTGGGCGTCTGTCCTGCTCAGTTTCTGAAAGAATAGTGAGACGGAGACACTCAAGAGTTACCGCTGGTTTATAGTTTTGCACAACTGTCCTGTAATGTAATGTTTCGACAAAAAAAGAAGAGAGAAGCTAACAATAAGACCAGGGGGCGTATATAGCCAATGTGACAATCGTTCGCAGAGAAACCAAACGAAGCGCTATCTCTTGCACTAATATGCAAGAGTGATAGTGAGACAATAGCGTTTAGTTTTGTATTCTGCAAACGATTGTCATCTTAGCTAAGCCCTATTCTGATTTTGATTTGTATAAAAAATATTTGTGTTAAAAAGTAATATGTAAATCTAATATATAATCTAGCAAAATTGCCGAATTTTCCAAATGTAAAATACCCTTGTTTTCACAAGAACCTCGAGTTTATTCATCTCCAGTTAAACAAACTCAGGTTATTTTGTTTCTCGTTTGCCGGGAGTCTGGTAGCAACTTGTACACTTCATAGTTGAGTGAAATTTAGGATAAACATTGTTTTATGAAATAACGAAGCGGGGAATCTGCTCGCGCTGGGTGGTGTTAGGTTTCCACTTAGAAAAATCCTCATTAATGTTATTACTTGTTTATAGTACCTACACATTTTTTAGTGTTCATATCGTGAAACGTGAAAATCTTACCTGAGTTGACGAAGCCCCGGGGCTCCTATTTCTGGACAAAGTTTGCCCTTCGGGTATCTGAAGCAATCTAACGAACCTTATCCTACCTTGTATCCTACATTGTTTTGTTTATTTATTTAGAAATTTAAGTCAGGCAACAAGGTCCATATTACAAATACCTTACAGACTAACATAATATATATGTCGGAGCGAGACACCAGAACGACATATTGCAGCGTTACAGTTCATAGTTAGACGCCTGTATAAAGTCGATTAGCAATGTTTGGCTACGTATTATTTGCTTGTAACGAAATAATAAAGTTGCGTAGTGAGTAACGCCACCATCTATTGGCGTATTGTTGAACTAAGATGACAGGTAGAAGGCTTTGGAACGTCAAGAAGTTTATCTTGAGTGAACGTAGGCACGAGTGGGCATTTTTGTCGTTATGTTGGTAGACTGGTCAGGCAGGTTTACCAACTTGAATTGGAGGCGGGAGCAGTTAGCTCCGCCGCTGGAACTGGCTTCTTTCTTCTTGATCGGACCGCGCTAGAGATCGGACGTTAGCCAAGCTCGTGCCTAATTCGCTACGTTCCTGAAGGCTTATACCTGAAGGATTATTCTGAAAGCTTATAGATTCTGACGTTCTTTAACCGTTTAGCTAAGTGTTTATTTCCAAGTGTTATTTTGATTTCTTATGTGCCATTAGAAGCTTACTTTTGTAAAATAAAGATTTGAACGATTTCAAGTGATCTTTTTATTTTAAATCAAATCATTTTGGAATAGTGATTAGTTATTTTGATTATTTAGTACTGAAATATAGTAGGCACTAGTATGGTTAATGAGTCCGAATGTTTATTTCATGCGTTGGTAGCATACCTACTATTTTGGCTGTGAAGTAATACATCGAGGTACCATGCCCACTACCCGCTATCAATAGCTCCACACAAGTAGCCCCTCTCCCTCTTCGACATATATATGAATTTTAAAAACTTAAAAACTAAACACTATTTAGGCGACAAAACGGCGTGGCTCCGTTGAATCGTCTGGTCTGGTTTAATGTGACTACCGTCAAAACATCTTACGATCTGCCACCGACATATAGATATTTGCCATTTTCAAAATTACCCCTCTTTAGAATTTATCTCAATCCACCTTATGTTTTACCACAACACCGAACACCTTACCACACCTTACCGAACAGCAACTTCTATCTCGTAAATATCGAATTATGCAATTAATTTATACAACTAACAGTCAAATGAAATACCTCCCAAAAGGATTATCCAAAATCGATGCAGCGCTCGTCAACATTCTCGGCCATTTAATTTTAAACGCAAAATGCTCCGTCGAGATGCAAATGAACAAACTTGGCGAACAATTAGGGCCGTCTTAGAGACACTTGGCCCATATTCTCGCGAGCCCAATCTGGGATTCGCACTTTATAATTTCTGTGTTGAAAGTTGGGAATGTTAATGTTGGGGTAAGCGGTAGATTAACGGTGACAGTTTAATAGCAACCTATTTTTTGTGATAAATCCCTACTAATAACTACATAATATAAAACAAAGTCGCTTCCCGCTGTCTGTCTGTCCCTGTGTATGCTTAGATCTTTAAAACTAAGCAATGGATTATGATGCGGTTTTTTTAAATTAATAGAGTGATTCAAGAGGAAGGTTTATGTTAAATTGTTAACCCGTGAAAACCCGGGGCGGGTCGCTAGTAATTATTATAAATGGGAAAGTAAGTTTGACATAGACATAGACGTCATTTATTGGTAATAAGGTATTACAGGTCAAAATTTTCAAACTTACTTTTACTCTTACTCTGTCTGTGTGTCTGTCTGTCTGTTGTTACCTCTTCACGCTACCGCGGAACCAATTTAGATGAAATTTGGTTGGGAGATAGTTTGAGTTGGCAGATGGCAGACGCTTTCATAAAAACTAGTGCCGATACTAAAGATGAGTTGCCAAGCCGACCCCACGCGCCCATGAGCTGTGGCAATAAGCCGGGACAAACGCTACGAAGAAAAATGAAATAGCTAAATCCCTTTCAAGTATAGTATTATAGTTACTCGGAATAGCGTAATTAGATTCCATAACGATGCCTCTAGCTCTATTTTAAGCGCGCGATTAAAACATAATCGGAGTTAGCCCGTTTTTAGAGCGAGCTGCCGACGAGACTATTAAGTTAAAGGCTAATTAAACTCATGTGAAACTTGCCTGGAGACGTAGGCGGTGCCAGTCACAGGCGGAAGCGGGAAAGTAACTCGAATTTCCATTACTACTAGATGGTTAGCAGTTTCTCTAGAAATTTCCTGCCTCACACAGCTACACTGTGGAATAAAGAATCGCCCGTGGTATTTCCAGACCCATACGACATTCAATTCATTCATTCCTGTGGGTTAAGACAGTGAAGCCGAGTGGGTAATGCAGGTGCTGGGCATGACTGCGTTTCCTTAATTCCGTCCCAGGCGGTGTTAAGTCTGGAGAGGTCATTGTCTCTCCAATTTGCACCATAAATCGTCTGCAATATACGCAAAGGCCAATGGATACGACATTCAAACCTTCAAGAAAAAAGCGTACGCCCATTTTGAAACTCGGCAACGGACTTGCAACTATTTTGGTGTTGCAGGGGCTATGGGCGACGGTAATTGCTTAGGTAACATCAGGAAATTCGTCTGCTCGTTTGTTTTGTGTATCATAAGAAACCTAACTCGCAATTTTAATTATAAACTGAAATGGATACAGCAACGTTAATATTCAAATAAGCCTAGAAATTTCTTATTTCAGAAATCAGAATGTATTGATGTTTCGAGAATTTACACATTCGGTCGAAAAAAAAAGCTCCAAATTAGGGTGGGATCCTACAAAGGTGATGCGCTCGGATCCGCTCGGTTGATAAAAAACCAGTACCTTCATTACAAAGAGCGTTAACTAGACTACATTCCTCTTAAGTGTTCTGGAACGTACCGTGCGAGGCTATCGAGCGACTAACCAGTCTTCATCAGGGATATAACTACCTTTTCAACTCCGTCTTAATCTCCGGCGACTATCAGACGCTCGAGGCTTGCGCCGAATCAGTACAGTTTCATTGTCCCTGCAGGCAAATTGGCCTGTTAACATCGATTGCGTCCGAACTTACCATGCCGACGGCTAGCGCCTCGCGCTTATTGAGTTAGCTTCGGCAGCTCCTATGCTTCACCAGGCCATGTGTCTAAATATGTGTTTATTCTCAGGTATGTAGACTATGTACTATAATAAAGCTTTGTCTCAAATTCCAGCTAAATTATAATAAAACATTCCCCGACGCAGCACTCACCAATGAAATGGTAAATCAAGACGCAATTACGTACGCAAATTGAAATATTCCCCAATTTGCTTCAAAATCAGCGGCAACAAATTGTGACGGCGCTCGCTATCAAAAGGAGCTCAAATATTAGCAGAGTCATGTGTCGGAAGGCGTATCACGGCCGGCGTCGTATTATGAGACATGCTACCTTTCGCTATCTTCTTCCAATTTGAACGCTCCATTGATTGCAGAGGCTCGGCGCGCTCGTTTGCCGCGAGAGGACGCGCCCATCCAAAAATTCCCGAGAACGAGACGATATTTTTCTACGACGACGAAAATATCGAAAAAAGTTATCGCATCAAAAGCGCGGCGTTCGCAAAGGTCTCATTAAAAGTGCTTTGTGAAGAATTCGCTTCAATTTATAAGGCAGCCGGCGGTAGATCGGTCGGAAAGTAAATAAGGACATTCCCTATTGATTTAAAGGAGCTCACTTACATTAAGGGCGGCTCTTATTAATGCAAAAGGGCAATCCGTTGATGGAGGAGTTCCTTTGTTGTACCGGTTATGAACAAACTTGCCTTTTTGGGTATCGCATGAATGATTAAATTATTTGACGGAAACGGCTTTTACTCAAGCATAATTTTATTAGGCCGCCCTGATCCGAGCGGAGCGTGCCAGAGTGGGCCTTATTGTTATACATTTAAAGGTGACTCGTCGAGACGATCGATCATGTAGAGGGGAGAAAAAACTCAGATTCCGTTTTTCTATTCAAATCGTGACTAAACTTGAGCGCTGTTTACCTGCTCCGTCAAACTCTGCCAATGACGTGTCCGGATTTACTTTTAAAACATGTCATTATTTTTTTATTACGGCGCGTGAGCAAAAATGTACTTATTTCTCGCTCCGTTGGTCTGAAAATGTGACATCAGCGAGTGTGAAGGCGTACGTCGCTACACCGCGAGTGCGGAGGCTGTACGGGGATATTTACGAGGTGATGCCGCACTCAATATCTCGGCCTCTTCACTTTACGGTCACTGATTTTTATTCGAGTTGCGCGAATAAAACAACGGCGCGCCTACAGTGCGAGCAACTATCGGCAGCGTGCTCCGCTTGCGGCTCGGCCAGATTTCAAAACGCTTTGCTGGCGTTTGAGAAAAACAACCCAGTCCCGAGAGCTGAAATAATAGTGAGTGGCCTATTGCCGCGTTTTTGTCTATCGAATAGGCCCCGTACAAGTACATATCGAGAGCGAAAGGTATATAGGAAATCTGTTTGAGGACAAAAGACTTTGACGAAAAAGTTTTGTCCATTAGACGATTAAAAGCATCCACCGTTATTAGATCCTCGTATATTTCTCTTGAACGTCCATAGTAAGCAAGCACTTCAGTAGTACAGAATGTGCGATAGAACTTTAAAACATTAAGTAGGTGAGGATTTTGTACATCATTATACTTAATGTTGACATTATACGTAAAATCTGTGTTACAAGAACTCAATGTAGGTATAATAGCTGTGCGCGATCGCTGTCAGCTTATTGGAGACGAAGACTAGCACACCTGAGCTAAGCAATTTATAAAAACCGTTCTCGTATCAAAATCTATAGCACTCGCGTCGAATGATGGTCCCAACGACAATTTACTTTTATAGTTATGGAGGAGCTGTCACGTAAATTGCTTTGTAGCCAACTTTTGGAAGTTTAGTGCATAAGTTTATTTAGAAATGTAGGTAATATTTAAGTAATAAAAATACAGTTAAAACATATTTTATACCAAAACAGGCTTAAATGAACTGTAGGGACCATCATTGGACGCTAGAGGTAAGTAATTAGGTATCTATTAAAACGTTCAGACGGTAGCGTAGAGTAGGTATACTTATGCCGTTATAGGAGTGTGTTATGTGATATTAGGGTAATTAGGGTTCCGTAGCCAAATGGCAATAAACGGAACCCTTATAGATTCGTCATGTCTGTCTGTCTGTCTGTCCGTCTGTCCGTCTGTCCGTCTGTCTGTCCGTCCGTATGTCACAGCCACTTTTCTCCGAAACTATAAGAACTATACTGTTGAAACTTGGTAAGTAGATGTATTCTGTGAACCGCATTAAGATTTTCACACAAAAATAGAAAAAAAACAATAAATTTTTGGGGTTCCCCATACTTCGAACTGAAACTCAAAATTTTTTTTTTCATCAAACCCATACGTGTGGGGTATCTATGGATAGGTCTTTAAAAATGATATTGAGGTTTCTAATATCATTTTTTTCTAAACTGAATAGTTTGCGCGAGAGACACTTCCAAAGTGGTAAAATGTGTGTCCCCCCCCCTGTAACTTCTAAAATAAGAGAATGATAAAACTAAAAAAAATATATGATGTACATTACCATGTAAACTTCCACCGAAAATTGGTTTGAACGAGATCTAGTAAGTAGTTTTTTTTTTATACGTCATAAATCGCCTAAATACGGAACCCTTCATGGGCGAGTCCGACTCGCACTTGGCCGCTTTTTTTTTAGTACAATGCATTCAGCGCGTCGCAGTGGCCTTCAAGCCAGGGATGTTGCGGATGCCGATTTTTTGACATCCGCGAATGCGGATGCGGATGCGGATTTTTAATGGCTTACATTCGCGGATGCGGATGCGGATGTCAAGATAGGTACATAAAAAACGTCAAATATTACATTTTAGTAATTTTTATTTCAAAAAAGCGGCCAAGTGCGAGTCGGACTCGCGTTTCAAGGGTTCCGTACATTAAGTCCCACTCACGCTTGACTGCTCATTTCTAATAGATTTTTTTGGCTAATGACTAGATTACCTAGCAGTCTAGCACTTACGCCGATGCTAAGACGTTCCTGTACCGACCTGTTCCACATCCGCATCCGCATTTTACTGCGGAGTTTACGCATCGATTTTATGCAGATGCGGATGCAGATGCGGATGTTGAAAATAATGCGGAAGTTCCGCGGTTGCGGATGCGGATATTCGCAACATCCCTACTTCAAGCTAAAACCAACAGGACTGAAACATAGGTGACAAGAGGAGCGAAGCGGTGGATCGCTCAGATTCATTGCACGCCCTCTTTATTGCTCCACACGCACGTTAGTGTGCGTTTAAAATACCAATAAAACCGATCCATACGAGGGGCGTTCAATAAAAAGTGAGAATGAGTATGTTATATACAACTTTTATTAAATGTTATTTTATTTTTCGACATAGTCACCTTTTAGCATAATACACTTAGTATATCTTTTTTCTAAACTTAAAATTCCATTTCTAAAAAAGGTTTCATCTTGAGTACTTGAAAAATCTTATATTGCAGCGACTACCGCGTCGTCGTCTTCAAATTTCTTGCCTCTTAGGTATTCCTTCAATCTCGGAAATAGGTAGAAATCACTAGGGGAGAGGTCTGGTGAATACGGAGGATGCTTAAGGATATCGAACCCAGCATCACGTATTGCAGCCATTGCAACGGCGGACTTGTGTGCCCGTGCATTGTCCTGATGGAACAACACAATTTTCGAGAGTTTACCTCGCCGTTTTTCACGGATCTAATTGCGCAATGTTGCTATTTGTTTGGCATATAAAGAGCCCGTAATAGTGGCTCCATGCTCGAGATACTCAGTCATTACGACCCCTTTACCATCCCAAAAAACAGAGCCCATGACCTTACCGGCAGATGGGCCCACCTTGAATTTCTTCGGAGTTGGAGATGATGGCCTTTTCCATGTCATAGACTGCAGTTTCGTTTCAGGGTCGTAATGATGGAGCCATGTTTCGTCCATTGTTATAAATCGCGCCAAAAAAAGTTCCCGGTCTTGCTGTATCAGGTCCAAAGCTTCTTGACAAATCTCGACTCTAGTTTGTTTTTGCGTGTCAGTAAGCATTCTGGGTACCCAACGCGCTGATACCTTTTTCATACCCAAGGGTTCATGTAAAATATTATGCACGCTCCCCGTTGAAATCTTTACATTTTCAGCAATAAAACGAACCGTGACACGACGATCCGCCAAAACTAAGTTTTCAACTTTTTTCACAATTTCTTCAGTTACTGCTGTAGTAGGGCGTCCGGAGCGGGGGTGATCCATGGTCGATGTTCTTCCACGTCTAAATTCGGCGCACCAACGTGCGACTGTCGAATACGGAGGAGGATTAGACCTTAAAGTGTCCCGTAAATCTAAATTGACTTGGTCCATAGAAAAAAATTTCAAACACAAGTATTTGATAACGGCGCGCAGTTCAATTTTCTCCATTTTCGCTAACGTACTCAATAGCATCGCAAAGAAATCGCCGTATTTTTTTTTTAAACAAAGAACAGTTAGTTTTTTTTTCATGGCAATCAGCTAGGTAGATTAGCTTTGTCGGCCAGTATTTACTTTCCTAATATTTAAAGAGTTTGCATCTCATTCTCATTATATATTGAACGCCCCTCGTATAAACTCTCGGCCAGATTGACTGTGTTTTCTGGATTCAGAGCGCCAGGTGCTTCGAATAGATACACAAAGCGCGTATTTCTGTGTGCCTGTCTGGACTATAGCCGGTTTGTCACGTGAAAGGGGGCCTAGCTAAATGACCCTGCCAACGAAGCAAGAGGTCCCGAGTTCACAATCTTACGGTGTCATATATAAGTATAAACTAACTATATATTATACTCGTATACAGCGTGTGGCCTGTAACACGGGCGAAAAATTAAAACGTAGATTCTACTCTTCAAACTAGACAATGTTTGTTCAGCGACTTTGGTTTGGATTTTAAAACACTTTAAAATTTATTCACACTTTAATATTTATTGTGGTTTGGATTTTAAAACACTTTAAAATTTATTCGAACACGCAATGTATTACGAAATTGATTATGCCTGTACGGTGACAAGACTGACAGGCAATGTCAATTAGACGGAATTTAAAGTACTTACATTGAAAATATTATTTAGTTTGTTTGAAAAAGGGTCAATCTTAAGACTACATAATTTCAAAAAGTTGTTGAACAAAAGTTTTATTGTTTGAGGAGTAGAATCTACGTTTTAATTATTCGCCCGTGTTACAGGCCACATGCTGTATATCGTTATCTAGTACCAACATCAAAAGTCTTATAAAGCTTATTGTGTGTGTGTAAAATTGTCGTATAGTATTTTTTAATTTATGATTTCTTTTCCCATTGACGTTCCTTTTTCACACAGCGTAGTATAGAGTTCCACAAAATTATACAATATACATACAATAACATATATCTATATCTGTTAGATAGGTATATAACAATGTTTCACTAATTTTATTTGATTATTACAAGCTCGCGCTGAAACCGCGCTCCACGGCCGCGTGTCGCGCTGTGCGGTCGCGGCGTCGGGTGTCAAAGCGCGTAATGGCGTAACCGAAGAACCCTGACAGCCGCTTCATTACGCGATGAAAAGTTAATTATCAAGGTTACGTGGATTTTCGACGCGTTCTGTTCACATTTAGGTTACGGTTCCCAATCTGGCGCGGATTTTAATGTGAGAATTTTGACAGTTCAATACAATACGAGTATTCGGCAGCTTTGATGTAACTACACACCCACTGATCCTGTACAGTGGGTGCCGACTAAGATTTTGACGACCGGTCTGGCCTAGTGGGTAGTGACCCTGCCTGCTAAGCCGATGGTCCTGGGTTCGAATCCCAGTAAGGGCATTTATTTGTGTGATGAACACTAATATTTGTTCCGGAGTCATGGATGTTTTCTATGTATATAAGTATGTATATCGTCGCCTAGGACCCAAAGTACAAGCTTTGCTTAGTTTGGGGCTAGGTTGATCTGTGTAAGATGTCCCCCAATATTTATTTATTTATTTATTTAACACGTTAATTAAATTCAGGTTTAAAGAAGAGAGGAGGCACGTGACCGATTCTCCATTCCTACAGACGTAGTCCCCACTCTGGATATTAACACCCTAGAAAATATTTTTACGCAATTTGATGTATACTAGCTGCAGCTATGCCCTTTTGTTTGACTTTATCTTAGTTATAAGATTATTCACAATAAGAAAGAAGACATCTTACAGACTTCTATGTTACAAAACAAACCAAAATATAATTAAAAATGTCCATCATGAAATAGTTCCAACTCAGCATTAATTTTAAGTACAGATTGCATTTTTCATGGAGAGAAGCTAACAAAAATTCACATTTCACACCACCTATTCGGAAAAGAGCTTTTTCTTCCCTGCTAGGATGGATCAAAGTAACACTTTTCTGTTCTAGAACACTATTTATACATTTTTTTGCACTTTATTTTTTTAGCTTAAATAATCTGTTTAAGCATCAGATTGTGTCAACACTAAGATTTCTTTATTTTCCTCATAGTTGATGTGAAAAGCAGTATGTGTCACACGGTATCAAAATTGTTTCGTCTTGGGCGTTAACCCTTGAATCCCTCATTACGCTCAGGATTCTACTTGTAGGGATATTATTTGCTTAAGGGCTAAATACTTTTCTATAATCCCAACTACAGAAGCAATTTATATCACCGTCTATAAAATTGAAGTTGCCACAATACGAGTAAATGTTTGCGAAAATTTTAGGCGTACCATAGTTAATTAATATTTTACCGACAAAATTTGCTTAAATAATATTTCGACATAATTTCGCCTGAGCGTATAATTATAATTAAAAATTAGAAACTTATTTCGTATCCATATTTCGCAACTAATTTCGCATTACGATTTATTAATTTAATACCTACTTACTTTAAAAAAAAACCGTCGGACTCGCGCACGGAGGGTTCCGCACCATCAACAAAAAATAGAGCAAAAAAATCGTGATTGTTGTATGGGAGCGCCCCTTAAATATCTATTTTATTTTATTTTTAGTATTTGTTATTATAACGGCAATAGTGATACATCATTTGTGAAAATTTCAACTGTCTAGCTATCGCGGTTCATGAGATACAGCCTGGTGACAGGCGGACGGACGGACGGACGGACGGACGGACAGCGAAGTCTTAGTGATAGGGTCCCGTTTTTTACCCTTTGGGTACGGAACCCTAAAAAGTGACTATATGACATAACTTTACCGTGTTGGATGAAAAACTTTTTAGTTCTTCTAAAAAAAGAATTTCAAAACAAAATATTTACCTATCTAGAGGCGGGCCAAGATAACTCTGCATGACATTTGCATTGACAAAGTGTGGATATGCCATCGTTAATGTCATATTTCTATGAAAATATGACGTTTATAATAACACTTTCTCGCTTTGTTTTATTGAAATCGGCGCGAAGTTAGCTCAGATGGGCTCTAACAACTCACCTTTAACTCGCTTACAAACATTTTCTCTTTTCAGTTCAACGTTTGAATATAAAGCATTGAGACCCTTTTAAACTGGGTCAAAATCCTGCAAATTCATCAGAAAATAACAAATTTATCAAACAGCAATGTTTATGAAAACAATAAAGTCACAACAGATCGCACCACAGGACCATATCTCATCCCTAATCGCGTACAGCCCAATCTAATCTGGAAATTCTCAACAATCACCTGAGTTTCGCAACTTTATTCTCCCCCCCTCACCCCCCTCGTTGGGACTCATTCGTGCGTGAAAAGGTCGAGCGATACTACTCCTGGGTGCGTAGCTAACATGCCAATCGTTTACGCTCCGTAGCGAACGAAACGCAACTGTTACTGTCGCACTAATATGGAAGAGTGATGGGGAGACACAAAGCGTTTCGCTGTCGTAGGCGCAAGCGATTGTTACCTTGGCTAGGCACCCTTGAGAGTAAGGTTCAGTTCCGAGAATTTGCAACCGAGAGACGTTCATAAAGATGGGAACTAAACTGTTTTATATTGAGTTAAAGGGTTGAGCTTGTTTGTTGATGTGGAGTTTACAGCCATGAGCGCACCCTCGCTGTCATTGGTTCACTTGTTTTGTGGTATTTGTGCCCAATGAAGGAGGCGCGGCTGAATAGTTGGACTTAACTAGGAGTCTGTGCGGAAAGAGAAGAGTCGTAGAATGTATTGAATCCCATACATTTCACGACTCTTCTCTTTCCGCAAAGACTCTGGCGAACTAAGCGGGGACACTGGCGAACTTGAAGTATGATTATAAAACGTAAAATCCGTACACGCGTATAATTAATGCAATTTTTACGTATTGAGGGTGTTTTTTTAAAACTCTTAGCTATATTTTGTTGGTGAATATATCACATTGAGCAACTTTTACTATTACCTACTATAGAAAAGCGATATGGCGACAAGCTTTATGACACTTCAAGAAATCAACGTTAGATTCCATTCAGCTAAAATATATGGTAGTAAATTTTTTCTTATTAAATATCGTAGTCGAGTAACATGTCGAGCGCTTTCGACTTAAAATACGTGAGTGACCCGCTTTTATAGTAGTTTATGCAACCGTTGTTTAAGAGAGGAATTTGAGGCGAAGCCGAAAATTGTTAATAAAGACGCCACGAGTATTTTTTGACTCAGTTAAACAACGTTGCATACAATACTTTTTCTACGACCAAGCACTTATTTTGAAATAAAATTGTAAATTTAACAAATTTTTTAATTCAAGAAGTAGCAAAAAAGGAGGGTACGGGCGGGAAAAAGAATGAATGAATGAATGAAATTAAAAAAAAACATGTCTATGATTCACTTATTTGTCAGAGAAGACATTTAAAATAAGGTTGGCAACACTGTATTTCATTCAATATTTTTAAGTGGTCATTACACGAAGTATCGTAAAATTGCCAAAAAGATGTCAAGATGCCACGCAGTGTATGCACAAATTCTTTTTTGGGCAATAGACTAAAGACTTGTCTTGACAACTATAAGGTAGTGTTTTAAAGGTGTGTGCACGACCCTTTAAATGACAAATAAAAGTACGGGAGTAGAAAAAGCTTATTTTCGTATTCGCGACAACGGAAATAATGTAACTGTGAAATTCATTGAATAACCGTGTGCCACGCTCCGCTGAGTGTAACACGTCGAGCGGTCAAGATGGCGCCGGGTCCGAATGGACTTGTCCATCCTGATTCACGAAACTCACCGCCCACTTCGTTACAGACGACCAGACATAGATAGATATAGATAAATATTTAAAACTATAGGAAGCATCCATAACTCAGGAACAAATATATCTTTGATGAAATCGGCATCCACAGTCACCAAACCCGTTGTCTAAACAGCAATGCATATTTAAATAGTCTGCAATAGACGCAAAGGCCAGTTAAGTAGGTGATGAAATTCGACTGAGGGTTGAAAAACATCCTGTATTTGTAACTTAAGAAGAGGTCAATTTAAACTAGAGAGCGAAGGAGCTTGTGGTGGATTATTAAATTATACAACGGGACTTAATCGCGTATCTAAGTTTTAAGATTTACCTCCGACGTTTCGAGGACGGCGTTGTCCCCGTGGTCTCGGAGAAGACTGAAAACATTTAACAACTACATTTACTAATGAAAACTACTGATTGACTGAAACTAATGATTTTTGTAAGCGTAAACGAATATCGACAGTCGATAAATCGAATATCGTTAGTGTTGTGTGTCGACAGAGTGACATCCCTAGTGCGCAAAACGTTCAAGCGGATAAACAAGACCAAGTGCGGGTAGTTCGAAAAACTCGCGCGGTTAGACGATGCTGATGTCAACTTAAGCCAGTCTTCTCCGAGACCACGGGGACAACGCCGTACTCGAAACGTCGGAGGTCAATCTTAAAACTTAGATACGCGATTAAGTCCCGTTGTATAATTTAATAATGTGTAAAAATCGTGAAAGTTTAAATCAGTGTCTTGTGGTGGATGTTTTGAAAATACATCGGCAGAATCTATATTTGAAGCGTTCGTCACATACGTTTAGGGACAGGACACAGAAGAGGTTGTTGAAATGGAAGAGTAATTATGTCCATCCGTACAAAGTAAGTAATAGACTAGGTATTAGTAATATTAAGAAGTGATCGGAGTGATCACTTTATGAGAAGCAGGGGAAGGTGGGTTATCACCGTATAATTAAGGAAATTAGGTTATGATTCATTATTTATGATCGGTATATTTAAAAATGCATTTAAATCAAAAGGAAACTTAATCTAATAAGCATAGCCTTCACTAGACTTATATCAACCGGGATGTGGACCGTGATTACCTTGTGTATTGTTTTCGAGCTCCCGATATTTCGACGTACTTACATGCATCTTGTAAAGATAGTCATGGACCATATCCCGGTCGATATAAGTCTAGTGATACTAACCGTGAATCATTCAAAACTGTTAAGCATAGCCTTTCTATGCTGCCTCACCCAATACAATAATTTGTACTTATGACACCAATACTCGAAACAAGCGTTTATACCCAAAAACAAGTCCCCTGTTATTTATTCCGCGAACATATTTCAATAGGGCTTATCATTACACACGCGCGACATCGCGTATTACCCGTCATGACGTACTCGTCACGTAATAGAATGCACGCGACTCCCGTCCCGCGGGCCCTAGCCAATTTACATCGATAGAGGTAACGGTGACACGTACTCGGTATTTTACGCGTACTTGCGTGGGAAGTATTTTTTTAGGGGCAACACACAGCGTAGTATTATTACTTAGATAAGATGTTCACTGAATTTAGTTCGTTGAGATTCCTTAATTAGCAATGTTGTACCTTTTCAAGGTTTCGTCAATATTGTGCCGTTGTGTCAATTTTCCAACAATGACCAAGCCCTTCAGTCCTGCCTCCGCGATTCACTTGGTCACTTTTCCTTTTGTATATGACATCTATGTGATAGCTAATACTCTTTTGTTACCAAATACTTTTTAACCCGAATACAATTCATAACGCCCACCTATTTACCCTCATGCGGTCCCGATATTACGCAGGTGAGCAGATGAAATTCGTCGAAGGGCAAACGGAGACGAGCTAAAAGATATTTTGTTTCACTCGGTGTTTCATTTTTGTTGCAAATACGAACCACCTGGCCAGAATTGAGAGCAAGCACTGCCGGGAATGTTCGCGGTTTGCGTCGTCTTGAAAATATTAGTGTTGTGTACGGAATGAAATAAAGGAAAAAGGGAGCGTTTGTGGAAAGGGGTTTCGTTGAGTTTCAAGTTAATTTAGAGTGCTAAAGAATCTTGTTGGGAGTTGACGATGTTACAAAGATTATAACGGGTGTGGCCTGTAACACGAGCAAATAATTTAAACATAGATTATACTCCGCAAACGATGACACTTTTGTACAAAATAATAGCAAAAAACCTGTCAAAAATGACTGTGAGACTGTATAAGCATTAGCTTTTGCAGTCTGAATCCGAACTTTATCTTTATGTTAACATCTCATTTTGTTATGTTCGTAAATACGATGTTCGCTCGCTCGATAAATACGATGGCCAAAAATAACCCCGGTTCACAGTAAACGCACTATCTCCAATGACAATACTATCCACCTTCCCAAACTCATAACTGTCATAAATCTCCCAGAGGCTTCGGTCTCTGTATGAAAAAGCCATTGCATTGTCGCGGCCAGAATGGCGGACAAATATTCGAACATCGCCGAATAAAATCTATTCGTTGGAAAGCGAAAGTAAGATTGATCATGGAAGTTGAATAAAGTTAGTTTAGTCTACACATCCCCCCTTTGAGGAGGGAGGGAGGAGGGCAAACGGCGACAAAGGAAACAGATTTTTATTGAGTATTGACAGGGAATACTAACTATTACGTATTACAATCCGTGACTTGAGTGTCCGTCGGCTTTAGGAATATTTCGGCTCACTCTTGGGACTTCAACGAGATTTTACAAGAACCCGGTGGACATTAGGTAAGTTGTAGATCCATTCCTTATCGGTCTATTCTAGGTCACAGAAAGTCAAACCAAAATAAGAAGAATCCCATATTATGTTTCTTTTGGAGAAACTTCTTGCCAAATTCAAAAGGGTTGGTACCTACGTATCATTTCTTTGCTCTTACGAAATTGTTTAGTTATTTTGTTATACCTGTCGCATCGAATGATGATCCCTATGACCTTCATTTTTATATAACTAGCTGTCGCGTAAAATGTTTGCAGAGATTTTCTGGAAGTTAGTACGTTAATTTATTTAGAAATGTATTTTTAAGTAATTATAATATCGTATGAACACCGAAACATGATTGAAAGAAATGTCATAGGGATAATCATTCAATGCAATAGGTATAGCCGAGTACTGATACTTGAGTGATACGACTGAGCCTTTAAAAAAAAATCCTACGAGTAGAGGTAGCTAAGTTGATTTATCTACCGTTTCTCTACACGGCTAATAAAACTACCCAATAAACATTTATCAGTTGCATTTTATTTATAACCCTCCTCTGCGCCAAATTAATCCGCGCAATAGCCCACAAAACAAAAAGCGTTGTAACCATCTCCGCATTCACATACCGCTCATCGGGCGCTAAGTGGGTTAGGCGGCCCCCAACTTTGCCCACCGTTCGTTTAAAAGGACGTACGTATACAAAGATGAAAAGGCACTTAGGATGTTACAGAAAAAAGGAAACCGGCCCAATCACGCACGGGAGCCCGTAGATTGATATTTGATCCCCGAAGTCTGCCGCGGGGAAAGGAATGTCGCATAAGCGTAGTTACATATGCTCGGATAGAGGGTTTTATCATTGTAAATAGAGAAACGGAGGTTGCCATGGAAACGGCCTACGTTTGCACTCCTGGTATACGGTTATCGGAGGAATCTTACACAGGTTTGCACGGCTTACACGTGCGTGTGGTAAATTTTAAACGGTACTCGGAAAACAGTGTTTAATCGTCAAAAAAATATGATACCTAGGTTACAGACAGCGTTATTGAAATGTGCTAATAGGTGTAAAATATTTACGCCAGGTTTGGTTACAAGACCTAAATACCGTAAAAAGGAATTCAACTTTAATATTATACATGTGTAATACACGTGTTTACTTGTTATCACTAGAATGTTTCCGTATATTTCAATAAAAGTGTATTATTTGATCGCAATTAATAAATCGTACAGTATAGGTATATATTTTTATACGTGTTGTAATTAGAAAATACTACTGAAATGTAACCAGAAAATTAATTCCAAGAGCGTAGTACACAGAATATAAGCTTGTATATTTTCTTACCAGAGCTAATTCCTGACGCAGACGAAAGTTGGCTAAAAAGGGAAGCTCATTTATTAACAAGTAAATAACTAAGTACAATGATCGGAATAGGTAGTGCCATTTGGGGTGAATGACCTCAAACATTGTACTTAACATGGATAAGACTCGGGATTCCAAGACACTTATTTTTTCACGAAAATATTTCTTGGCATGTCTTTAATAGAGGCTAGATGCCAAATTTTCATTTATGGTATAAATCAATCAGGTTTGTTTTTGGGATCAAATGTATATGGGACCCATTATATTAAAGCAATACAAAAATCAGAAATGATAGTCAAAGTTCGACAGTCGTACATCACTCGCGAAACGCCCCTAACAAATCGCTATGTGAACGTGACGTCAAGGTCACTGACATCGCATCTTGAAGTATGAATAAAACAAGAAAATTGCATTTTTGTCGGTGAAATATTGCGTTTATGTATAGGTATAGTTGCTGTACAATCTTTTTTTGGATAAAATATAAGGAATCGAATGTTATCCTTACTAATTACGTTTTTGAAAGTTAAAAAAACTTTGAAACTTTCAGGTGCTGTATTTTTGTATTATTTCCATATTTTTTTTATATCCACAATATTGTGATAAATTGCCCATTTGCTATCTTTTACTAGATTTTGTTATAAAATTCAACATGTGTCATCAGCCCTATTGAAGTAGGTAATATGAAAACCCGGGGTGAAAAGGTATATCCATACTAAGCTTACGCACTGAAGTCCCGTGAATGATTCCGATCACTAAGTACCTAGGTATTGTGCTCAGTGCCGCGGATTTAACGCTTGCTGTCATGATACAAGCATCTGGCGAAAAATAAATAAAGTTACTGATAAATACTGCAACTTTGCCATTGAAAACTTCTCCTTACTTTGGTCACGGTAAAAATAAAAAATAAGTTTGAAAAAAGGCGCTTATTGAGAAATTTAAATTAATGTAATAGTGCCGCTTAAAACTCTGTAATAATAAAACATGATTTTTATTAAAAAAATATATTGATATTACCTAGAAATCGATGTAATTTAAACTACCACACTGCTTGCCCATTCGTGCAAAAAATCGAAATATACTAGCCAGTGGCGCTCCACAACATTTAATAACGTATTCAATCGTGCAAAAACAGTTGCATTTAAACGGAATAAAGTCGCGATGTACCCGTTGGTACAAATTGGACGGGGAAATATACTCCTTAAATTATTGGGGCAGAGCAAACAGCGGGGCCAAATATTGGCGTGGCAAACGTGGCCCAGCGCTATTCATTAACTCATCCCGGGACGAACAAAAATACAACCTTAATTCGCGATCATAGCCGACAGGGAACCTCGGGACGCTGGATGTGACGTCGCAGAGTAAATTAGTAATAGTAGTGCAGTAGGTACCAATCTAATAACGCAGTTTGAAATCACATCCGCTAGAATTATTTGGTACTTTCCTAGCATGTGATACGAGCTCGTTCTCGCTCGGTGGACTATACAATCAGCGTCAATAGTAACATTAGTAACGGCTCAGACCGTGGACCGATATAAATATTTCCATTTGGAAATGAATTCCAGGGCGGCAGATACTTTTGGGGCGTTGTTTCATTCGCTATTGTTGATGCTTAATGCGGGCAGGTATGCCCGATATGTAAGTACTTACCTACTGCTCGGATTGAAAAATTAGGCGATATCGATATCCTACTGGTTACGTCATAAGGCATACATATAAACGACAATTTGACCTTAAGAAGAGAAGAGTGTAACTACGCAAACTACTACGATACTATATCTATCGTAAACAAAGATTTATGATTAATTTACGTACAATCTGACTATAACGAAAGAAATTAGGGTGCGTAACGGTCCATATAACAACTTGTGATATATTTTTAGTCGATATAACGATTGAGGGACATAATGCACTTTTGCTATAACAACACATGGTATATTCGTAGAGAGTCTAACTATCGTCAAGTATAATGAACTTGTAATATAACAACTTCTAATCTAACATTAACAGCGTATAACGTATATGTGATATAATTATGTTCGATATAACGCTCAGTTGGCATAATGTAGTACTGGTATAATTTGTAATAGGTAGGTACCTATTTACTACTATTATAACAACCTACGTATTCGAACTTAAGGCAGGTCTCAGTTAGGTACGACGACGAGCGAAGCGAGGAGGAGTGTTAGGTAGAACTGCGACCCTACAGCGCGCGAGCCGAGCGAGCGAAGCGAGCGTGCCGCGGTAGCGGCCGGCGAAGCGCCAGAACCGACTTTTTTTATTAATTTACTTTTTTTACTGACAAACCTCAACTTATTTTTATACATTTGAATACATTATACCATAAATACTTATAACAAATATTCATTATATCCAGTAAACGTTATATCGAATAGCTTTTATATCGATTAAACAGAATACCCCATGAAAATAGTTATTTTGTTGTTCTATCAAAAGTTCATTATACCGCTTAAGTGATTATACACCATGAAATTATATCAAAAGTTGTTATATCTTTTGAAAATATATCAAAAATTGTTATACGGATCATTACACACCCAAGAAATTATACGCAGATCAATTTAGATTACAAGGTAAGAGGTATCAAAGAGATTTGATAATAAGCAAGAAAATAAATACTGCTTGAAGTAAATATTCCTTTGCTACTTGTAATCAGATTCCAAGGACCATTTAATAAGATGAAAGAAAATGGAAGTGAAGTTACAAATAGAATTGACAAAAGCGGCCAAGTGCGAGTCGGACTCGCCCATGAAGGGTTCCGTATTTAGGGGATTTATGACGTATTAAAAAAACGACTTACTAGATCTCGTTCAAACCAATTTTCGGTGGAAGTTTGCATGGTAATGTACATCATATATGTTTTTTAGTTTTATCATTCTCTTATTTTAGAAGTTACACACATTTTTACCAATTTGGAAGTGTCTCTCGCGCAAACTATTCAGTTTAGAAAAAAATTATATTAGAAACCTCAATATCATTTTTTCTACTTTTGTGTGAAAATCTTAATGCGGTTCACAGAATACATCTACTTACCAAGTTTCAACAGTATAGGTCTTAAAGTTTCGGAAAAAAGTGGCTGTGACATACGGACGGACGGACAGACAGACAGACAGACAGACAGACAGACAGACAGACAGACAGACAGACAGACAGACAGACAGACAGACAGACAGACAGACAGACAGACATAACGAATCTATAAGGGTTCCGTTTTTTGCCATTTGGCTACGGAACCCTATAAAAGAGGTGTCGTAAACAATTAACCAAATATTGTGCAAAACGCGCGAAAACTTTATTTGGATGAGAAATTGAGAATAAAATACATACCTACACCAAGCAAGCAATGTAGCAAATTACTAGCTAGAAGTTATGTTGATGAAGTAAATAATGTAAATATAGTGTTAGAAGGCTAAAATTAGGTACATACTTTGATGTTTAAGACATAGTTCAAGATAAATTAGGACTGAATGATAACATTTCAAATTGCAACTCGATAGGGTCTCGCATACTTAAGTGTCTAAAGTCGGTCGGTCTATTCGAGTCAGTTAAGTCTTATTGACTAGATACGGAAGACCGACATAGAAGTGGAAAAGTTCAAACCAACCTTTGATCCTGACCGTGCTCAAAGTAACCGTGCATCGTAACATCTAATTTATGAGTCTCTAAAAATGTGTCCAATGCATTACATGCAATACACACGAACCCAAGAGTCAAAATTTATTAGACCATATATTTTTTATGTCACACCGAAAAGCGGGAATTTGATAAAAACAAATGAACACTCTAGTTGATGACAAACACCGTGCATTCGTCGCGTCCCGCGCGCCGCCGCCGCCGCCGCCCGCCGCGTGACAAAATGCAGCGAACTTCAAAACAATGCTTTGTGAGGTTTTACTTTTATTAACATTACCGTTTCGAGTATTTCCTTAGCCAATTTGAAGTCGGGGACGGAAAAAAACTGGGCTAAAAAAGAATGTCCATTGAGATTTCAGCTTAGTTTTTACTGTTTAGAAACATTTCTCTCCCCAATCACCAAACATAGTTCATCTTCGTCCTACAAAGTCAAAGCAGCCAGAGACAAAATGACAAAACTAGACGCGTGTCATTAAAAGTTATAATGGCGTTTCCAGTTGTCTATGCCCAGCGGACGGGTCACTGTTTATGTCCGACACTCGAACGGCGCGCACCGCCTACCAATTTCAATATTGACCGTTGCTTTTATTAAAACTTTTATTTATAAATGCGTTAAACGTTTGTGTAAATTAATTTTTTTGACGCGTTTGTTTTTATTAGGCACCGATCGTAAACATGAAGACCGTAATAAAATTATTAAATGGGAAGCATGATATTCCGGTCGGTCAGCGCCCGCGGGCAGGTTTCCAACGTTGTCGGCTAATATGTATATTGGGGGCGCGCCTGTGTAAGATTGGATGCGTCAGGTTTGTGAATTTGGAAAAAGGTCTAATAATGTTGTACGTAACATAATATACTCAGTGATGACAATCAGGCTTTGTTCTCTATATTATATAGAACATAATGTTGTTTGCAAGCAGAGATTACTATTAAACTTTTAAAAAGATATGGCAATCTAATCAATACGAGTAGGTTACTTTATCGCGCGAGGAAATGATTGACGAGCCCAATCCCTTGTCAGTGACAACTTAAATTGCTTATAAACCGCATCATAGAACCATTTAACGCATCACCGCTAACTAAACTTTGCAATAGATTTCCCCAACTCTCCGTAAACACCATTACTGTAAGCGAAGGTTCCTATGCCCTCATTTTCACTCAAAGGGTTGGAAATCATTCCGAAAGATATTAATAACGTTAAGATGATTCAACTGTGACGTCCCCTCGGCGGGTAATCTAGATAATAATGCTCGCGGGACAGCGAAGTTATAATTACTCCTCGCCCGTGGGAAAGGCTCGAAAAGGTTAATTAAACATTGGGAATAAAGTGTCGCTTTGTCCGTCAAGTGTAGCGCTGATTTTGCGGTGCGGTCGGCAGGCGGCAATTGGAAAATGCGGTGAGTGCGGTTGAACGGAGAGGATGCATCTATGCCACAATGCGTTGAAGGCAAAAGGGCTGATGTATATCAAACTTTGGGAGGGAAATTATACTGTGCCTAGAGGTAACTTTGACACGTACTTTATTTTAAAAGTAGGTACCGTATGCTAAGATTGTTTTTTTTCGTAATATCATTCCCTGGACGATGTAGGTACCGGTAAACTGGAGTAATACTGAATCGTGGGGAAACAGATCATCGATTATTTAGAAATAGAGAGAATATCAACTAATATTCGAACGCAGGCTTAAGAATTTTATGACGTGTTTGGCAACCTCCCTCAGTACTTTAAAAACCGATGATTAATCACTATTCAAAGTAATCCCAGTTGCAGGGGTAATTGCACAAAATATCCCTATGGGTCGAAGTGTATCCGCAAGGGCCCCCGAAAACAATAAGATAAGATAATCCCAGTTTGCCGGTACCATCGAACAAGGAATAATTATATAAAAAAATAAAAACCGGCCAAGTGCCAGTTGGTCAACAAAAAATAGAGCAAAACAAGTAAAAAAAACAAGCAAAATAACGGTCACCCATCCAAGCACTGACCCCGCCCGACGTTGCTTAACTTCGGTCAAAAATCACGTTTGTTGTATGGGAGCCCCACTTAAATCTTTATTTTATTCTGTTTTTAGTATTTGTTGTTATAGCGGCAACAGAAATACATCATCTGTGAAAATTTCAACTGTCTAGCTATCACGGTTCGTGAGATACAGCCTGGTGACAGACGGACGGACGGACAGCGGAGTCTTAGTAATAGGGTCCCGTTTTTACCCTTTGGGTACGGAACCCTAAAAACAATCCGAGTTTTGCCATCCCGAGATCAAAGGATATAACTCCCTCCAATCCCCAAACTAAATCTTAATTAGCTGCAACCGCAAATAGTAAACTAGAGCGTCAGTTCTGAATCAAACGTCACAGCTCCGCACCGGAACCCACCAAAATAAACATCGCTTAATTACTATTGGGACGATCGGGTGACCGGCACGCACTGTTTTTATTTGTCCGATGATACACGTCATACACGAGAAATGAGTATTTGAGAGCAGTGTTTGCTGTGACTGACTATACGAGTATGGGCACGTCTGTTTTGGGATGATGTTGGAATGCATATTTATGTATGATTTCATTTACGTATTCAGGATTCATTCGTTTTGTTTATTAAATTTGGAATAGATTTTGTTATTTTTTACATTCAGTTCCTGTACCAAACGAACGGTCGAACCTATGAAGCCTATTTAAAGGAGAAAAAGTTCTCTTAGCATTTTGACTATATAATTTTTGACTTTTTTGATATTTGTCTTTGCCGCATGTTAATATTTGGTTTTCTGGTACCTACACATTTGCAAGGTTTTTCTACTTATGTCAAAAATCTATATTTTGTGCTTATACCTAACTATTATACTAGCAGCTCTGTGAGCTGGCTTCGCCAGTTTGATATAATTATTTCCTAAAACTGAATCGACTAGGTAAATAATTAATCGAATCGTAGACGAGACCACCCGGCCATACGAAATAATTTTTGCTCAAGCTGAAGAGACAAATAAAAAAAATACATTAGAATATCATTCCATGTCTAACCGCCAACCTGTAGATAACTCATTTTTTTAAACAAAAACACAATGACATTCCACTTATCTTGTCTCGATCGGTCGTAAAGCTCGTCATACCTGCAACAACAAAACACGAATGAGTACACGCGACTAATTTGTCGGGTTAGTCGTTGCGTCGTTAGTCACTAATGGGGAATGATTATGTGCCGTGTCGTCGCGCCGCCAATGACCAAACGGGCAAAACGCGGTCAGCTCCCTAAAGGACATAGGCCGGTTTAGACTGAAGGCGACGTATGTTTCAAGTAATAAACCTTTTTAAAATGCCCGTAATTCGGCCATATTCGTTGCTTTTATTGTTCAGCGCTTTTTTGTTGTATTTTGAATGAATGTTATTTTGAAGTTAGCGGGTTGATGACGTTACCAATGGTGTGGTAATAACGATAACATTTCGTAGACTCGTCAAGGATAAAATCTGTGTGTAAAATAGACATTTAATGATGATGTTTTTTTGTACAAACCTGTTTATAGCTACCATTATTTTAGTATTAACATTTAATAATTTACTAATAAAAATAAGATCACTGTTATTTTCATTATATAAATTGAAATTTACGAACGATTTCACTCCTTAAAGAATATTTCCGAGACAAGAATTAAAGTATATTATATGGAAAGTATCGTCGCTTCATCGTCGGTCAAAGGGTTAATGGATATTTGAAACCTACACTTGATATAATCATTTCAACGTTTATTGATAAGAAGATCATACTCGTACAGACATTAAGTTCCCTACAGACGCTCGGCGTCACACAGTCTACATTCTACGAACTAATCTCGATAAATTCCTTCGTTATCTAAATCTGCTCGAGCGAATCGGGCCCAGGTATTACTTTTATCGAAGTTGCGTTTACTCTAAACGATCGTCCTTAAACTTTGGCTCTTGATTCAATTAGTGTAGGTTTCTAGTCAGGGTTCAGATTAATGAAGGAGTAATAATTTGATTAGGGTAATTTATCGCCTGATATGTACCTACGGTACAGTTAATATACTTTTTAGGAAATAATATTTTTAAGTGGCATCTAGGTACCTCACACTGATTTAAACTTTAACGATTTTTACACATTATTCTCCGAGACCACGGGGACAACGCCGTCCTCGAAACGTCGGAGGTAAATCTTAAAACTTAGATACGCGATTAAGTCCCGTTGTATAATTTAATAATCTAGGTACCTCATCAAAAATGCCTTTCTTGCCGCCCTCGGCAAAAATAATTATACTATTCTGGCCCACCTTTTGTACACTTTTTACGCGCGTGCGTTAAAACATGCGGCTTAGTTCTTAATAAAACCGCTACACACAAGTATATAAAGTAAAGAGTGAGTGCTGTGAGACAATCCCCCCTGAATCGCGACACGATTCGATGGAGCCCTGCCTCGTATCAAATTACAAGCGATGCTCGGAGCGAATTTGTAACCCTTGCGTAAGGGCCCGCTTTGGAGAAAGCGCACTGGAATAACACATTAGGGCCACTTGCACCATTCACTAACCCGGGGTTAACCGGTTAAACCTGAAGTTACCAGTATAATTTGACACTGGGTTAACGGCTTAACCACTTAACCCCGAGTTAGCGGGATGATGCAAGTGGGCCATAGAGGTAAAAAAATAAGGCACGAGGGAAGGAGTGGATAAGCTACATGAAAAAATAAAAATGAAGTAGACTAAAAGGTTTTTTTTTATGGTTTGCATCTAAATATATAGTGTTTTGGATGAGATCTTGAAATTATTCTAGATATACCCTCATCGGTATATCTGCTAAGAATTTTATTGAAAAAAAGACCAAGCCAAAAACCGTAAAAAAAGCATATTTCGCCTTATTTAAAAAATAATCGCTCCGCATGTTCAATACGGGCCCTTACTAGCAAGTAACTCAATGCATATATCTCTAGAGATAACCGCGCACTTAGTCTTTTCCCGAAACACCAGTAAAGTGGGGCCCTTTAGATTTATCACCTGGAGTCGGTATAATGTGCACACTATTTATTTAACACCGCCCGGTGGCGGTTTATTAGTTTTTCAAACTTTAGTTAAGTTGAGAAAGTTTTAGTTTTAGATTTGTGTTAGTGGGTTTTTTGGGCTGGTTGTATTTAGTGTTGTTAGTGTAGTAGTGTAGTATTTAATGTAGAACTTATGAATCTTCAAAGGGATTTTATGTGGCAGGTATGTATAAAGCCTGCTGTACGCAATCGCGTTAATGCTGACTAAACAGGCCCACTGAAAATCAGCACAGCTTGCCGCGGCATGCTAAGTGGGGATCCTATTTGGCGTCCAATTCCTTTTTGAAGTGAAAACTTCTTTAGCGGCGCTGGGCACTTTTTGAGGTGGGGAAAAAAATGATAAACTCGAGACAGCGTAAGGCGATCACGTGACCGTAAGGGGCGTAAGGCGATCACGTGACCGTAAGCCCCGTAAGGTGGCCACTCATAATTTAAATGGCATTTAAATCAATAAAGAAAAACTCAATGTTATTTGACATTTATGTTGCGGACTCCTGTTCAAGAATCTTTACCTATGTTCAAATAATTTGACGTTGTCATGGCAGTATGTAAATAAACATGTCAATGAAAAAGTGTGATCTTATTTGAGAATGATAATAATATATAATAAATAAATAGAATACCTCCGATAAACGTATGTATCGTGTTACCGGGCGTCGGTAACATAGTGAGGTGAGTTTTCACTTCTATCGGCACTCCCGGAGTGCAACTGTTGTTGCTTGATTTTGTTTTATAATTATGTGTGTGTTTATGATGTACTAAAGGTCGCTATAACGGTTGCTCCCTCCAGCACATAACCATGATCAATTGAGCAACGTTGGCCCAATATGTACCTACAATGGGCCCGATTCGGATTTTGTAATAGACATCTATTAGATATCTTTTAGACATCGCCAAGATACGATAACGATATGTTACAGATCTAACCTGTCAAATTTGACATTTCCGCGATTCTGGAGATACTCTTGAACGATTTCCACAAGATATTACTTAGAGATCTAATTCACATCTAATAGATATCTAACACGATCTATCGTAAAAGTGACATTGGTTGCCCGAATTGCGCTGCAAAAGAGAACTAGTTGAAATCTAAACTATAACGTATCTAGAATGGATCTAGTGCGTGTCGTCTCTTGTGAATATCTTGAAGTTCGAATACGGCAGAATGGGTCTTATGTCCATCAGAATTTTAATTCCTCAGGCGGCATGGCTGTTCGTTTAGAGATTCTTGTGACCTTTATCGTCTGACATAATGATATAGACATTAGACAACTCGATAGAACTGAATTTTTTAACCGTTCCCGCAGTATAATCACGTAATTAGTCAACGGCCTACATTTTGGGAAGCACCTGACTTAATTAGTTTTACGACTTGAATTAATGTTATTATGTAACGGCTTCGCAGTAAGGGGTTAGTGTTATCGTCGCAGCGAATGGTACGTTGACTTATCGCGTTATTTATGTTTAAATTACTTTAGCGGTTAAACAGATAGGTAATATAAGTTAGGTACTTAATGTTTGGCTTTTGGTTTACTTAGAGCCATAATTTTGGTGTCTTAATAATGTCATTACTATTTACTATTTTGTATATTTCTTTATTTTTATAGTTGGAAGGTCTGGTCCATTTTTAGTGTCCAGAAAGATAACGTAGAAATGTATGGAAAAAAGAGACTATGTAGTAAAACTGACAATAAAAGTCACTCATTATACCTACACGCACATGCACGTACTTAGTATGGCAAAAAAGATGATTTAGTTATATGAAAAAGTCTGGTAACACACTTAAAACATTAAACAACATCTATTAGATAATAATTGTGTTTCGCTCTGAAATAATTTCCGTCAACCACAAATGCTTTCAACTCATTTTAAAAAAGCTTACAAGCAAAAAATCACACTTAACTCAACCGATTTTCTTTCAAAAGAATTTTATAATAAATCAGGAGAACTCAAGACTCCTCGAGACGAGAATGGAATCTGCAAACAGGTCCAGACTTTCGTCTTTCAAATTGAACTGAGCGCTTCAAATTTACAAGGAAAAAGGTATATTTCATTCGCGCGATGTTAAAAGTTCGGTGTGACGGCTCTCACATATTTTGAGCAATTTGAAAGCGCAAATTGCGAAAAATAAGGCCCAATTTTTTACTCGAATCGCGCACAGCTCGGTTCGCCATGCTCTAGGGTCTAGGTTACTAATTATGTGCAGAATCAGCATTTCTTCTACGCTTTTACTGTATTAAATCAGTGGTAATTATTTTAACATTTCTATCTATAACTATCTATAGGTAATGTTGTTTATACTTAACTGTGTAATTAAAGAAAAAAAAAACTATTTCATCTTAAAGTTCTGTAAGATTACCATCAACATATTACGCAATACAAAACATAAAACTATACCAATATATGGCTCTTTGCCAAAGTTTTTTTTTTCACTGTTATAAGGAAATTTACAATATTTACACAGGTATTACATACATTTTAGACGAATCCTAATGTCACCTGGGGCATAGTCCCCAGGACCCTGGCCGCATTTCCCCGCTGTATTGTTAAACTCAGCCTTTGGGCAAAATATGACCCTGCTCGTAGGTCGTCACGGTTTGAACAAAACAAAATACATCCTCTCGGCTATGTCATCCCGATAATAAAATTGGGCACATGTGCTCATTTTTACACGACTGTTATTTGACCCCCCAACAACGAAACATCGTTTTTGTTTTTTAAACTGCAAAGACTGATAGGTACTTAAAATGTAGGATTAAATGCTTGTCGATCGGCTCACAAATAAATTGATTTAATTAAAATTTTCTTAGGAACGCACTGAGGCAAAGCCTAATTCATCCCAGTCCTAAATTACCAGTTACCAAGGCTTAGGGCTAAAAGCTCGTTAAAAATTAAAATAATTAAGCTACGTGCTTTGAATAAAATTGGCAAATAATTATTTCTTTCACATAGGTCTTTATTAAATATTATCTTTAGGAATTCTTCAAAGGGAGAAATTTCAATTAGGTATTGACGTGAAATATGTGAATTTCATTATGTATATTAATATATTCAGTTTGTGTTCAGACTGAAGAAATATTTTAAAGAATAATCATATTTTATCTTTGAAGTTGAAACGATAATGCACGATTTGACATACAAATATGGGTATGTTATTTTATTATGTATGAATTTGTCATGCATGAATTGACGCTTACACACTTTATAGGTTATAGGACTATGCTATGTGTACCAATTCACAATTACACAGGCATCCCGGCAAAGGCTTCACAAAGCCCAACATTGTAAAACAAAATCGAATCCGTTTATTATCCGATAAATTGTTACCCGTATTATTTGTTCCGCAACAAATTAGTGTACAATTATGGAATTGTTCCAATTGTTCCATCGTATTGTACTTCCATATTACATTTACACTATTTCAAAGACAATGCTTAAAATTTCGTTTGAATTCGGTTATTATACCTTTGAATAATCTGTTTTGACTAAATATCTAATTGCGTATTCGTATTAAACGTCACGAAAATAACCTGATTGTTTGGAGGTTATCTTTGTTGTTTAAATGGATTGATGAATTGTTTATTTATATGTGAATGAAATTAGTATATCAAATTAGTTATATTTATTAAATTGAATATATAGGTATTCAGATAGTTTTCATACTTGCTGTGTAAAGTAGAAACTACCTACTATATATAGATGCATTTAAAAGCGAAGAAAACGGGTCACTGTTATACATACAGTTACATCTAGACTTTTCTGGTATGGATTTGATTTAAAAACTCAAATAGATGTCGTATAATAAAGAAAAAGTGAATAAACCCTGCAGAAACCGAGAGCCAGATTTGTGACGGGTCGACTAGAAGTCCAGGGCATCAGCCGCGTAAGCTGAAGACGTCGGTTCGTTTATCTCAGTTAAGAATTTACACAATAACTAGGTACTTAAAAACAGAAATAAAAATATTTAATATACTGCCGTATTCGAACTTCAAGATATTCACAAGAGACGACACGTACTAGATCCATTATAGATACGTTATAGTTTAGATTTCAACTAGTTCTCTTTTGCAGCGCAATTCGGGCAACCAATGTCACTTTTACGATAGATCGTGTTAAATATCTATTAGATGTGAATTAGATCTCTAAGTAATATCTGGTGGAAATCGTTCAAGAGTATCTCCAGAATCGCGGAAATGTCAAATTTGACAGGTTAGATCTTAAACATATCGTTATCGTATCTGTCTATCGTGATGTCTAAAAGATGTCTATTACAAAATCCGAATCGGGCCCTTATTCAGGTTTTATGAATCTAATACCATCAGTACGTTCCTCTCGCATTATAAGTGTGACTGAAACGAAGACTAATTTTATTTAATGTCGATAACATTGATTATTAATTTGCATATAATATGTGTTTGAAAACTCATTCAAATTTATAGCGTACACTTATTTAAATTTCCAGGATACGCTTAGAGCGGCACATATTCCGTATGTAAATAAAAACAAGGGAATTGAAGTCAAACATTCATTTTACGTTCCTTTTCAAGTAAGTACGTAACAAAGTTAACACGGAGCTGGAATTCGGGATGAAGTTGAAAAAAAAAAACAAACACACAGACGGCGGTTCTCAAGTATTTTGGGTAACAAAGATCTGAGCTCGGAGTTACTTGTACGCGACGTTTGAGTCATGGGGGAAAGCGGGGAATGACGTCGAGGTTTTGAAAATATGCGTTGTTATATAATAACATGAATATTAATAAGATGTAAGAAATTGGTCGATAGTATGTGCTGTTTAAGAAAAATTTTGCGCGTAAAGCCGAGGTTTTCACCGGTGTGAAGTTAGCGGCCAAAGTTAGCAGCCGCCGATAACCCAACCAAATTAAGAAGTCAACATTTTTAATGTAAAAAATGTCATAGAAAACCAGTAAAAGAGCACCTGATACATGTAATTACAAAATAAACAGACCAAACAAGACTACAAGTGATGAAAAACTAAAATATATACATTTTCGTCAAAGAACTCATGACATCTGTAATATCGCCGTAAAACTGTAAGAAAGCTCTAAAGGTTTTTAAAACCGGTTCCATGCAGCTAGATAACCAAGGTAAAGAGCTGCTGGGATCTATAAGTGATACTCGACCATAAACTTGGAGAAAAGGGGAGACCAAGGCAAACTGAACACAAAATATTCTAAATAGTTGCAGTATTCAAAGATTTTTAGCATGAAGGACGGCAAGCAAGGAATTTTCGACCTATGTCACAGATAGCTACTGTCATAAGCTACAAACGATTGTACATCGCAAGTTGATACTCGATCGATAAGACTAGTCAATTAACAGAAAATTGTAAAATTAAGATTTTCTTACTGAAGTGGCTGATGAGAAATACAAGTGCTGAAACGGCAAGCAAGGGATTTTTGAAACCTGAACTATACAGCTGGATAATCATGCTAAAGAACTGCTGAGAGCTTTAAGTGATACTCGACCGTAAACATTGTGAAAAGGGGAGACAAAAGCGAAATGTACCTAAAATATTCTGAAAATTTGCGGTTTCAATGAGTTTTAGCATGAAGGACGGCAAGCAAGGGATTTTAGACCTATGTGACAGATAGCTACTGTAATAAGCTACAAACGATTGTGCATCGCAAGTTGATACTCGATCGATAAGACTAGTCAATTTACAGAAAATTATAAAATTAAGATTTTCTTAGTTAAGTGGCTGATGAGAGATACAAGTGCTTAAACGGCCAGCAAAAGATTTTTGAAACCTGAACTATACAGCTAGATAATCATGCTAAAGAACTGCTTAGAGCTTTAAGTGATACTCGACCGTAAACATTGTGAAAAGGGGAGACAAAAGCGAAATGTACCTAAAATATTCTGAAAATTTGCGGTTTCAATGATTTTTAGCATGAAGGACGGCAAGCAAGGGATTTTCGACCTATGTGACAGATAGCTACTGTCATAAGCTACAAACGATTGTGCATCGCAAGTTGATACTCGATCGATAAGACTAGTCAATTTACAGAAAATTATAAAATTAAGATTTTCTTAGTTAAGTGGCTGATGAGAGATACAAGTGCTTAAACGGCCAGCAAAAGATTTTTGAAACCTGAACTATACAGCTAGATAATCATGCTAAAGAACTGCTTAGAGCTTTAAGTGATACTCGACCGTAAACATTGTGAAAAGGGGAGACAAAAGCGAAATGTACCCAAAATATTCTGAAAAGTTGCAGTTTTCAAAGATTTTTAGCATGAAGGACGGCAAGCAAGGGATTTTAGACCTATGTGACAGATAGCTACTGTCATAAGCTACAAACGATTGTACATCGCAAGTTGATACTCGATCGATAAGACTAGTCAATTAACAGAAAATTGTAAAATTAAGATTTTCTTACTTAAGTGGCTGATGAGAACTACAAGTGCTGAAACGGCATCGGCAAGCAAGGGATTTTTGAAACCTGAACTATACAGCTGGATAATCATGCTAAAGAACTGCTGAGAGCTTTAAGTGATACTCGACCGTAAACATTGTGAAAAGGGGAGACAAAAGCGAAATGTACTTAAAATATTCTGAAAATGTGCAGTTTTCAATGATTTTTAGCATGAAGGACGGCAAGCAAGGGATTTTAGACCTATGTGACAGATAGCTACTGTCATAAGCTACAAACGATTGTACATCGCAAGTTGATACTCGATCGATAAGACTAGTCAATTAACAGAAAATTGTAAAATTAAGATTTTCTTACTTAAGTGGCTGATGAGAACTACAAGTGCTGAAACGGCATCGGCAAGCAAGGGATTTTTGAAACCTGAACTATACAGCTGGATAATCATGCTAAAGAACTGCTGAGAGCTTTAAGTGATACTCGACCGTAAACATTGTGAAAAGGGGAGACAAAAGCGAAATGTACCTAAAATATTCTGAAAATTTGCGGTTTCAATGAGTTTTAGCATTAAGGACGGCAAGCAAGGGATTTTCGACCTATGTGACAGATAGCTACTGTCATAAGCTACAAACGATTGTGCATCGCAAGTTGATACTCGATCGATAAGACTAGTCAATTAACAGAAAATTGTAAAATTAAGATTTTCTTACTTAAGTGGCTGATGAGAGCTACAAGTGCTGAAACGGCAAGCGAGAGATTTTTGAAACCTGAACTATACAGCTAGATAATCATGCTAAAGCACTGCTGAGAGCTTTAAGTGATACTCGACCGTAAACTTTATAAAAAGGGGAGAAAAAAGCGAAATGTACTTAAAATATTCTTAAAATGTGCAGTTTTCAATGATTTTTAGCATGAAGAACGGCAAGCAAGGGATTTTAGACCTATGTGACGGATAGCTACTGTCATAAGCTACAAACGATTGTGCATCGCAAGTTGATACTCAATCGATAAGACTAGTTAATTTACAGAAAATTAAAAACATAAGATTTTCATAGTTAAGTGGCTGCTGAGAGATACAAGTGCTTAAACGGCCAGCAAGAGATTTTTGAAACCTGAACTATACAGCTGGATAATCATGCTAAAGAACTACTGAGAGCTTTAAGTTATACTCGACCGTAAACTTTGTGAAAAGGGGAGAAAAAAGCGAAATGTACTTAAAATATTCTTAAAATGTGCAGTTTTCAATGATTTTTAGCATGAAGAACGGCAAGCAAGGGATTTTAGACCTATGTGACGGATAGCTACTGTCATAAGCTACAAACGATTGTGCATCGCAAGTTGATACTCAATCGATAAGACTAGTTAATTTACAGAAAATTAAAAACATAAGATTTTCATAGTTAAGTGGCTGCTGAGAGATACAAGTGCTTAAACGGCCAGCAAGAGATTTTTGAAACCTGAACTATACAGCTGGATAATCATGCTAAAGAACTACTGAGAGCTTTAAGTTATACTCGACCGTAAACTTTGTGAAAAGGGGAGACAAAAGCGAAATGTACCCACAATATTCTGAAAAGTTGCAGTTTTCAAAGATTTTTAGCATGAAGGACGGCAAGCAAAGGATTTTCGACCTATGTGACAGATAGCTACTGTCATAATCTACAAACGATTGTGCATCGCAAGTTGATACTCGATCGATAAGACTAGTCAATTTACAGAAAATTATAAAATTAACATTTTTTAAGTTAAATGGCTGCTGAGAGATACAAGTGCTGAAACGGCCAGCAAGAGATTTTTGAAACCTGAACTATACAGCTAGATAATCATGCTAAAGAACTGCTGAGAGCTTTAAGTGATACTCGACCGTAAACTTTGTGAAAAGGGGAGACAAAAGCGAAATGTACTTAAAATATTCTGAAAATGTGCAGTTTTCAATGATTTTTAGCATGAAGGACGGCAAGCAAGGGATTTTAGACCTATGTGACAGATAGCTACTGTCATAAGCTACAAACGATTGTGCATCGCAAGTTGATACTCGATCGATAAGACTAGTCAATTAACAGAACATTGTAAAATTAAGATTTTCTTAGTTAAGTGGCTGTTGAGAGATACAAGTGCTTAAACGGCCAGCAAGAGATTTTTGAAACCTGAACTATACAGCTACATAATCATGCTAAAGAACTGCTTAGAGCTTTAAGTGATACTCGACCGTAAACATTGTGAAAAGGGGAGACAAAAGCGAAATGTACCCAAAATATTCTGAAAAGTTGCAGTTTTCAAAGAGTTTTAGCATGAAGGACGGCAAACAAGGGATTTTAGACCTATGTGACAGATAGCTACTGTCATAAGCTACAAACGATTGTGCATCGCAAGTTGATACTCGATCGATAAGACTAGTCAATTTACAGAAAATTATAAAATTAAGATTTTCTTAGTTAAGTGGCTGATGAGAGATACAAGTGCTTAAACCGCCAGCAAAAGATTTTTGAAACCTGAACTATACAGCTAGATAATCATGCTAAAGAACTGCTTAGAGCTTTAAGTGATACTCGACCGTAAACATTGTGAAAAGGGGAGACAAAAGCGAAATGTACTTAAAATATTCTGAAAATGTGCAGTTTTCAATGATTTTTAGCATGAAGGACGGCAAGCAAGGGATTTTAGACCTATGTGACAGATAGCTACTGTCATAAGCTACAAACGATTGTGCATCGCAAGTTGATACTCGATCGATAAGACTAGTCAATTTACAGAAAATTATAAAATTAAGATTTTCTTAGTTAAGTGGCTGATGAGAGATACAATTGCTTAAACGGCCAGCAAAAGATTTTTGAAACCTGAACTATACAGCTAGATAATCATGCTAAAGAACTGCTTAGAGCTTTAAGTGATACTCGACCGTAAACATTGTGAAAAGGGGAGACAAAAGCGAAATGTACCCAAAATATTCTGAAAAGTTGCAGTTTTCAAAGATTTTTAGCATGAAGGACGGCAAGCAAGGGATTTTAGACCTATGTGACAGATAGCTACTGTCATAAGCTACAAACGATTGTACATCGCAAGTTGATACTCGATCGATAAGACTAGTCAATTAACAGAAAATTGTAAAATTAAGATTTTCTTACTTAAGTGGCTGATGAGAACTACAAGTGCTGAAACGGCATCGGCAAGCAAGGGATTTTTGAAACCTGAACTATACAGCTGGATAATCATGCTAAAGAACTGCTGAGAGCTTTAAGTGATACTCGACCGTAAACATTGTGAAAAGGGGAGACAAAAGCGAAATGTACTTAAAATATTCTGAAAATGTGCAGTTTTCAATGATTTTTAGCATGAAGGACGGCAAGCAAGGGATTTTAGACCTATGTGACAGATAGCTACTGTCATAAGCTACAAACGATTGTACATCGCAAGTTGATACTCGATCGATAAGACTAGTCAATTAACAGAAAATTTTAAAATTAAGATTTTCTTACTTAAGTGGCTGATGAGAACTACAAGTGCTGAAACGGCATCGGCAAGCAAGGGATTTTTGAAACCTGAACTATACAGCTGGATAATCATGCTAAAGAACTGCTGAGAGCTTTAAGTGATACTCGACCGTAAACATTGTGAAAAGGGGAGACAAAAGCGAAATGTACCTAAAATATTCTGAAAATTTGCGGTTTCAATGAGTTTTAGCATGAAGGACGGCAAGCAAGGGATTTTAGACCTATGTGACAGATAGCTACTGTCATAAGCTACAAACGATTGTGCATCGCAAGTTGGTACTCGATCGATAAGACTAGTCAATTTACAGAAAATTATAAAATTAAGATTTTCTTAGTTAAGTGGCTGATGAGAGATACAAGTGCTTAAACGGCCAGCAAGAGATTTTTGAAACCTGAACTATACAGCTGGATAATCATGCTAAAGAACTGCTGAGAGCTTTAAGTGATACTCTACCGTAAACTTTGTGAAAAGGGGAGACAAAAGCGACATGTACCCAAAATATTCTGAAAAGTTGCAGTTTTCAAAGATTTTTAGCATGAAGGACGGCAAGCAAGGGATTTTCGACCTATGTAACAGATAGCTACTGTCATAAGCTACAAACGATTGTGCATCGCAAGTTGATACTCGATCGATAAGACTAGTCAATTAACAGAAAATTGTAAAATGAAGATTTTCTTACTTAAGTGGCTGATGAGAGCTACAAGTGCTGAAACGGCAAGCAAGAGATTTTTGAAACCTGAACTATACAGCTAGATAATCATGCTAAAGCACTGCTGAGAGCTTTAAGTGATACTCGACCGTAAACTTTATAAAAAGGGGAGAAAAAAGCGAAATGTACTTAAAATATTCTTAAAATGTGCAGTTTTCAATGATTTTTAGCATGAAGAACGGCAAGCAAGGGATTTTAGACCTATGTGACAGATAGCTACTGTCATAAGCTACAAACGATTGTGCATCGCAAGTTGATACTCGCTCGATAAGACTAGTCAATTTACAGAAAATTAAAAACTTAAGATTTTCTTAGTTAAGTGGCTGCTGAGAGATACAAGTGCTTAAACGGCCAGCAAGAGATTTTTGATACCTGAACTATACAGCTAGATAATCATGCTAAAGTGCTGCTTAGAGCTTTAAGTGATACTCGACCGTAAACTTTATAAAAAGGGGAGAAAAAAGCGAAATGTACTTAAAATATTCTTAAAATGTGCAGTTTTCAATGATTTTTAGCATGAAGAACGGCAAGCAAGGGATTTTCGACCTATGTGACAGATAGCTACTGTCATAAGCTACAAACGATTGTGCATCGCAAGTTGATACTCGATCGATAAGACTAGTCAATTTACAGAAAATTAAAAACATAAGATTTTCATAGTTAAGTGGCTGCTGAGAGATACAAGTGCTTAAACGGCCAGCAAGAGATTTTTGAAACCTGAACTGTACAGCTGGATAATCATGCTAAAGAACTACTGAGAGCTTTAAGTTATACTCGACCGTAAACTTTGTGAAAAGGGGAGACAAAAGCGAAATGTACCCACAATATTCTGAAAAGTTGCAGTTTTCAAAGATTTTTAGCATGAAGGACGGCAAGCAAGGGATTTTCGACCTATGTGACAGATAGCTACTGTCATAATCTACAAACGATTGTGCATCGCAAGTTGATACTCGATCGATAAGACTAGTCAATTTACAGAAAATTATAAAATTAACATTTTTTAAGTTAAATGGCTGCTGAGAGATACAAGTGCTGAAACGGCCAGCAAGAGATTTTTGAAACCTGAACTATACAGCTAGATAATCATGCTAAAGAACTGCTGAGAGCTTTAAGTGATACTCGACCGTAAACTTTGTGAAAAGGGGAGACAAAAGCGAAATGTACTTAAAATATTCTGAAAATGTGCAGTTTTCAATGATTTTTAGCATGAAGGACGGCAAGCAAGGGATTTTAGACCTATGTGACAGATAGCTACTGTCATAAGCTACAAACGATTGTGCATCGCAAGTTGATACTCGATCGATAAGACTAGTCAATTTACAGAAAATTATAAAATTAAGATTTTCTTACTTAAGTGGCTGATGAGAGATACAAGTGCTTAAACGGCCAGCAAGAGATTTTTGAAACCTGAACTATACAGCTGGATAATCATGCTAAAGAACTGCTGAGAGCTTTAAGTGATACTCGACCGTAAACTTTGTGAAAAGGGGAGACAAAAGCGACATGTACCCAAAATATTCTGAAAAGTTGCAGTTTTCAAAGATTTTTAGCATGAAGGACGGCAAGCAAGGGATTTTCGACCTATGTAACAGATAGCTACTGTCATAAGCTACAAACGATTGTGCATCGCAAGTTGATACTCGATCGATAAGACTAGTCAATTAACAGAAAATTGTAAAATTAAGATTTTCTTACTTAAGTGGCTGATGAGAGCTACAAGTGCTGAAACGGCAAGCAAGAGATTTTTGAAACCTGAACTATACAGCTAGATAATCATGCTAAAGCACTGCTGAGAGCTTTAAGTGATACTCAACCGTAAACTTTATAAAAAGGGGAGAAAAAAGCGAAATGTACTTAAAATATTCTTAAAATGTGCAGTTTTCAATGATTTTTAGCATGAAGAACGGCAAGCAAGGGATTTTTGACCTATGTGACAGATAGCTACTGTCATAAGCTACAAACGATTGTGCATCGCAAGTTGATACTCGATCGATAAGACTAGTCAATTTACAGAAAATTAAAAACTTAAGATTTTCTTAGTTAAGTGGCTGCTGAGAGATACAAGTGCTTAAACGGCCAGCAAGAGATTTTTGAAACCTTAACTATACAGCTGGATAATCATGCTAAAGAATTGCTGAGAGCTTTAAGTGATACTCGACCGTAAACTTTGTGAAAAGGGAGACAAAAGAGACATGTACCCAAAATATTCTGAAAAGTTGCAGTTTTCAAAGATTTTTAGCATGAAGGACGGCAAGCAAGGGATTTTCGACCTATGTAACAGATAGCTACTGTCATAAGCTACAAACGATTGTGCATCGCAAGTTGATACTCGATCAATAAG